>NC_042959.1:25450466-25785466 GCF_901001165.1 Salmo trutta | reverse complement strand
GCCAACAACTGAGAGAAGAAGGTGTTTGGTTAAGTCATCGAGCGACAGCCTGAAAGGTGCGCGCGTTCAGATGCTCCGCTGGCACGGGCTTTTTTCCCTGGCGAGAGAGAGATAACGGGAGATGCTGCTGGAGTTGCTTTTGTGCTGTTCCGCTCTCTCTGTCTCTCTGGCTTTAATCCTTCCTTGGGACAAGACATTTGCCTAAGGGAGATGTGAAGAGGCTTAAAGTATGGCATGCAACGATGGTTTCTGCCAAGAAGGAGATGGTGACTGCGATGTACCCCAGTTATATTTCGACTCTCTTCTACCTTTTCTGCCTGACTGCTTGGTGAGTTCCTAAAATACATGATCTGGGGGGCTGATTTTCTCCTGTTAGATTGGCGCGAGCTGCTCTGGTGCCGCTGTCCATGGTCCTGAAGACTCTAGGTGCTGAAATCCAAAAGTGCTCTAACTGTGTCATATGGTTGTGACTCCTAATTTTGTCATCCATAGCCTGGGTATCGGGGAGGCTGCTGTTTTGCACGATAACAAACTATTTTGATTATTTGTGTCGTTTTTCAGTGTAAAGAGAATCTCTGGAACGATAAAAAAGGATGAGAGAATATATCCCGAAAATTTCACACGCATTTTAGACCGACTACTGGACGGGTATGACAACAGACTGCGACCTGGATTTGGTGGTAGGTACCTATCTGAAGCAGTGACAGTTTTCGTCTGTCGAATGAGTTTCTATGTGGCTCAGAGATGGTCGAAAATTATTATCACTATTGTGCCAATGCTATTGAATAGTTTAGATAGGGTATGAGGTTGCGATCAAAATTGCATTGTATTTTTCAACCAGAGCTTTTCAATACTGTTTCAAGTGAAACATGTTGCTCTAATGAGTTATGAGCACTACCTCCCACAGATGTGCAATGACATTCCATGTTTCAAAAGCTGGTCGTCATGGATTGAATTAACACTTTCTTATATTCACTGCTTTGACTCTTATGTGCGACTGAAAACAGTATGCTACCTTCAAATGTTTAAGCGAGTTTAGTTATCGCTGTGGAAAAAGCCGCTTAATGCACAATTTAAGTAGAAGGAGTGCAGGTGTACTTTTCGTGTCTGTCAAATCCTCCACGTGCTCAAAGTATCAGACGCACGTTTAAAGACTATGCATTTAATGAGAAGTAACCTCTTTATCGTTCATTAGGCCTACAGCAATGACATCTGACATGCATGTCGTTGTGCTTGAAAATACCTTAGGCTACGCTCTTCAACTCAACCCTAAAAAATATGCCACCTCAGGGCGCGTAAACTTCCGAACTCACCCTTCAAGTGTGCATAGCATAGGTTAGATACTGATCGGCTTGTCCCAGAGGTTTATGTTTTAAACCTATTTAGCATTCCATTATATGCATGCTTAGAAACTGGTGCAGGTTGTTAGGTAGGCATAAGCTATAGGCTATTGCATACAGGGCATTGTCAGCTATTTGGGTTAGTCGTTTTGGCACACATCCACACAGCACTACCAACCCAACTTTTGGCCCATGTTAGGCTGTTGCTGGGGTTTCATGTTTTACATATTATTCCAGGCCTACAGATGAAAACAGGTCAAATGAGGGTTGATGCTTAAAGGGTGGCCTAGCAAACCAGAACTACTAGTCTAAGGTCTATTGGGTCTGTAATGGGATATGCCTAGGATAGTCTAGGCATTGTGAAACTGATTGAATTGTTCTCTCAATAGGTCCGGTGACAGAGGTGAAAACAGACATTTATGTGACAAGTTTCGGGCCTGTCTCTGATGTTGAAATGGTATGTACCAAGTCAAGAATTTGAAACAGATGAGTACCCGGAAATAAGTTTGACTGACCATGCACTTAACGTTTCATATAAGAATGAAGTCTCAAACATAACTGTTTATTTCTGACATTTGCCAATTTCTGTCTTCTGCTTCCTCAGGAGTACACCATGGACGTCTTCTTCAGACAGACATGGATGGACAGGAGGCTGAGGTATGAGGGGCCTATCGAGATCCTCCGCCTCAACAACATGATGGTCTCCAATGTATGGACTCCAGACACCTTCTTCAGGAATGGGAAGAAGTCTGTGGCCCACAACATGACTGCCCCCAACAGGCTATTCCGCATCATGAAGAACGGCACCATTCTTTACACCATGAGGTACTACATTTGCCAAAAATGCTTTACACCCTGATGCCTACATTACCCAGCATGCCAGTGTTACAATGCTAAGTGCTATTCAGCCTACCTACAGTATCCATCCTAAAAGTAGGGCTCCACTGTATAGATATGATACATGTTTGAGTTCTGGTTGGACGGGTCCTAACGCTCTCCAACTCCCATTGGTTTTAATATGTTTGAGTGTATGTGTCCCCAATAGGTTGACTATCAGCGCAGAGTGTCCCATGAAGCTGGTTGACTTCCCCATGGATGGACATGCATGCCCTCTCAAGTTTGGAAGCTGTAAGTATGATATGACACTGTACGTCTATTCTAATACTGTATCAGGAGCGACTTGATAAAGTGGTTCTTCGTCCTTGTTATGATGACATGCATACTTCGGAACACTGTGTATTTATTGACATGCACACCAAAGCAAATCCACTTGTACAGTTTCTTAGTAGATCTTAAACCTGACACTGTTTACGCGCTTACATGCTTTCATAGTAAACTCATTTGTTCTTTGTCTTAATTAATTTAGTATGCAATGTATTTATACTTCAATGCACTAAATCTGTCCCAGTTCATCACATACATGAAGTTTACTAATTGGGTTAGAAAAATGTACCATTCTATTGTAATACCATTACCATATGAATTGTCAAATTCTTCCAGCTTTGTCATATTTGAGGATTTCAGACACAATCCCAGAGTGAGAAGTAATTGCTTTTTCTGACTAAAATGCTAATAATACATTACATTCTTTTTGTACCAAAAACAGAACAAAGAAACCCAAAATCAGCACTATTATTCATAATGAGAGGTCAGCAAAACAGTGACTTATCTCCATGAAAGGATCTCTCCAATGAGCCTTCTTTCTTGTCAGAAAACAGTAGTGATCTAAGATAACATCTGCTGAGGGGAAAACTAAAGAAAGGAACGAGGAATGAAGGATGGTTTTCCCATGGACTTCCCAATCCTCCCCCAATCTGTTATCAGCAATGGTGACATTGTAGAGGACAAAATAGATTCCTCTGTTATCATTCTGTCACATTGCTCTTGGTTTAAGATAGTACCTTCCCATCCTCCCATCCTGGCCCAGAGTCAGGGAAGTAGATGTTGGACCCGATGGTGTAAAGGTCAGAATCCCTCTCCTCGCCCCTGGTTAGCTCAGACCCATTCCGGTTCTCTCCAGAGCCGGTGTGTGTCGGAGCGCCGCGCAGCTTTCCGCTCCACTACATACCCCAGCTGGCCCATTTTCCCGGCGCAGTTGGTGTCCTGCCGACTTCGAGTCCCCTGTGGGAAACGGCGAATGAGAACAACGTGAGGGGGCATGCGTAGCCGGAGACAGACCCTAACATAAACCCAAGCCTGTGTTCTCGTTTTTCTTTCAGCCCTGTCTTATAGGAACTCTCATGTCACATTTCAGCGTTTTTGCAACATCTTTGCAACGTTGGACATGCAAAAACTTTGTACCAGAGAGCTCGTGAGACCGGGTAGTTTGTTTAAAAGCCAAGTCATTTGAGCACACAGTAGACACCCATGCCATCTAATACCATGCAATTGTACTACTCATTTTCAATCAAATTATGAGGAAAAGATATCTGAAAATCCAGAGAGTGTACCATTTGAGGTAATCTTCAACATTTGCATGTATTAAGTCAGTGAGTGAAGTGCAGATCAAGTGGGGAAACCATGTGTGACTGGACTGCACACCATCACATCAATATGTCTCTTTCAAATGCATTGTGATCCCCTGACTAAATGGGGGAGGTAGAAGCATTTCTCATGTTCACAGAGCTTAGAGTTATGAAGAGGATGTCACTGGCTTACAGTAGTCATTCTCTCATAAACTTAAATGTGACATTCTCTCTATCCTATAATAAAGCCTCTCCTCTCTCTCTGTCTCACTCTACAATTTAGAACTGGCCTCAACCCCCCCCCCCCCACCCCACTTGAGGGTTTAATCCAAATCTTTTCCTTCTCCACCCTCAGATGCATACCCTAAAACAGAGATGATCTATACCTGGACCAAAGGTCCACAGTATTCAGTGGAGGTTCCCCAAGAATCCTCCAGCCTAGTGCAGTACGATCTCATTGGCCACACTGTCAGCAGTGAAGAGGTCAAGTCAATCACAGGTACGATGGGCTGGTGAAAAGCTACCTACCTTTGGTTAGATATAGTAGATATCCCCAACTCTGATGATGGTGATGTCATTCTTTGTTAATAACCATTTACATTTCTTCATCAGTTCTTACTTCCGTTTGGAATGTTTTCTCTACAGTGGCTTTGTCCAAATAACTGTTTGACACCATTCACCTCAGAGAACAGAGAAGACACAATAAAAACTCCATGCTACCAGAAGTCCATTATTTCCTGTCCTCTTGCTCATTGTCTCATGCCAGTCATGAACTAATCAACTGTGATATCTATGGCTATCCGCCAGGTGAATACGTGGTGATGACAGTGCACTTCCACTTGAAGCGGAAAATGGGCTACTTCATGATTCAGACGTATATCCCCTGCATCATGACAGTAATCCTCTCCCAAGTATCCTTCTGGATAAATAAGGAATCAGTCCCGGCTCGAACAGTCTTCGGTAAGTATTACTCACAAATCCCGCCATTCTGTAGAATACGTCTATAGAGAGGCAGAGAAGATGCAAATGTGAAGAGGGAAGTGCCTCTTCTGTGCATCTCTCAGTCTCCATTTTTGTAACTGTGTAGCCAGAGCATTCGACGTTCTGTCTTTAGCCTCTCACACAACCATTAAGGTCTACGATTAATTAAATGTGTGTTATACTTCTATTTTGTTTCCCATCTAAGTGGCAGTTGCATTTGCCAATACGCCCATTTGTTTAGAAACAGAAGTGTTAGGTTCCCACTGTGGGTGGAGTCAGAAATGAAAGAGTACACCTCTAAGCTGGGAACCTTGTGCACCTTTCATGGAATTAGTGTACTTTACTTTACCAGATGTTCATCAAATATCCTCTGTCTGTTTGCTTGGTCTCCTGTCAATTACACAGCACTTTTCCCTTCGTTGCGTAATCAGGCTTTTACAAGTACTCTGTGTAAATCGGCATTTCTGTATTGCATAATTGAGTATCCATTTCTTGTATTATAGTCTTCAGTCTTATTATTTTTCATGCCCATTTAGTTTGCTGAACTGAAATGAACTTTAGCACTTAATTAACCTCTCTTGGCATTTTTTTTGCGAGTTGTAGACATGGATGGAATTTTAGCTAGCTCGTGGCTAGTACTTTTTAGACGGGACTAATAGAAAATGAGCCAAACTAGCCCACCGGCTAGTAACATTTTTATCTTTTGAAATATCCCATAGCACAGATTTTGGACACGGGCTAGTAAAAACTGCTGCCTACCATCCTGACTGGCCAGTGCCCAAAATCCTTAAATTCCATGCCTGGTTGTAGAGGATTAGCTGTGTAGGATAGGGTCCTTTTCGGATAGAAGAAATCTAGTGCATGTGGCTAAGTAATGTAAGGTCAGTGGTTTCTGAAGCGTACTGTTGCCCTCCTGCTAGCTTCTTCTATTCCTTTACTATTGATTGCTGGGGTGTTGGTTATGTGGGTGATTACAGGGGTGTTTGTTAAATGGGTGATTGCTGGGGTGTTGGTTATATGGGTGATTGCAGGGGTGTTGGTTATGTGGGTGATTGCTGGGGTGTTGGTTATGTGGGTGATTGCAGGGGTGTTGGTTATGTGGGTGATTGTAGGGGTGTTGGTTATGTGGGTGATTGCAGAGGTGTTTGTTTAATGGGTGATTGCTGGGGTGTTGGTTATATGGGTGATTGCAGGGGTGTTGGTTATGTGGGTGATTGCAGGGGTGTTGGTTATGTGGGTGATTGCTGGAGTGTTGGTTATGTGGGTGATTACAGGGGTGTTTGTTAAATGGGTGATTGCTGGGGTGTTGGTTATATGGTTGATTGCAGGGGTGTTGGTTGTGTGGGTGATTGCTGGGGTGTTGGTTATGTGGGTGATTGCAGGGGTGTTGGTTATGTGGGTGATTGCAGGGGTGTTGGTTATGTGGGTGATTGCAGGGGTGTTGGTTATATGGGTGATTGCTGGGGTGTTGGTTATGTGGGTGATTGCAGGGGTGTTGGTTATGTGGGTGATTGCTGGGGTGTTGGTTCTGTGGGTGATTGCAGGGGTGTTGGTTATGTGGGTGATTGCTGGGGTGTTGGTTATGTGGGTGATTACAGGGGTGTTTGTTTAATGGGTGATTGCTGGGGTGTTGGGTATATGGGTGATTGCAGGGGTGTTGGTTATGTGGGTGATTGCAGGCGTGTTGGTTATATGGGTGATTACTGGGGTGTTTGTTATATGGGTGTCTATGAGGATGTGTGACTTTCATGAGCACCACTGTAAAATAATTGGAGGATATTTTGTTTGGGAAAAGTACTGTTTTGGCTGATCCAGTGGGGTTGGTAGTTGAAAATACAGTAGGTTTAATGTCATGAGTAGGTAATTGCTTTTTGCTCTTGCATGTGTTGATGGAAATATACATTTCTTTATGAGCACCCACTTTTGGCACTTTGTTACATGCTACTCCACATGATGTTGGTTACTGCATCTGTTGCATCTATGGGCCTATTCGTTTGGCCCGCTGACTTTCTTTCAGGGACACACATATCGCTGAGTCAATGGGTTCTACTCATATCTCAGCAGCTGTAGAGGCCAGTGTGTGTTATTCCACAGCCACATTGATTTACACAACGCCCCAATGTGTCCCCTCAGTCCCCTCCCGTCTCAGTGGCAAGCTAATGAAACTGTCCAATGTGTGACAGGAGGGTGTCGTGGGAACATAAATAGTGTTGCACTGGCCAATCCCCCGGGCTGTGGGGCTGTTACAGTACTCTCTCGTCTCTCGCGTGTGTGTATGTGGGGGAGTAGCACGCACGCACAGGCTGACTGGCTTTTTCTTCCCTTCTCTCCTCTTTCCACAAGATAAATGTTCCATTTTCTGACTCTGTGACTCCAAGCCTGGCACATATAATGGTTGTAGGACTATGTTTGGGAGGGAAAAAAGACATTGGCTTGAGGGATGATTAGGAAAGCTCCCCCTGGAGGCTCAAGATGTTATTGTCTGGTGATGTTGGAAATTGACATTGACGTCATATAAAACTAGCTTGGTCTCAGATATGTTTGTCCAATCAATGTCTGGCATGACAAAGGCCATAGGGGTTGGCAAAACAGCACAATCAGATCTGGGACCAGGCTAATGAAACTGGCTCCGCCTCTTGAACATGCACTGGCCATGTTAACCATTCGGTCCCAATCCAAGCAACCTTAATTAAAGCAATGAGACGCATTCTGTCCTAATCCAAGCAACCTTAATTAAAGCAATGAGACCCATTCTGTTCTAATCCAAGCAACCTTAATTAAAGCAATGAGACCCATTCTGTCCTAATCCAAGCAATTCTAAAGCAATGAGACCCATTCTGTCCTAATCCAAGCAATTCTAAAGCAATGAGACGCATTCTGCCCTAATCCAAGCAACCTTAAAGCAATGAGACCAATTCTGTTCTAATCCAAGCAACCTTAAAGCAATGAGACCCATTCTGTCCTAATCCAAGCAATTTTAAAGCAATGAGACCCATTATGTCCTAATCCAAGCAATTTTAAAGCAATGAGACCCATTCTGTCCTAATCCAAGCAATTCTAAAGCAATGAGACCCATTCTGCCCTAATCCAAGCAACCTTAAAGCAATGAGACCCATTCTGTCCTAATCCAAGCAATTTTAAAGCAATGAGACCTAATCTGTCCTAATCCAAGCAACTCAAAACCAATGAGACCCTTTCTGTCCTAATCCAAGCAACTCCAAACCAATGAGACCCATTCTGTCCTAATCCAAGCAACTCCACTCCAAATCAATGAGACCCAATCCAAGCAACTCCAAAGCAATGCGTTCTAATCTTAACAATGTGTCACAAGATGAGGAATGAAAATGCCTGTATTCCAATAGAAACAGGCATTACTCAAAAATTGGATTGTAATAGCTCATCTGATTAAATCAGTCACACCTCGTTAATCTGTACCAAGAACGATTGTGCCTCTGATCTCGCCAATTAACCCAATGAAAGACACGAATATGAACTAATATCCTAATATTAAAGCTAATATCTACCTCTGGATATCTCATCCTCGGAATCATACATTACAGAATCGTCCGGTGGTCGGCTGAGTTTAGACACATAATTATGCTGCGAGTCACGTCAGAGCAGGTGGCCTGGCGGTACATATTGTGTCATATCTCTAACATAAAGGTGATTTTCTCTAAATCACATTATAGCTATTTGCTAATAATCCCAAGGAGAAGTGACCTACAGGTTTACTATAACTCCCCAGTTATTGTAATGGTATGATCCTTGGCGCAGGTCAGATTGGTTATTGTTTAAAAAGGAATTATAGAGGAGGGAAAGTAGGTATGCTATGTGGTCGCTAGGGCAACCTCATTAAGAGGGAACACATTAGAAGCAAAGGTCAATAGGTCATCGACTAGAGGTTTACAGGTCATTCTAGTGTCACAAACATGACCTTTTCCTGTTTTTCATATTAAGCATTAAGGCTGTCATGCATTGCTTTGTGTGCTGAATTTTCTAAATCATTTTCATTGGTTTTCTAAGAAGTTGTAGACCTGAACTAGCACACCTAATTCAATTAGTTAAGTGCTTGACGATTAGTTGATCAGTTGAATCAGGTGTGCTAGCCCTGGAACATATCAAATAGGAAAGCGTTGAGTACTTCTGATATAGAGGATGGTTAGGCCTACTGTTTTAGTTTGATTATTTTACTGTGTTGACATAACTTGTATTATTTTAACTACAGCCACGGTTAAACTGTTTCTCATTTTCAGGCATCACCACAGTCCTGACGATGACCACGTTGAGCATCAGCGCACGCCACTCCCTCCCCAAGGTCTCCTACGCCACAGCCATGGACTGGTTTATTGCCGTGTGTTTTGCCTTTGTCTTCTCCGCCCTCATCGAGTTCGCTGCCGTCAACTACTTTACCAACGCAGAGATGGAGAGACTGAAAAGGAAGCCGGCAAAATGCCCACCAGCGCCCCAAACAACCCCAGTGAAAGTGAAGGATACGGAGGAAGTTCTGCAGGTGAGACTTAAGACTTATTCTCATTCCCATTACCCTTCACAGACTGAAGTGTGCACTTGTGCACTCCACTTGCTAATTTGTTTGCTAATCTCTTCAATGTAGATTCAATTCAAGTCTAAAATATCAGAGATATTGAAATGCCATGTTTTTCAAATTTTCTGACTTGCTTTGAAGACTCTATTTTGTGACAGGGATGAGAATTAAAGAAGATTTTAGAATGACTGGCATTTCATTAATCACATGGTGATCACCCATTCAAAGAAATGCATTTGCCTGCATTGGAAATGTCAGACAATACCGTAACTGAAAGTGACTTTGTCATTGATAGTTTGAAGTATCTCTCCTCCCTCTTTCTCTGTACCTCTTTCTTTCTTTGTACCCCTCTTTCTCTCTATCACTCTCTCCCTCTATCACTCTTTCCCCCTCTCCATGATAGCATGAGCTAGAAGCATGATGACGATTCTCTTCCTGAAGGCCAAATAAGAATAGTAAATGGTGAATACACATTAAGTTTGGCCTGTTTAGAGTACAGCTGTCTGCTTAGATCAATGCACGCCATTTGTAATCCAGCGCAGAGGCTTAGCAATATTATCCCTAAAAATTCTAAATATGCTCTGAATGTCCTACATGTGCTTGCTTTCTCGTGATTTAAAAAAACTCTCCAGCATTTTAAGAGAAATGTGTTTTGAAGACACGCGTTATAGAATGTGTAATGTGTTAAATAGTTATAATAATAATAATTACCTATAGTTGCAATGTGATGCAAACATGTTATTGTTGTTCAGCATTTTACAATCTGTTCTCTTGAAAGCATATGTGTGCCTGAAGCGCGTGTAATGGGGTTTAACCAAACATATTTTTATTGAATTCATTACTCCATACATGTGTGATCTACCGGAAACACAGGCCTACTGGAGTAAGAACACAATCCTTCATTTGAGGGCATTACATTTTGCAGTGCTACATTTCTTGCGTTACAGTTCAACTGTTGATTGATGGCTGAAACCCACCAGAAAACAGCCATATATGGCCCGAAGACTACTTAAAGTTTCGCTGTGGATCTCAAATCCTCGTGTGGAATAATCTCGCCTGAATGCAGTTTAGTGACAACGGCACATCAATGGATTAGCAGGTTGCCACGGCAATGCAGCCGGGGCACGTGTGTGTGTATATAGGTTTCAGATGCCTCTTTTCCTAGAGAGCCGTGGCCCCAGTGTTGATTTCAGTGGGGAAATCTGCTCGGCATTAGGACCCGTGGTGTATATTGTTGTGGCGCAGATTTTTCTAAGCCTTTTACCTTCCAGCCATAGTGTTGTCAAACTTAGCCTAGAATCCACAGTTCTCCGCCTCACATCTCTCAGACAGGAGGCCAGCTGTTTAGCAACATTCCATTGGGGAGTCAGTGGGTTAGAGTGCAGTGGTTAGAGTGCAGCAGCTCCCTCTACTGGGGTTGAAATGCTATGATCGCTCTCAGGAGACGAGCTCTTTTGATGTTTTACTGTACTGCCACACCGCCCCTTGGGACCGTGCTTGTGACACAAGTTTGTGTGAAATTATCAAAATCCTACCCAAATAACATCTTTGAGCTGGGTTATTCTACCATACAGACTAAAGTAAGCCAGTCATGTTCAGGCCCATAGGCCATGTTTAGAATGGGAGGTTCCTGGCTGTTTTTAACCTGATAGTCCTCCAGCACTGAGAGGTCTATATAGTTCATATTTATCAGCACAATGCAATTGTCATATTTTACCTTACCACAAAGAATTAAGTGAAAGTCTAATTTCAGTCAAATGTCTCCTCTTCAAGGTGTGCGCTTGTTGTTGCACAGTTCATTCACATCACTGCAATATGGGTTTCTTGCTTATTTTTCCCTCCTCCACAGCATAACCCTGACACCAACGGTAACGCAGACACCAACGGTAACCTTCGAAAACGGATGAACTACATGTTCCAGCAAGACATCCAGAAAGCTGAGTCCAACAGCGCAGCAGCTACAGGGGTAACCAGGAGACAACCCCAGTCTGGCCAATCGTCTTCATCCACGGGGTCGACTGGGGACGCCATCATCCTACCACACTCCAGCCCCGGCCCTGCCAGCCAACCGAACACCTCCTTCACCACCCTGTCCGTCAAGAACACGCCCCCGGCTCCACCCACCACCCCAACAATACCAGCCAATCAGAGCCAGCCCACCGCTGACTCCTCCCTCCAGGACCTCCTAGGACCTAGACTGGAGCACATTCAACTGATGGGTAAAAATGAGCCCAAGCAGTCACCATGCTCCCAGCCGACCACCACCGGTATGGGCGGGACCAGTAAAATCGATAAGTACGCTCGCATCCTGTTCCCAGTGTCCTTCGGAGCCTTCAACATGGTCTACTGGGTGGTTTACTTGTCCAAAGACACCATGGAGGCCAAATTTCGAGGCCAAATCTAGTTTCTAGCTCCTCTAGTGGTGATTTTGGGAATCGTTTTCTACACAATGTATAGTGACGGGATAACAACAATGGTTTCTCTTGAATCCTATCAGAGCTCTGGAGAAACGGAAGATGAAATGACAAGGAAACCAAACATGCTGGACAAGAGCCTTAAATAATTACACCTAGGAATACTAATCTCAGAACATCTGTTTCATTTTCTAGAGGGCTTCTGAGAATGAGCATGGTAACACAACCATTCCAAATATGTCTGAATCAAACAAATATCACAACTAGGCCATACCCTGAGTGGCCATATCCAATATGCAATACGGTTTGATGGATTGGTTAGTTTTGATCTTAGCAAGTACCCTCACTGAAACAAAATACAGTAATAACTGATCTTAACGGCTAATTGATCACTCTAGTCTTAGCAGGCATTGCTACAATGACAAAGGATTAGGAGTCACAATATCGCTGAGGGTGAGCCGGACACACTACAAGTCACAAGGTGTCAAGAAGAAAAGATGCATTGACAAGCAGATTTTGGGTGTATTTTCTCCCTTACTGATAAACACCAGTAGATATCTGGGTATGTTGTCATTTGTTCTGGTATCAGAAGTAGATCCATTTTCTCCACTCAAATCTATTTTGCACTCCCAAGCCTGTACAGCGAACCTCGACCAAGCTTTGTTAACAAGCGTAGAATGAGGTTACCATACATGCTGGCCTACTTTGCGCAGTACCCTACAAACAACATTTCCAGGGGATAAGGTTCCTCTAAGCCCTATTAGTTCAATATTCTGAGTACATTCCCTCCAACAACATTCTAGGAAGTCTTTGGTTGAATGTTCAACTATGAAATTATATGTTTTTCTTTTACATAGTCTGTTTTTGGAACAGTGTATTAATGTATTCATTAAACATGAAATAAGAATATTGATAACTCCCAAAGGAATATATTGTAGGAATCTGGTGAAACCCTTTGTTTTGGGAACATTTCCTCTGAGTTCAGGGATGTTAATTTCTTTGCATATGTGGGGGCCTGATTGAGGGTTTTCATGGGCCTTTTATGTACAGTACCTGTTATTGTCCATCATGAGGTCAGAGGAAGGGTCATTCCCCATATCAGAATTTGTTACATTGGACGCATAGTAATTGCGTTCTACACCATCAGAGACCACAAGTTATGTTGGTTAGGGACCTGAGAGATGGGGAGGAAAGTGTAAAGTGACTATGCAATTCTCTCTGGGCGTTAGGTATCATTTCATAGTGCATTAGCCTTGAGTGCTGAGGGTCTTTAGGGTCCTATACCAACTTTGGACAGCTTTCCACTGATAAGGTACAAAGTTCCACATTTCTCAGTCCTAAACGTGCTATGTCCATTGCATCTATGCAACCTCTCTTATAGTAAAAGTATACTGCTGTCTATCCCCGAGGACAACTCTTATCTCGTTATCAGCTGAGGTGATGTCATCTACAGAGGCATGGTTAGTGTCTGTCCTGATGCCTGGTTTCCTGCTAATGGCTATTATCACCCAGATAGGTCTTACATAGTTGGCCCCTCAGTCACTGTTGACATAATAGTGCATTCATTTCCTGCATGTGGGGCTCAAAACAGAGGCTGATAGACAGATCAAGATGTCTGCCTCAGCCTCATGTCTCCTCGATGCACTCATGTGTGAAATTGATTCTGCACTCCCAACTACACTCACACACACTCTTTAAGGAACTTGTTCGCAACAGGCGAGATTGTGTTTTTTGATGCATTTCTGTGTGTTCTATTTCCCAGCTGTCCCCATTATTTTCTCCGTCTCAATAACACACCTTGCCTAGTGATTGATTGTGGGTGTCACGGGTAGTTCGCCTTGCTTGTTGAAATAATTTCAGGCTAGACGGCGGCCAGCTAATGAAAGTTGGGTCTTACCTAAAGAGCTCCTGGTTGCTGTTTGGGAGCAACAGAACAGAGGAGGAGTGTAGCGGGTCTAGTGTATATATGCAGAGAGCTCTTGCAGAGGATGTGGTTGACTGGTTACGTCTGATACGAAAGCATCCCCCTGGGTGTTCAGCCACTCTACAGCAGAGGGGGAGGGAGGTCATTATGCAGGCCCAATAAAGGAACACATCGACATCACTGTTTTATTCGTACAGGCCCTCAGTATGTTGTTTGGTCTGTCTTGAATATCTAAATGAGACTGCTTAGAAGAAGACCTGTGGATATGTGTCAACTCACTGCAAACCCAGGCCTAATCTGTCCACTGCTTAAGCCCGATGGTTGAAGTTGAATAAATGTGGCCCCTAAAGAAGTTCTCAGAGACATGGTCCTGAAGGTCAGTAGATCAATTTATGGGACATAAGTTAGTTATAAAAGCAATGTACTTTCAATTCAATAATATGTGAGATTACTTTTCAGTGTAATTGTGTCTTACACAAAAGACTTGTGGGGTTTGTGTTCTTAAGCAGCAAGCATCATTTCAGCTTGGAAATCACATTAGACTTTCCTCCACCAATTTGAACGTCTGTCATACTGGACTCAGATACTGAGCTTTGTCTTTGTTTTCTGTTTTAGGGATGATTTCACAGACCTAGATAAGCCTATTCCTATCTACTGCCACTGGAAGAGAGTCAGATTTGGTAATTGATTTAGCAATGTAAGTCTTTGTCTCTGAGAGTAACTGGAGATAGATTTGTTTTCATTGTGCAAGCAGTTATGTGAGCAAATATCCATGAACGCTCCTTGGACTGCCTCCAGAACCAAGCCCAGGCGAGGAATAAAACTGCAAGAAGGATTGGGATGGCATACACGTAGGTGGAATAAAAAAGGCAGTTACTTCTTTCCAAGAGGTTAACCCTTACACAAAATGGTGAACTCCTCCTGACTGTACATACTCACAACAATAACCGAATGTCTTTGTACAAAATACTGACGTTGTGTGTTTTTGTAGTCAAGAGAATATTTACCATTGCGATTGGCTATGCAAGACTAACACGTTAAAATTGTGACATAGTGCAGGTACCCATTCTAGGTCTTCTGAGAGGAAGTGACATCACTCTCAGCCAAATAAAAAGAGTGCATAATGTGACATTGATGGGTCTGGTTTCTTGATCACCTCTTTCTATATTGTTAAAGTAATTAATATGTTATATGAAATGTGGTGCATTAAAAAAAAAATCTGTGAATCTCTTGGTATAAATGTTTAATGGCATCCATGTTAGTATCACTTCAGTCATGGTCCTCAAACCTCACCCCTTGCTCAGGTAAAAAACATCATCCATCCAGTTCAGTTCTCTGTTTTTGGACTTCCTAACCCTTATGGCTAAAATGTTAGTAACTGCAGTGACAGCCCTGGCCTTAATTTAATAATATATTGCCTGTAAATAACATGAACAGTTTGTTGGTGCTCGACTCGAGAGGTAATTTCACAAAGCAATTAAAGCATAATTAAGAAAAATGACTTCATAGATGGTTGGCTGAGGGCTTGTCATTGACAAGTGCCAGGCAATAAGCTGAGGGGCTATGACTCATGCTTGTTATGTCCTGCTGCTGCTATCCCAATTTTACACCGACACATCTCACTGGTTAGCATGTCACAGCAGTCAATGATGTGTAAGCAACTCGACGACAACCCCAAACTGGAGTGAAATGAGAACATTTCTCAATTAGCGGAGTATTGTGTCTGAGTACAGTCTTGGCATTTTTTTTTTTTTTTGACCTAGAACAGTTTTGACTGGTCATGTAGTCCTTTTGTTTTTTGGGGGGTTATGTTAAGACTGTTATGCTTCATAATCAAGGCTTATATTTAATTTACTTGAAATTATTGTAATTCTACCTTGTTTCCTACCTTTGCCAAAATCAACACACATCCTCCTCACTCCTACCCCTGGTACATAAAAAGGCATATTAAATATGTTTAGTATTATGCCCCCTGCTGACATTTAATGATGTTACACCAGAAACTTAAAATAATGTGGGCGCGGTCATTATGAAGTCTTACCAAGATTTTATATAGTCAGAATTTTCTCAGTAATGTGTCTTGCTGTCTAACCTAAGAAAGATGAATTGTGCATTGTTCTCTTAGAAATATTTAAAGTTCCAGGGGAAATGGACAATAGAAACTCAGATATATTTTGATTGTTTGTGACCTCTGGTGAAGTGACGAGGGCAGGGGTCTCCAGTGGTGAAAAAAGTACCCAATTTTCATACTTGAGTAAAAGTAAAAGACCTTAAAAGAAAATGACTCAAGTAAAAGTGAAAGTCACCCAGTAAAATACTACTAGAGTAAAAGTTAAAGTATTTAAATGTACTTAAGTATCAAAAGTAAAAGTATAAATCATTTAAAATGCTTGTATTAAGCAAACCAGATGACACTATTTTCTAGTTTTTTTTATTTTACGGATAGCCAGGGGCACAGTTCAACACTGAGACATAATTTCCAAACAAAGTATTTGTGTTTAGTGAGTCTGCCAGATCAGAGGCAGTAGGGATGACCAGGGATGTTCTCTTGAGAAGTGCGTGAATTAGACAATTTTCCTGTCCTTCTAAGCATGGAAAATGTAACGAGTACTTTGAGGTGTCAGGGAAAATGTATGGAGTAAAAAGTACATTCTTTTCTTCAGAAATGTAGTGGAGTAAAAGTTGTAAAAATATAAATAGTAAAGTAGATACCAAAAAAACTACTTAAGTAGTACTTTAAAGTATGTCTGATTTTGCTGGGGATTTTTGTAATGATCATTTACATTGACGCGTAGGTGCGTCAATAGACTCCTCTTAAGGATTGGACCCGTTTTTTTCAATTTTCGCCTAAAATGACACCCAAATTGAACTGCCTGTAGCTCAGGACCTGAAGCAAGGATATGCATATTCTTGGTACCATTTGAAAGGAGGGGGACACCGATCCCGTAGAGGTTAATTCACATACATGTGTATGATTCATCTGTGGAATTACATAAGACTGGAGGAGAGAAGAGAGAAATTATACAGAAAATGTTTCTGTATGGATTTTATCGTTTCATTCATGATTTCACCTGCAAATCCAAGTGGGGTGAAATATGAAAGTTTGGGAGTGTCATTTTCAGGCATGTGCCAAGCCTGTTCCCTAGTTGCATCTATAAGTAATCCATTTTCTTTATTTTGTACCTCATTCAGTTGTTTTCTATTGTTTCTTATCAGGGGAAGCATTTGGGGTTGCCATTACACTTGAGCAAACAACACAAAAGCTACACCTCCATTATTTATAATTATGTGAAAAACATGTTTCATCATTTAAACATCATTATTTCAGCAAGACCTATCCATGTAGGTGTGTAACCCATTTAATTAATGAATGTATTAAATCAGGCATTTATTCCTCCTAGAGTGCATACTTAATTGGAGTGCAATAGGCAACACCTGCAACTGAGGAAAAGCTATGTATTTGTGAAGCACGACTGAGTTCATGTTACCATCTCGGTCAGGGCACAGTAATCATATGCATTTATTAAATATTGCAAAAATGTTTAACAGATTCATGAACAACACAATAATAAGGTACTGTAACTGCCAAAATAAAGAAAATCAACATAAAGCATCTTAATAGGGAGTTGGGCCACCACGAGCCAGAACCGTTTCAATACGCCTTGACATACAGTAGATTCTACAAGTATCTGGAACTGTATTGGAGGGATGCCACACCATTCTTCCATGAGAAATTACATAATTTGGGGTTTTGTTGATATTGGTGGAAACCGCTGTCTCAGGCGTCGCTCCAGAATCTGTTCAATTGTGTTGCAATCTGGTGACCGATATAAGGCATGGCATATGGCTTACATCGTTTTAATGCTCAACAAACTATTCAGCGCCCTGTGAATGGGGGCATTGTCATCCTATGGGGGCATAGCCATGGTAGCCAAAATAATGGCCTGCCCAGCATTTTATACATGATCCTAAGCATGATGGGATTTTAATTGCTTAAGTAACTCAGGAACCCCACCTGTGTGGAAGCACCTGCTTTCAACATACTTTGTATCCCTCATTTACTCAACTGTTTCCATTATTTTGGCATTTACCTGTATGTCAAATGTCATCATTGTACTTAACCTTTTTGTCACCAGTTTAATTTTTTTACCAGGACAAGAGTCCTACATACAACCTTTCTCATCAGAGAAGGTTTCTCTATGGAAGTACAGGTTCTAAAATGGTTCTTTGTTGGGTGAACAGGTTCTACAGAGACAAGCCATAGAACCCTTTATGAAAGGTAGAATGTTTTTCCAATTGTGTGGACATCACTACTGCCTTTGTGACCTCCTAAAGCAAATCCTTCAGTGACGGACAGGGATAATAGGTCTAATTAATGGTTACAAAATGACCAAACTATTCTTAATTACCTTGACAGAGAACATTTATCTAATGGCCATTTCTGAGACTGTTCTCAGACAACCCTCAGTAGAGAATGTCTTACTTAGCTGCGTTTAGACAGGCAACCTAATTATGATATTTTTTCCCACTAATTGGTCTTTTGACCAATCAGATCAGCTCTAAAAAATATCTGTGTGTAAAGATCTGATGTCACTGGTCAAAAGACCAATTAGTGGAAGAAAGATCAGAATTGTGCTGACTGTCTACACACAGCACTTTTTCTTCTTGTCATGTAAGACTGGACAAATTGAGGACAGAGGATTCTTATGAGACATACAATGATGACAATGAGACCCTGCAGAATCCAGGAGAGGGCATAATGAGTGGCTGGTCCAGTACAGTGGTGCTATTACACTTCTAAAGGATGGGGTAGTAGTCAATGGCAAAGACTTTATAAGAGCTATTTCTCTTCTTCATTTTGCATATTTTAAGACTAATGTAGTCTGAGAAGGAGAAAATAAATGGTGAGAAATGAATGTATTACATCAGAGAACATCCTGTAACATTATGGTAATAATATAGCTAGCTACAAAGTACATTGAATTAACAAGCCAATGTTATAACAAATTGAGCAATTATACATACTTCATTGAACCCATTAGCCTTGTAACCTCTCCACCTCTCTCATTGTTGTTCTCTCACACCCTCACTCTCTCGCTCTCACTCATACACACACATACACACACTCTCTCTCCCACGCACTCTCTCCCACACACACACACACACACACACTCCACACAGTCCTTGCTACCTGTAAAGATGTAACATGGCTTGTCTTTTCCTCCATGGAGCAGTGTGGTCTTTATCGGTGTCACAGACCCTCGACAGCCTCTTCATCTGTATTCTGCAAGGCTTGTTGCCGAGGCAACAGGCGTGAGACAGGTCTGGCAGTTCCAGCAACATGTGTGGGATCAGCTGACCAAAATGATGATGATAATGTACGGCTGATTTAAGTGTATAATTTATATGTTCTCATAAATCACTGATGTTAATTGTCCTTGTTATACGTTTTCCTCATATTTCCAGCATGTATAGTTTAGATACACAATTACTGTAGCATCTTATCTTGCCATTTTATAATAACGTAAATGCATGAATGCCCAATATCATTACGTATAGAATAGAATGTGTAACGTGTCTATTTTGAATGCACCATATCTTGGCTGGTAACATTGCAATCTTCCCCTCACAGATGATATGCCTATATTATGAGAAACAATTGAGATAATAAATATTAAGAGTAAAGATAATTTTATATAAAAATACAAAACAAACATGGGAAGTGATCTGTTGAGTTACAGTAATATGTGTCTCCAGCAGAGGACGCAGTCATCACCGTCATCATCGATAGTCCCACAGTCTGTATTAGAGAATGCCATGGCCCCCTCTGGCCACCTGTGGTTACCTCAGTTACCCCATTGGTTCACAGCAAAAATGTGACCTTTTTCAAATAATTTTTTTTGTTGTCTGCTTGTTTTGGTTAATTACAAAACAAAATTTAAGAAAAGTACATGTCTAAAGATGTCTTTTCAACATTGCCTGCTCCCGTGCGTTCTCACTACTTAGAAAAACGTAATATTGTAGGGCTACCTGCATGCCCTTTTTCATGGTGGCACTAGAAGCCATCTGAGAGAATGAGTGCTAGCTAGCTACCAATCGGAACATTAAACTAGGCAAGACCAACAACACAAACAAACAAACTATACAGCTACAAGTATGTAGTGGAGTTACAAATGGACTATACTAAACAAATGAAAAGTCTTTCCTGTGATGAAATGTTTTCCACACACATAGCTACCTGTAGCCTTCTTGGACACTGAAGCCCAACAATTCCCACTCTCCCACATCAAATAGCCTGAAGCCACAGGGCTCTTCTCGCAGGCTCTATTTCCCTACAAGGGAGCATTGTGAACCTTAGGTTGGAATTTTTGACCTAGTTAAATGTAGTTTGAACAATACAGCAGCTTTTTGGCATGTTTTCTTATTTCTGTTTAACTGAAAATAGACTACGAAGTTGTCTCTTACAATGGGAGTCAATGGGAAAGAATGTTTGTTTTCCCTAATTTGTGGGCGTGGTATTCTTCTTCTATGACATAATGGCGGTCCGCAAACAAATGTTAAAGCTGCATGCCGCCACCTACTGTGCTGGAGTGTGTGGTCAATCACGGTTTACATTTCTAAATCCTCCTACCTAACTCAGTACTTCTGAGAAAATAAAAAAGAGCCCTACTAACTTCTAATAGATCCTCCCATCCCAAAAATCCCTTCAAAACCCCCCCAACCCCTCCTAATCTTTCCCTCCCTTTAAAATACTTACAACAATATAACAACACATCCTCCACCGTTTCATTGACCATACACTCCAGACACAAACCATTCACATGCTTGCCAACCAGATGTAATGAGGAGTTTGAATCTTGTTCCAACCTTTCTTTGGAGGGCTCAGAGTCCCATCTTTTCTTCCACACATCTATCAAAATGGCTTTGATCTTACATTTGGCCTCCCCTCTACCCAGTGGAACATCAATATCAATCATGTCTCATTTCAAAGCTCTTTTGGCTAACTGGTCTACAATTTCATTCCCTTCCACACCCGAATGTGCTGGGACCAGTGGTGGAAATAGTACTCAATTGTCATACTTTAGTAAAAGTAAAGATACCTTAATAGAAAATGACTCAGGTAAAAGTGAATGTCACCCTGTAAAATACTACTTGAGTAAAAGTCTAAAAGTGGTTGGTTTTAAATATACTTAAGTATCAAAGTAAATGGAATTGCTAAAATGTACTAAAAGTATAAATAATTTAATTCTTTATATTAAACAACCAGATGGCACAGTTTTATTTTTTATTGGTGGATAGCCAGGGGCACGCTCCAACACTCAGACCTAATTTACAAACAAAGCATTTGTGTTTAATGAGTCTTACAGATCAGAGGCAGTAGGGATGTCCAGGGATGTTTTCTAGATAAGTGTGTGAATTTGACCATTTTCCTGTCAAAATGTAACAAGTACTTTTCGGTGTCAGGGAAAATGTATGGAGTAAAAAGTACAATATTTTCTTTAGGAATGTAGTGAAGTAAAAGTTGGCAAAAATATAAATAGTGAAGTAAAGTACAGATACCCAAAAAAAACGACTAAAGTAGTACTTTAAAGTGGTTTTACTTAAGTACCACTGGCTGGCACCCAACAGTTTCTCAATTATACATAGTAACATTAATACCTCCAATAATAGGTCACTCCTAGTAGATTTACCAAATTATAAACTATGCAATACAGACAGAGAATCTGAGCATACTATAATTCTAACAGGTTGTAGGTCCTCCACCCACTTGAGGGCAACTGCTATTGCCAACAGTTCAACTGAGTATACTGACAGTTCATCTGTTAGTCATCTACATATCTGCGCATCCTTGGATCCATCTGTGAAAAACGGTAAAAAAGCATAAACTTGTACCTATGTAATTGTCCACCATTTTCCCTATATCACTGGCTTCTAACCAATCTTTCCTTATCTCAACCAAGGTTTGATCAACACAAGGATCTGGGAGCAACCATGGAGGAACATCCCCTATCACCACAGAAGGGCCAACCTCCAACTCCCTCAAACCACTCTCATCAGCAAGCTTTACAATTGTCTAACCAAAACCTCTGCCTTGTCTACTAGTATGTTCCCAACAGTCATCTAGAACAATAGCAGTGAGACGCTCAACCTCACAGCCTTTCAACCGAACCCAATAAGCGAATGAAATGTTTTTACGCCGTATATCCAAAGGCATCTCACCTGCCTCCGCTAGTAAGGCATATACAGATGTTGATTTAAATGCACCAATACATATCCTTAAAGCTAAATACTGGATTCTGTCCAACCTCTGAAGCCAAGTCTTCGCTGCTGTTCCATAAACTATACACCCGTAATCAATTGTAGTCCTGATCAGAGCTCTGTAAATATCCATCAACGATTGTCTGGCAGCACCCCATTCATAACCAGAGACTGCGTGCATAAGATTAACCACCTTCTTTCACTTTGTTTCAACATTTATGACATGATATTTCCATGTATATCACTCATTGAACCATAGACCCAAATATGTGTACTTAGAAACCCTCCCCATTGGCTGTCCATACAGAAACAACTGTATAATATCAGTAACCTTCTTCTACTGACAATTTAAAACCCCAGTCAATTCACCATCTTTCAACATCCATTATAGCTTCTTGAATAGATTTGATCACAAGAGGCTTTCCTTTCCATTCTTACAAATAGATCCATCATCAGCATATAGGGATGAACCAATACCCCTGCCTACATTCGAAAACACATCGTTAATCATAATGTTGAACAAAATTGGACTGATAGCACTGCCTTGAGGAATCCCATTGTCAACTCCTTAGCCATCAGATAAAATTTATCCTATTTTAACTTGAAAAGAGCGATTTAAAAAAGAGGGCCAAAACCCAGTTATATAATCTCTCACCAATACCAAGTCCTTGCATCTTAATTAGTAGGCCTTCTCTCAACATAGTGTTATAAGTCTTTTCATGTCAAAAAAGACAGTAACCATTACTTCTTTCAAGACCAGAGTTTTTTTTACTTCATTGCTCACCTTTACTAATGCATACAAAGTATACCTACCTTTACGGAATCCAGTTTGAAATTGACTCAATAAACCTCTTTGTTCCAGGAAATATAACAATCATCTTTTCCATCAGTTTACACAAGTTAGAGGGCAGTGCTTTTGGTCTAAAACTATCAGCACATGAAGGCTCCTTACCAGGCTTTACAAAAGGTAATATTACTGCACATTTCCAACCAGAAAGTAGAACCTTCTCACTCCAAATCTTGTTAAATTATCACAGGAGAACATGTATGGCCTCTTCAGGTAGATGCTTAAATATTACATGGCACAACCTGGGGCTGTACATCCACAGCCTATTAACACATCTCATCTATGCTAAAAACAGCATCCAAAGAAGAGTCAACTGTATTTATTTTCTTATACACACTAAAATTAGCATTTCAAATCTCACACCTGCGTTGCTTAAATACTTCATCCAAAGTAACCCCACTATGTACCCTAGCAAATGTCTTCCCCAACAAGTCAGCTTTTCTTTCATCAGTTAGATATGTTTTGACCCATAACCAAAACTGGAATTTGAGTTGACTTGCTTCTTTCAGTCATCTTTTTCAACATAGACCATACATCCCCCAGCTCAGTATCCCTCCCTATTATAGAGCAGAACAGTCTCCATGCATTTCTCTTGACAGACTTAATAACCCTACGTACTAAAGCTCTCTTCCTTTGGAAATAAAGTAGATTCTCAGGAGTCATATTCCTACGCAACACTCTATAAGCTCTATTTCTTTCTCCAATAGCCACAGTGCACTCTTCAGTCCACCAAGGAACCACCTTATTTTTCTCACCCACTTCACTCAATGGTACATATACATATGCAGCACTCAAAATCAGAGAGGTTGCAGAGACAGCAAATACATCAACCGGCCTCTCTAAAGACAACTGTCAAACAGACTTTAACAATGATCACCAAACTTTTCCCAGTCTGCTTCATGAAAGCCCCATCTTCATGAATGGTACTCTATCTGGAATAGTTACATCACAGTTCATGGTACACCAAATTGGGAAATGATCACTTCCAACAGTAGAATCATTCATTATATTCCATTCACACATACAGTTGAAGTCGGAAGTTTACATACACCTTAGCCAAATACATTTGAACTCAGTTTTTCACAATTCCAGACATTTAATCCTAGTAAAAAATCCCTGTCTTAGGTCAGTTAGGATCACCACTTTATTTTAAGAATGAGAAAAGTCAGAATAATAGTAGTGATTTATTTCAGCTTTTATTTCTTTCATCACATTCCCAGTGGGTCAGAAGTTTACATACATTCAATTAGTATTTGGTAGCATTGCCTTTAAATTGTTTAACTTGGGTCCAACATTTTGGGTAGCCTTCTGCAAGCTTCCCACAATAACTTGAGTGAATTTTGGCCCATTCCTCCTAACGGGAGCTGGTGTAACTGAGTCAGGTTTGGAGGCCTCCTTACTTGCACACGCCTTTTCATTTCTGCCCACAAATTTTCTATAGGATTGAGGTCAGGGCTTTGTGATGGCCACTCCAATACCTTGACTTTGTTGTTCTTAAGCCATTTTGCCACAACTTTGGAAGTATGCTTGGGGTCATTTTCCATTTGGAAGACCCATTTGCGACCACGCTTTAACTTCCTGACTGTTGTCTTGAGATGTTGCTTCAATATATCTTCATAATTTTCCGACCTCATGATGCCATCTATTTTGTGAAGTGCACTAGTCCCTCCTGCAGCAAAGCACCCACACAACATGATGCTGCCACCCCTGTGCTTCACGGTTGGGATGGTGTTCTTCGGCTTGCAAGCCTCCCCCTTTTCCTCCAAACATAACGATGGTCATTATGGCCAAACAGTTCTATTTTTGTTTCATCAGACCAGAGGACATTTCTCTTAAGAGTAAGATCTTTGTCCCCATGTGCAGTTGCAAACCGCAGTCTGGCTTTTTTTATGGTGGTTTTGGAGCAGTGGCTTCTTCCTTGATGTTTCCTCCAGCATCTTCACAATGTCCTTTGCTGTTGTTCTGGGACTGATTTTCACTTTTCGCACCAAAGTATGTTCATCTCTAGGAGACAGAACGCGTCTCCTTCCTGAGCAGTATGACGGCTTTGTGGTCCCATGGTGTTCATACTTGCGTACTCTTGTTTGTACAGATGAACGTGGTACCTTCAGGCATTTAGAAATTGCTCCCAAGAATGAATCAGACTTGTGGAGGTCTACCATTTTTTTCTGAGGTCTTGGCTGATTTCTTTTGATTTTCCCATGATGTCAAGCAAAGAGGCACTGAGATAGGCCTTGAAATACATCCACAGGTACACCTCCAATTGACTCAAATGATGTCAATTAGCCTATCAGAAGCTTCTAAAGCCATGACATCATTTTCTGGAATTTTCCAAGCTGTTTAAAGGCACAGTCAACTTAGTGTATGTAAACTTCTGACCCACTGGAATTGTGATACAGTGAATTATAAGTGAAATAATCTGTCTGTAAACAATTGTTGGAAAAATTACTTGTGTCATGCACAAAGTAGATGTCCTAACCGACTTGCCAAAACTATAGTTTGTTAAAATGAGTTTTATTGATTCCAACCTAAGTGTATGTAAACTTCCGACTTCAACTGTACATGCAACAGAGTTAGAAGCCAGTGTGAGGTCCAGGCAGGATGTAACCCCTCTAACAACATCAACTCTTGTACCACATCCATCGTTAAGACATTCTAATGCTCTTGTTTCCATCATATCTTCCACAATAGTACCATTAGCATCTGTATGTGTGTCACATCCTGACCAGTATGAGGGGTTATTTGTCATTGTAGTTTGGTCAGGGCGTGGCAGGGTGTGTTTGTTTTGTGTTGTCGGGGTTTTGTTCTATGTTTTGTATTTCTTTGGTTTTTCTATGTTGTATATTTCTTTGTGTTGGCCTGGTATGGCTTTCAATCAGGAACAGCTGTACATCGTTGTTGCTGATTGGGAGTCATACTTAGGTAGCCCTTTTTCACCTGTCGTTTGTGGGAAGTTGTTTTTGCATTGCTGTGTGTAGCCTGCAAGACTGTTTGTCGTTCGTTCGTTTTCTTGTTTTGTTACGTGTCTCAAATAAAAGTTAAATATGAGCACTCAACCCGCTGCACCTTGGTCTACTCCGTACGACACCCGTTACAGAACTTCCTACCACCAATGGACCAAGCAGCGGGGGAAGGAGCTGGAGAGGAGCTATTTGGAATCGTGGACATGGGAGGAAATTCTGGACGGGGCTGGACCATGGCACCAGGCTCGGGAATATCGTCGCCCTAAGGAGGAGCTGGAGGCAGCCAAGGCGGAACGGCGACGTTATGAGGCATTTTACGTGCCGATTGGACAGTGTGAGAGGCAGCCCCAAGAAATGTTTTTGGGGGGCACACGGGTAGTTTGGCTAGGCCAGGGTTGAGCCCCAAGCTAACTCCCCGTGCTTACCGGAGGCAGCGTGATACTGGTCAGGCCCCGTGCTATGGGGTGATGCGCACGGCGTCGAGGCCGAGCATCCACAGGCCGGTGTGCTCGGTGCCAGCGTCCCGCATTTGCCGGGGGGAAGCGGGCACCCAGCCAGTACGGGTGGTGCTAGTCTTGCATTCGAGACCGCCAGTGCGCCTTCACGGACCAGTGTATCCTGTTCCCGCTCCCCGCACTAGCCCTGAGGTGCGTGTCTTCAGTCTGGCGCCTCCAAAGCCAGCACCACCCACCAGGCCTCCAGTGCGTCAGCCCAGTCCAGCTCGTCCTGCACCTGTTCCTCGCACTAGCCCTGTGGTGCGTGTCCTTAGGCTGGCGCCTCCTAAGCCAGCCCCACACATCAGGCTTTCAGTGCGCAGTCCCCGTCCAGATCTTCCGACAACAGTACTCCATCCAGAGCTTCCGGCGACAGTGCCCCGTCCAGAGCTTCCGGCAACAGTGCCCCGTCCAGAGCTTCCGGCGACAGTGCCCCGTCTAGCGATGGCCCACAGTCAGGAGCCTGCAGAGACGGCCCACAGTCCGGAGCCTGCAGAGACGGCCCACAGTCCGGAGCCTGCAGAGACGGCCCACAGTCCGGAGCCTGCAGAGACGGCCCACAGTCCGGAGCCAGCCGAGACGGCCCACAGTCCGGAGCCAGCCGAGACGGCCCACAGTCCGGAGCCAGCCGAGACGGCCCACAGTCCGGAGCCAGCCGAGACGGCCCACAGTCCGGAGCCAGCCGAGACGGCCCACAGTCCGGAGCCAGCCGAGACACTCCTCAGCCCTGAGCCAGAGTCGCCCTACAGTCCGGAACCGGTGCAGCCAGAGTCGCCCTACAGTCCGGAGCAGCCAGAGTCGCCCTCCAGTACGACGCAGCCAGAGTCACCCATTGCGAGGGTCCCCAGTCCGGGGTCGACGGAGAGGGACCTCGCTCTAGAGACGTCATGTAAGTGGGGTAGGCCAGGGGTGGAGCGGGGTGTGCGTCCCGCTCCTGAGCCACCTCCGTAGGGGGGAGTATTGGGAAGGGGGGGGGGTGTTGCAGAAGCACCGTCGGTGGCCGCCCTCCCTTCCCTCCCATGTAGTTTTGGGATTTTTTTGTTGTTGTGGGTATTTGTTTTGTTTCAGGTGCATCCCGGTTCTGCACCTTTGGGGGGGGGGGGGTACTGTCACGTCCTGACCAGTATAAGGGGTTATTTGTCATTGTAGTTTGGTCAGGGCGTGGCAGGGGTGTGTTTGTTTTGTGTTGTCGGGGTTTTGGGGTATTGTTCTATATTTTGTATTTCTATAGTTTTTCTATGTTGTATATTTCTTTGTGTTGGCCTGGTATGGCTCTCAATCAGGAACAGCTGTACATCGTTGTTGCTGATTGGGAGTCATACTTAGGTAGCCCTTTTTCACCTGTCGTTTGTGGGAAGTTGTTTTTGCATTGCTGTGTGTAGCCTGCAAGACTGTTTGTCGTTCGTTCGTTTTCTTGTTTTGTTACGTGTCTCAAATAAAAGTTAAATATGAGCACTCAACCCGCTGCGCCTTGGTCTACTCCGTACGACATCCGTTACAATGTGTGCTTCCCCATAAACTATTATGTGCATTAAAGTATCCGCACCATATCTCTAGAGCCGAATTCTTCTGAAATTTCATTAAACATTGCAACAGAGACTTTACGCCAGGTTTGATCTCTAAATTAATGACATATTTCTTAACCTCCTGACCGTTGGCACTAGGCCTTCTGGCATTCCACTGAAGGATAACAAAAAACATAACTCTAACGATCATCATACTGAGACATTCCATCATTAGTATTATTAGGAGTCAACATATCAACAATCATGGCGACAGTAACATCTGTTACTCCTAAAAACTCTGTTGCTGCTTCCACAATGATCTTCAACTTGGCAGTTCTTTCTACAAATGCAGTCAGGTTGATAACCTTTCCAATGAAGGTTATAAAGTCAATCTGCTGAACTATTAAGATGTCCTTTGACACGATACTTGTGAGCGGAAGATTTCTGAGCAGGTCTCATATCCATGTCAGGACTAGCATAAGCAACATTTCCTACAGTGCCCTGTCCAATTGATCTATCACTTATTCCATGAGTAACCCCATTATCTTCATCATTCTGCCTAATAGTTCCACCAATCTACCTTGCAGCCTCTGCATAAGAGACATTATGAGTGATTTTATATCTTTGGGCCTCTCTAGCCTCTTTGTGCACCTGGCATCCACCAAATGTTGTTGTGTCCCCCCCATAATTACAGCAGTTAACTTTTAATTTTTTGTACTTTACCCCTTTTTCTCCCAAATTTTGTGATATCCAATTGGTAGTTAGTCTTGTCCCATCGCTGCAACTCCCCTACGGACTCGGGAGATGCGAAGGTTGAAAGCCATGCGTCCTCCGAAACACAACTTTTTCGTAGCCGCACTGCTTCTTGACACACTGTTCACTTAACCCGGAAGCCAGCCGCACCAATGTGTCGGAGGAAACACCGTCCAGCTGGCGACTGAAGTCACCTTGCAGGCGCCCGGCCCGTCACAAGGAGTCGCTAGAGCATGATGGGACAAGGAAATCCCGGCGGGCCAAACCCTCCCCTAACCCGGACGACGCTGGGACAATTGTGCGCCACCTCATGGGTCTCCCCGTCACGGCCGGCTGTGACACAGCCTGGGATCGAACCTGTGTCTGTAGTGATGCCTCAAACACTGCGATGCCTTACACTGCTGCGCCACTCAGGAGGCCCACAACAGTTAGCCTTGACATTGTTCCCACATTCACCATAATCATGTTCCCCTCCACACTTGATACATATTTTCCTTCCTTTGCACAGAACCGCTACATGTCCCATTCTTTGGCATTTAATGGAGGTGGGACAAGCTCTTTAACATTGAAAGCAAGGAAGCCCATCTGTACTTTCTTAGGTAAAACCTTCTCAAACATGAATAGTACTGACAGGCTTTCACTTCTCTGCCACTCTTTCTTACTGAACAGCCTATTGGCTTCAACCACTATGCCCCCCTCTACATTTTATATAATCTATGGACATAGATAGTGGAACACCAGAAATGAGCCTCAGCTTAGCCAAAGCTCCAGGGACATGACTTGTGATTTTCTTCCCATTGAGAGTTTTCATTTTCAGAATCTTCCCTTGCTGAACATGGTCAGCACAGAATATTAACAGTCTACCATTACCAATGGACAGGGCTAATGTGACTTCACCTATCTCTTTCTTAACGGCATTGGTTAATTGAATAAGGTGTAGATGAGACCCCGTGGTCACATCAAACACAATTGCAACTTTCCACTCTGACACATTGTTACTTTCGTTTTTCACTACCTTCACCCTCTTCACGTTCTCAACACTAGAAGTGCCACTGCTGTCAGCTGTGCTTGTCGCAGGGACATTCCTTTTCCTTCTCATCAGACCATCTAGGTCCATGACCTTCATCATCCCCACCCATACCATTAGAACTATCATCCATGTCGACCACAGTCCAGCACAGCTGTTGCTAAAACCTCTTCCCCCTATATAGAATGATGGATTGTATTTCGCTTCCTAGTTTGAATTCGAACCCTCGAATGCATCTTCCCCCACCTCAAACTCCTGTGGGTGTGGTCGAGGGGAATTCCTTCTTATGACGTGAATATTGACTCTGAGTATTGTTGAAATCAAATTATATTTGTTACATGGGCCATATACAAGAGGTGTAGACCTTACAGTGAAATGCCTACTTACAAGCTCTTCCTCAATGATGCAGAGATAAATAAAAGGGACAATTTGCTGTAAGTAGAAGTATTGTTGTCCGGTAGTTTAATCCAATTAGGGTAGGGATGATAGGGTAGGGTAGGGGAAAAGTATAGAAAATAAATATAATATAATGTTTTAAATGAGAAATAAAACACACAAGAATGAAGCTACTGTATATACAAGGAGTACCGCTGCTGCACCGTGAAAAATCATTCAGGAAAGGGAGGGCACATTTTGGCAGGTATTCCCAAACCGTGTCAATCACACTTTCAATTCCTATCCAGATTCCTTTAACTTCATGAATCATCTTGTCGTGTCACTCAGTCATCTTTCCCAGAGATCAACCCATCAGTCCAGTGAGCTTACTGTGATGCATCACCTTTTTCTGGCGACATAAAGTGTTCTTTGCCAGGGGCACAAAAATTGAGATAAAATATCTTTGTGCAGTAAATTCCAGTGGATTTTAAGATTTGCTTGACCTCAGACTGTATTCTTTCTGTCAGACTGGTCTCCCTTTCATCCATGGAGGTCGTGTACACAGTTCATTCCAGGCTTGACTGGACGGTGGGACTGGGACCCTCAAAGGTCATGGCAATGAGACTGAAAATGCCATTGATGACCTGTCACAGACTCCCAAGTATGTCCAGTAATGGGATCAATGAAAGCAGCCTCCTGGTCTGGAATGACAACAGGGTGATGAGCTGCAGTAATGTCTCCGTGCTGGGGGTGGAAATAGTTTTGTGATGAAAGAGGGGTATTGATTTCTAAGGTTAAAGGTTAGAATTCAGTTATTATAATATCATAGTCTTACACAGTACTAGTACTACACAAATGAACATGTGCTGTAATATAACCTAATCTTGGAACCCGGAAGCAAATCTCACATGTTTGCTGGCCATTTAACAGTCCATCAAACTATGTAGCTGTAACCAACAGGGAGAACAAGGAGAGGACAGAGAGAATGGTGACAGTAGCGGCATCAAGGAGAAAGCGTGGCAAACTATTCAGCAGATGGGAGGGGAGAAAGGACAGAGGGTAAGGAAGGGAGAGAGTGTGTGTTGTGTGGTGCCATTTAGATAGCAGTATGGATGGACACATTTGAACATAGATTATCTCATTGCATGTGCTTGTTGACATTAAATGTAGCGACAGGGATGTCACTATGGAATTATATGGAATTTATTTAGCCCCCAAAGCCTATATTGAACTGTGAGATTTGGCTAAGTACAATCTTAGAAAAAAGGGTTCCAAAAGTGTTCTGGGAGAACCTTTTTTGGTTTCAGGCAGAACCCTTTTTGGTTCAAGGTAGAACCCTCTGTGGAAAGGGTTCTTCATGGGACCCAATATGTTTTTTTCAAAGGGTTCTCCTATTGAGACAGCCGAAGAACCCTTTTTAGTTCTAGATAGCATCTTTTTGTCTATGAGTGTGTTGATTCATTGATTGAGAGGGGGTGTGTTTATTCCTTACCCTTTACAGCAACCATGTCTTTCCCTGTTGAAACAATAAGTCATTTTTGGGGATGTCTCTCAGCTAAGGAGTGATGACTAGTTGAATCTGTCTGTAAACTTGTCAAGGTAACCATGTTTATGTTCTTCATTCATATTCCTTCATGCACCCACTCACTAGCCACCTACATATCACTGTGCCACCATGGCTATTGCTCTCGATTTGAATGTAGTTTTAAATAAGAAACTGGAGACATAATCGATGTATCCACTGGTATTATAGATCATATAGACTGAATGAGGCAATTCATGCATTTGCATAAAGAAATAAATCATTTAAATGTGCAAATGTGTATAGTTCAGATGGAAGTAGTTCCCAAGCACATTGATTTTCCCCCTTCTTTGAAGTATCAACATTCCTCTTTACTCTGAAATATGGATCTGGTAGGTGGAAAATTCAATTAGAGTAGGATCAAAATTCCACCTCCTTAAGATTGTCATATTTCTTTTTTTTTCAGAAACAAGGTCTTTCTCCTCCTAAGCCATTTTCTCTCAGGGATGGTTACAGCTCATCTCATAGTGTATAATTTAGCAGATTTGTTTTTCTTAAGAGCAATAAAGATTTAATAAAATGCCATGCAGTGTATGCAACACCCTTGTGTTATTACATATGTATTATGCTATTATTGTTGTGTAGTTACTGGGTTAAACAAGAAGATTACAGAAATGTTCATGTATAAACAAATATTGGTCAACCTTAATGTGTACTAATTAAATGTTTTTAATTCATTGTAAAATTGTTACATCTGTTTAAAACCTTAGTTTGTAATCCATAATGCAATCAATCTTTAGCATCTGCCTTTTTAGTTGTGTGTGTGTGTGTGTGTGTGTGTGTGTGTGTGTGTGTGTGTGTGTGTGTGTGTGTGTGTGTGTGTGTGTGTGTGAGAGAGAGAGAGAGAGAGCAGCGAGAGAGTCGCGGAGCGTGTGTGCCTTTCCCCTGTCACGAGGTAAACTGAATTGGAAGCAGAATGGGAAAATATGACACGCTGAACAAGACCCAGTGACATCAAGGACTATGCATTTGTCCGCTATTAAATTATTAAGACAGTGCATAATTTGCCATAACTGTGATCTATTGGTGCTTTGAATTTATAATAAGTATCACTCTCGTTATTTTCGCGCGGCGCGCTCATTCCATCTTGAGAGACGGCACATCGTAGTGGTTCCATTAGGTTCAACTTTAACATCTGATTCAATTTCTGTACGAATAATTGCTTGCAATTAGGCTACGTCCTGTATTCCAGGTGAGTCTCCTCGCTGATGAAAAGTCGTTTTGTGATGTGAAAGATATGAGAGTTCCTGTCTGTGTCTCCGCTGATCTCATACATCGTAAGTAGCCTAGCCTAGATATCATGTAGAGTTTATCTCAGTGGGGATACCCCTAAAACATTTCTGCACACGAGCAAGGGATTTTAGAACGGTGGTTGAGAAGGAGACGCTCTTTTGAACAACGCTAAATGTTTAGTGTTAGACAGTGGAAATTATTATTCAACAGAGGCATGTTAGGCCTAAGTGTCAATGAATTCTAATTGCAGCCTCCCTAGTTAACATGGTGTAAATGTTAAATGTAATGTATGTTTTTTTCTACGCGCATTCAAATGAATTATTTCCAGTAATACTGTATCTAGGTATTTATCTGTGTTTATTGTGTGTTAATTTGAATATATTCCCGTAGAAATAGGCCTACACCTAGAACAAGATACGCAAAATCAACAGCTGAACCATTATGGCTCCATGATGTATAGTCTTCCCTGGTGTGTAGGTGTACATGCAGCTATGAGGAATAGAGACTACATTTTTCAATGTCTACTCAACTGCCTCACACTGACGCTCCTCTTGCAAACGAGGTAAGTCCTTGAATAATCTTTTTTTTAATCAATTATGTTTTGTCACATTACACAGGAAGACTGAAAGTATACCACTATATCTGGGATTTGGAATTGAATTCCTTTAGTTTTGTACGCCACACAACCGAATGTAGGGACACTATTTTTTAGTAGCCTAACCTATGAATTGCCTATGTATTTAGCATGGTGAACATCAATCAGGCTTTGTCGACGTGGGGGGCTTTGTGAGATTAATGAAGTGGGTGATTTTCTGATTATGTTCCTGCGGGTGGCGATAGAGTACAGTCGCTACTCTCAGTCTGAAAAAGCAGCACTCACTTCAGATGCCATTGAGCGTGAGTCACTAATATGTAAATAGCGCTTGATTTCAATGCTCAAGAAATGACATTCCATGAGATCACTCAGTTATCTCAATTGTGTCTATGTAACTACTATAGGAATGCATACGTTTGTGTTGGGACACTTTGTAAAGTGGGACCTTGTACTGTATGGCCAATTTACAGTATCTGTTGTGTATATACAGTGTTTGTAACACAGCTTATTTTAGTAAGGTAGTGTAATTCTCAAATTGACCAGGAAGTCTCATGGTTCCAGCATTTCTGGCACATTACACTTATGTCACTGTATCAAGAGCCCTCATGAATATAGCTTGTAGACTGATATTAGTATACAATCAATCAAGAAACCAATATGTCAGTCATTTGATTAACCAAGTAATTATCCACATCAATCACATGCAACGAGAGCAGATGTAATGAATTTATGCCTCTTCTGATTATTGGATTCATCAATATACAGCTCTGATGACATTTGCATATTCAATTGTGTTTTTGCTCCAAGATCAGATGGCACACAAATGTTCAGCACAGAACTGGGTCATCTGGGAGGGTGCTTGGGAAAGGGGGAGAGTGTGTGTGTGTGTGTGTGTATGTGTGTTCTTTTACCTTTTGACTTTATCTCCTCTTTCATTCCCTCTGGAGTAACTATGCAAGGCCTCATCAATCTGACTTGTCTGTCTCCCAGGCCGGTGATTGCTGATCCTACAACAGATGCCTTCAAGAACAACATCACTCTCTTCACACGGATCCTTGACAGACTTCTAGATGGCTATGATAATCGTCTTCGACCCGGCCTTGGGGGTAAGGAATATCTCTTGGCTTCATTAACTATGACAAAACAAGCTCAGGGCCTGTATTCATAAATGGTCTCAGAGTAGGAGTGCTGATCTATGATAAGTTTATCATTTTAGATCAGAATTCATAACATTACATGGACAGGGGGAGACCTGATCCTAGATCAGCACTCCTACTCTGAAACACTATGAATACGGTTCCAGTTTGTGAACAAACATTTTAGAAAGACATGGCATAAATTCACATCACAGATTGTGATGACTTTAACTTTGTTGGCTTCGTTTGATTCATTTTCCTGTCAGGTTTAGTGGCAGTATTTCCGTCAGCATGCAGAAGAAATAGTGCCAGCGATGCGTCTACTTGTCTTGTAATGTGTGAAATAGTGTGATCATAAATCATGTAGAGTGTAGCTGTGTGCCCAGCATACATTTGTGTGGAGAAGCAAAACACAGTTCAGACAATGTTTCCCCCATGACAACAAAGTGATTGTCATAAAAATAAGCTAATATTTTATCATTACATTTAATGGTGCTGCACATGAACATATTGGTCATCAGTGGGCTTGTTTTCCCAAATCCTCAGTACAAATCTGTGTCCTAAATGGTATCCTTTTCTCTACACAATGCCCTACTTTTGACCCGAGCCCTATAGGCCCTAGTCATAAGTAGTGCACTATAAAGGGAAGATTACTATTTGATTACCCTCCTGCCTGTTTGTTGAAAGTAGTGTTGTCTAGGCAGCAGGAGGCGTTTCAACAACGGTTCCCCAGAGGAAACAGCATCGACACTGAGCTGCCCTTCACCACCATACACAGAAAAGTATCCTTAACAATTTATTAGGAAACGGCCCTGTCCTGTTACAGCTGCTTTCAATCCATACGATCAAGATGTTGGTTGGCGTCTTTTCAGATGGGCTATTTGCTGCACTAGCACATTGGCCACCTGGGAAAACCCGCTCTGTGTTTTGGCATGACGGTCTAGTTAGGGATCTACACTAGACACAAAGACATGCTTTATAAAGGACAGATCAGTGCAGTCCACGCCATCAATCTGGGATTACGATTATGCCTGGAAATAGAAGAATGAATGGCCGTTGATTTAACAGTATGTCAGCCCCATATTGTTTTGTCAGTTCTGTTCTCCTGTGTGAAGGGGGGCAATCACCTGCCCATCCTTTTTGCTCTAGTATGTCTTAACCCTTGTTGCTTTCGGTCCTCCTCCTCAGTAAACGTTGACCTGTGCACTGTGACATTGGACCCCGACCCAGCACACAGCTACTGTATCACCAATATCAGACATCATAATCAGGCTAGTGTCAATTGAGATACGAGTAACCTGATATCATGCTACTGTCAACAGAGATACAGTACTAGTAACCTGATACCATGCTAGTGTCAAAAGTGAGGACTTTACATACACTAAGTTGACTGTGCCTTTAAACAGCTTGGAAAATTCCAGAAAATTATGTCATGGCTTTAGAAGTTTCTGATAGGCTAATTGACATCATTTGAGTCAATTGGAGGTGTACCTCTGGATGTATTTCAAGGCCTACCTTCAAACTCAGTGCCTCTTTGCTTGACATCATGGGAAAATCAAAAGAAATCAGCCAAGACCTCAGAAAAAAATTGTGGACCTCCACAAGTCTGATTCATCCTTGGGAGCAATTTCCAAACCCCTGAAGGTACCAAGTTTATCTGTACAAACAATAGTACGCAAGTATAAACACCATGGGAACATGCAGCCGTCATAACGCTCAGGAAGGAGACGTGTTCTGTCTCCTAGAGATGAACGTACTTTGGTGCGAAAAGTGCAAATCAATCCCAGAACAACAGCAAAGGACCCTGTGAAGATGCTGGAGGAAACGGGTACAAAAGTATTTATATCCACAGTAATACGAGTCCTATATCGACATAACCTGAAAGGTCGCTCAGCAAGGAAGAAGCCACTGTTCCAAAACCGCCATAAAAAAGCCAAATTGCGGTTTGCAACTGCACATGGGGACAAAGATCGTACTCTTAAGAGGAATGTCCTTTGGTGTGATGAAACAAAAATAGAACTGTTTGGTCATAATGACCATCATTATGTTTGGAGGAAAAAGAGGGAGGCTTGCAAGCCGAAGAACACCATCCCAACCGTGAAGCACGGGGGTGGCAGACTGGTGCACTTCACAAAATAGATTGCTTCATGAGGAAGGAAAAAAAATGTATAAAAACAAAAAGTTTGATTTTGAGAGTGAAAATCAGAAAAATCAATAGCAAAACTCATAAAAACATAGGAAAATATGGGATTTTTAACACTAGGTGGGCCTTTTGGGAACTTTTGGGCAAAATTAGAGTTTAACCACTTTTCCTGGCACCACAACACCACTGCGTAGGACCAATGGAAAGACAGCAGTCACACACACAGCATGATGTTAAAGATAAGCAGTTCTTAAACTTGGACATAATAAGCCAGTAGGTCCCAATCATAATAATACAAAAACACAACCATTAAGCATTTCCCAATTGACATTTACAACTATTACTTAATCGCAAAAACATTTCACGTTTAGCACACAAAGTAAGCGGTGACCTAAAGTTTAATGTGGAACTGACAGCATTTAACTACTTTGCAGATATGAAACAAACAGACAATCATAATATCATTTAAAAATATACAATTCCCAGTTTATGCTACAAAACCAAGTTTATAAGAGGTTTTAAAAATAGGTTCTAGTTGACTCAACGATCCATAACGTACACTAAGGCATTGTTGGCAGAATAGATGGATGCAGTTCAATGAATGATTAATATAATTCACCAATACATTTCTTGGTAGTCCAAAAAATATTGCTATCAGGTTGTAAATCACAGGTGGCCAGGTACATTGTTTGCTGCCTCCATTCGGGATGCACTTTTTCAGATTCAATGACTCAATATTTTGGGCAAAAACGGACGAATGTAACTAAGGCTGGGAATGGCAATACAATCAAACTAGCAAGGGCGATGGTCACAAGAAAGCCATAACGTGGCTAATAGGTTAGCGTATCTATTTATGTAGCAAGCTAAAAACACAGAGCCTAACTTTAGCTACTATGAGGATGTCATGCCATTGGAGGAGTGGGTGAGTGACTGACTTTTTCCCATATCGTTTTTTCGGTGGCTATACACAGCTAGAGATGCAGGTGTTATTTGGTTAGCTTACAAAAAACTCGAATGACTGTTTTCATATCTTATCTCTTGTGTTTGCAAATTTACTCCGGCTATCTACTCTGATTTAAGAGCACTCTCGTCTGAGTGTGCCAGAGGGCAGAACAACTGATGAATTTACGAACTTGCAACACCTGCTGAATATGACTGGTGTCAGTAAATGTTGGCAAGAAAAGTAATAGTTAGTCAAGAACACTTAGATAACAAGTAAACAGCTAACCAGCTCTGCTACGCCAAGTAGAATGGTCAGAGTGAGGTGTTTTCTCATTTGGGTCTGGAAGTAGCTAGCCAGCAAGCTAGCCAACTTTAGCCAGTTAGCTTGGGTGCTTGGTTTGGACAAGCATGCATTGGCAGGCAAGCTGCAGAAGGACAAGGGGGCTACAATTCCCCATCGTTTATCAGTGCAATGTTGCAATGCCTTCATCTTGCTTCTGATGGCCTACCCAATGGCTGACTTAGCTAGCTAGATTTTTCGCCCCAGAGTCGAGCAAAGAAGAATCCTGATTTGATATTTTTTTCTCTTCAGTGTTAGCCATTTTCTTTCCAACAAAAACTGAAGAGATTAAATCAGAACACATTGAAAATAATAGTATTATTATTATACAGTGCATTCGGAAAGTATTCAGATCCCTTGACTTTTCCCACATTTTCCAGCCTTATTCTAAAATGTATTAAATTGTTTTTCCCCCTTATCAATCTACACAAAATACCCCATAATTACAAAGCAAGAACTGGTTTTTAGAGTTTTTTGCAAATGTATACAAATAAATAAAAAAACATTACATTTACATAAGTATTCAGACCCTTTACTCAGTACTTTGTTAAAGCACCTTTGGCAGTGATTAGACTCGAGTCTTCTTGGGTATGACGCTACAAGTTTGGCACACCTATATTTGGGGAGCTTTTCCCATTTCTCTCTGCAGATCCTCTCAAACTCTGTCAGGTTGGATTGGAAGCGTCGCTGCACAAGCGTCGCTGCACAGATATTTTCAGGTCTCTCCATTGATGTTCAATCGGGTTCAAGTCCGGCCTCTGGCTGGACCACTCAAGGACATTCAGAGATTTGTCCCGAAGCCACTTGTGCGTTGTCTTGGCTGTGTGCTTAGGGTCATCGTCCTGTTGGAAGGTGAACCTTTTCCCCTGTCTGAGATCCTGAGTGCTCTGGAGCAGGTTTTCATCAATGATCTCTCTGTTCTTTGCTCTGTACTTTGCTCTCTATCAGAGTGACCATCGGGTTCTTGGTCACCTGCCTCACCAAGGCCCTTCTCCCCCGATTGCTCAGTTTGGCCAGGAGGCAAGCTCTAGTAAGAGTCTTGGTGATTCCATACTTCTTCCATTTAAGAATGATGGAGGCCACTGTGTTCTTGCGGACCTTGGATGCTGCATAAATGTTTTTGTACCCTTCCCCAGATGTGTGCCTCGACACAATCCTGTCTCGTAGCTCTACAGACAATTCCTTCGACCTAATGGCTTGGTTTTTGCTCTGGCATGAACTGTCAACTGTGGGACCTTATATAGACACGTATGTGCCTTTCCAAATCATGTCCAATCAATTGAATTTACCACAGGTGGACTCCAATCAAGTTGTAGAAACATATCAAGGATGATCAATGGAAAAAGGATGCACCTGATCTCAATTGAGTCTCATAGCAAAGGGTCTGAATACTTAACTGAATAAGGTTTTTAATACATTTGCAAAAAAATCAAAAAACCTGTTTTCACTTTGTCATTATAGAGTATTGTGTTTAGATTGATGAGGATTTTTTTTAAATACATTTTAGATTAAAGCTGTAACGTGACAAAATGTGGAAGCAGTCAAGGGGTCTGAATACTTTCCGAAGGCACTATATTATCATAATCATTATTTTATAAATCCTTAGCCCTTCTCTGATGGCTTAGAAGGCTCCTTTTCCCCCACTGTGTTTGGGTTAGTAATCATTTGTAGAAGGGCTCTATTTTCCCTCAGTATGCATTTTTTCACAATTCTGAATGTCTAAAGAATCCGTATGTTGTACAGAAATACTGGACAACTCTTATTATGGTGGTGATTTAACAAAATTACCTGATACCATGCTAGTGTCAACAGAGATACAGTACTAGTAACCTCATACTATACTAGTGTCAACAGAGATACAGTACTAGTAACCTCATACTATACTAGTGTCAACAGAGATACAGTACTAGTAACCTGATACCATGCTAGTGTCAACAGAGATACAGTACTAGTAACCTCATACTATACTAGTGTCAACAGAGATACAGTACTAGTAACCTCATACTATACTAGTGTCAACAGAGATACAGTACTAGTAACCTGATACCATGCTAGTGTCAACAGAGATACAGTACTAGTAACCTGATACCATGCTAGTGTCAACAGAGATACAGTACTAGTAACCTGATACCATGCTAGTGTCAGAGATATTAGTAACCTGATACCATGCTCGTGTCAACAGAGATACAGTACTAGTAACCTGATACCATGCTAGTGTCAGAGATATTAGTAACCTGACACCATGCTAGTGTCAACAGAGATACAGTACTAGTAACCTGATACCATGCTCGTGTCAACAGAGATACAGTACTAGTAACCTCATACTATACTAGTGTCAACAGAGATACAGTACTAGTAACCTCATACTATACTAGTGTCAACAGAGATACAGTACTAGTAACCTCATACTATACTAGTGTCAACAGAGATACAGTACTAGTAACCTCATACTATACTAGTGTCAACAGAGATACAGTACTAGTAACCTGATACCATGCTAGTGTCAACAGAGATACAGTACTAGTAACCTCATACTATACTAGTGTCAACAGAGATACAGTACTAGTAACCTGATACCATGCTAGTGTCAACAGAGATACAGTACTAGTAACCTGATACCATGCTAGTGTCAACAGAGATACAGTACTAGTAACCTGACACCATGCTAGTGTCAGAGATATTAGTAACCTGATACCATGCTCGTGTCAACAGAGATACAGTACTAGTAACCTGACACCATGCTAGTGTCAGAGATATTAGTAACCTGACACCATGCTAGTGTCAACAGAGATACAGCACTAGTAACCTGATACCATGCTAGTGTCAGAGATATTAGTAACCTGACACCATGCTCGTGTCAACAGAGATACAGTACTAGTAACCTGACACCATGCTAGTGTCAACAGAGATACAGCACTAGTAACCTGAATAGTTGTGATGATATTTTCTTTAAAGACTCTGATACTGCGACATCCATGTTTTTCTTTGTGTCATTTGTTCATAAATAAAATTTACCACCGTGTTCATATTTTCACAGTTTGGTGCAAATTTCACTGTGCCGATCGAAGATCTTTAAGGGGAACACGTTCTGGTGGGGAGGTGTTGTGTGATGGAACACCGGCCCTCAGGCGTCATCATGGACATTGGTTGATGTATCAGACGTCTCATTGTTGACCACCACCACCGGGTCGTTCCATGTAATTAACTATGTATGGGGCTAGTGGCTAGCTAGACCCAGGAGTCATCTCTCACCGTGTGTGTTACGTTCCCTAGTTTCTGTGTTGTGGGTTTGTTTGTATGTATGTGTTTCAGGATGGCTTCCTGAAGTCCAAAGCAGCTGATTGGTCGGCCCCATCGATATTTGGAGCTCTGACCCCGCCCTCTCAAAGGATACAGCTGTTTTTAATTACAGACTCCTTCTGCAGTTTTATAAGCCAGTGTTCCTTTGTTAGGAGGGGGAGCTTATTGGTATGTCCTGTGTTGGTTGTTGCTCAAAGGGAGAGCTTATTGGTATGTCCTGTGTTGGTTGTTGCTCAAAGGGAGAGCTTATTGGTATGTTCTGTGTTGGTTGTTGCTCAAAGGGAGAGCTTATTGGTATGTCCTGTGTTGGTTGTTGCTCAAAGGGAGAGCTTATTGGTATGTTCTGTGTTGGTTGTTGCTCAAAGGGAGAGCTTATTGGTATGTCCTGTGTTGGTTGTTGCTCAAAGAGAGAGCTTATTGGTATGTCCTGTGTTGGTTGTTGCTCAAAGAGAGAGCTTATTGGTATGTTCTGTGTTGGTTGTTGCTCAAAGGGAGAGCTTATTGGTATGTTCTGTGTTGGTTGTTGCTCAAAGGGAGAGCTTCTTTGATGTCCTGTGTTGGTTGTTTCTCAAAGGTTTTTGTAAAGTATTTTGTAACCGGTCCTGCTGAGGTATGTTTTTGTCACAAGGACTGTTTTGATTATTTAAATTGATTACTTACGTTAATAATTATTCTGTTTTTGTTCCCAGGGGGGAAGGGGAAGGCACCTTGGGAGTGCTTAGGTAAGAGGCCTGCGGGCATACATATACCTGTAGTATGTACTCTTGTCTATGCACACTAGGTAAGAACTGGGCGGATCACTCCCTGTATTTTGGTTATCACGCCAGGTGGCGTTAAGAATAGATAAGTAGTGGGTAGGCAGGTAAGGTAGGAGAGGGGGCTCTTTCCGTCCAGACCCTTTTCCCCCAAATTACTGTGTGAAGGAATAAATTCCCTGTTAATGGTAAAATTTTCTGTCTCAGTCATCCTTACCCGCATCTACAGTCACTTACCTCTTTCACTCCACGGGGAGTTGAGTGTAGCAGGGTGTTGCGTTCCCTCCTCCGAGAGGTGTGCGTAACTGTGTGTTTTTGTGTTCTAGCCCTTTAACAAGCTCATAAAAAGCCAAACACTATTGGCAGAAACCTTCACATAATGATCATGCTGCCTTCTAGAGGAAGGTTGAGCTGAAGGTGAATGAGTCTCTAGGTGTGATGTTAAACAACACAGCACATAATGATCATGCTGCCTTCTAGAGGAAGGTTGAGCTGAAGGTGAATGAGTCTCTAGGTGTGATGTTAAACAACAAAGCACATGATGAATCAATGATGGGATGGATTAGTGGCAACTGACCTGGAGAAAGAAATGGTTACGATCAAATGTTATATTTAGAAGCATTGAGAAGAAGTGGAATTGTAGGGCCAAATACTGTAGTTATTGCTTGAAGTGTAGTGTCTTTGTGAGATGCTACTACTATTATTGCTACTACTACCGCTAATACTATTACTACTAATACCGCTACTACTACTACAACAATTCATAGAGAAATAATTTTAAGTGTAATTATTATGTATGGCTATGAAAGCATCTCCTACCTTCATGAAAAAATGCATCTGCCTCCCTCCTCCATCCTCTATATCTCATTTGATTTCCAGGTGGCCCAGAGCCTGGGCCTCCCACAGGATCTGGTGTCATTTTACATTTAAACAGATATTCAAGGGGCCATCAGCCCAGAACAGCATCAGCCATATGGTGATAGTCTTTGGCGTCAGGGAAAGGCCTGGATGGCAGTATGTGGTACAGTAGCACTGACATACTTTCTCTCTGGGAAAAATGTCTTCATGCCTAGAGGTACGGAATCATCCACAGACTTATGTAACCCAAAATTGAGTGGCTTATGAAGAAAATATTAATTGATGCCTAGGCTGCATTTGTTTTGCCATCTGTTTGACAGACGTTGGATCCCAGAGAGTCATTTAACTTGTATTCGAAAGTGATAAATAACTGAATATTTTCATGATGCAGATTAATAGTGTCTGCCTTTCTTTAGAAAGTGCATTACATTTTCCCCCTGTAATTTCTCCAAGAGTTCTCTTTGCTTTGTGTCCAGGTTTTCTTTAAATGTATCGTAGCCACTAGCCGAAACAACGTCACTACTAATCGCTAAAACAGAATCTGTGTGGGTGAGCTGTTGTTGAAGACTACCCAATGCAGAAGCAGTAGCAGCAGAATAGCCTGCAAACCTGCCCTTTTAATCCTCTGGGTTTCCAGCCTGATTATTTTAACCAGGGCTAGCTGCTCACTGGTCTGTACGAGGGTCAGGAGCACACAACCCCACCCCCTCACATGTGCACCTAGGGAATCGCCTGAATTCCTGACACTCCAAACTAATGAGTTGTATCCTCTGTCAACACAGTGTTGTGGAACTATTCATGTCATTCAGAGCAGCTATATTGGATATTGGAGGATATCTAAAGTTTACCTTCCAGGCAGGTCATATACATGCTTCCTAGTTCATTTAGTTGTCCTTAATATAGAGTTAAAGAAGGCTGGGTATGATTGTCAACCCTTTTCTCTTAATTCAACCCTGTTCTATGTTAATTGAAAGAACAATATCTCACTTTATAGATGGATGCTATTTTTGTATTCAACTATAAATAGTGCACACATCTTCAGTTTGGGTGTTTACTATTGTCACTTAGTTTAGTTAGACAGTTGACAGCTCTAAATCACATAAATGACAAGCTGTAAGGGAACATGACTAAACCACTCGCTTTGGTCCGTCTGAGCTGAAGAAGTGAACCTGCACTACATGGTACGATAAATAAAGTGGCCTCACATCTTCGGGATTCAAATGCACTCTGGATTCTTTTCAACGTAATAAACAAGTGATTTGTCCCCAAGGGACGCTCCTTTGTACTTGGGCTGGTATTAAGTATGCATCATTTGTTTTGTTTTTTCACGATATGTTTTAATGTTCCATCGAATATGAACACACACCACGTCTGCTGTTATTGGTGATGATCTGGTTCTATTGAGTTATTGACTGTAGTTATGACCATAGAATCATAGAGCAGTGTATTATAGGGTCTCTATCCACAGGATAACTATGGTATTACTGCATTGTAAATGCTTCACATTAAAACAGTGCATTAAGGTGGGGTACATCGGGGTCACTGTCACTGGTGTCATATTTCAGATTTCTACACCTCTGGTGTATTTTATTCATCTATTGTGTGTCTGCACGTGTCTGGTTTACACACGTAAACACCTACTTTATAATGCAATCCTGTGTATGTATTGCTACATTTATTGCACACATCACCCACCGATCTGCCTGTTCCTCTCAATATGCACTACTTCATAAATAACTAAGCATATCCATTACCTGTCTGGATGCATTTTGTCAGCAGACGCAGTGAACAGGGAGTGGTGAGTGCACTGGGCCTGTTTTGCCTTGCCTACTCACCTTGCATGAGAGCACTCACTTTATTTTAGGCCAATGAGAAGCTCTTTAGAATACATGTGAGTGTGAGTTACTGTGTGTCGTGTGAGTTACTGTGTGTCGTGTGAGTTACTGTGTGTCGTGTGAGTTACTGTGTGTCGTGTGAGTTACTGTGTCGTGTGAGTTACTGTGTCGTGTGAGTTACTGTGTGTCGTGTGAGTTACTGTGTGTGTGTGTGTGTGTGTGTGTTACTGGGTGTAAGTGACTGTGTGTGTGTGTGAGAGAGAGAGAGAGAGAGAGAGAGAGAGAGTTACTGGGTGTGTGTCTGAGTTACTGTGTGTAAGTGACTGTGTGTGCAGCAGAGAGTGGATAACATAGCCGTTAAGTCTGAAAGCTTTTTTAAGAAATTACCCAAGCATGTTAGAGATTAACTTAATGAAAGAAGAACTCGGGAGAGAAAGCAAAATGTGTGTACTGTTTTCACTCGCTCTGAATAAAGGCAGGCCTGATAGGATGGTGTTACAGGCAGGCCTGATAGGATGGTGTTACAGGCAGGCCTGATAGGATGGTGTTACAGGCAGGCCTGATAGGATGGTGTTAGGTGTAAAAGTCTAAGTGATGTATTATTGCAAGGCAGGGAAATGCCACTCAAAGGATGAGCTACAGTCCTACTTAAATCTGTAATAATAGTATTTTTTCCAGGTTTATTCATGTCCAGCCAGGAAGAAATGGTCTCGTGATCAGACTTTGTTTGTTCTATATTAATTATCTTTATGTTTTTCAGATCGTATAACAGAGGTGAATACCAATGTCTACGTCACCAGCTTTGGCCCAGTTTCAGATACAGACATGGTGAGACCACATTCCAGTCTTACAAGTACCTTGTTCCCAAACTGAGCTGTGCTGGGTTGGCCTGGTTACACATTCATCATAGAAAGTGAGCTTGTAATGTATTCGAGGTTTAAAAAGGCTTCAAAAGTTTGTAATTTCCACTTAACTGAAATATCCATTAATTATAATCCACATAATAATTTACATTTCCTGTTGCTGCCGGATTATTTTCCTGCTATGAGAAACTTTTCAATTTAAAATAGCGTATCTGTATGTAGGGAAATTAGTTTTATCTGAATCACTGTACCACTATTCAGAAGTCTCTGCAACTGATAACCGTGGAAACTCAATTGTGATAAACATGATAGGAGGGTAAAGGACCAAATTGGTTCTTGTGATTAGTTTCTGTAGTGTTTTGCAATCAAAACGGAGAGTAAATAGGCAGGATAACAGAATAAACAAATCAATAGGCAGGATAACAGATAACAGGATAATATGGTACTACACAGAACTTTGGTGGAACTGAGCCCTTAGTTTAAATACTACATAACACCACAGAATAAACAAATAATGATTTTGTCATTCTATATGTTTTGTTTACCGCTTCATTGCAAAACCTTGGCACCATTGTGAACCATTTTCCTTTTTGTCGCTTATTTGGACCACTTAGTCCTGGTCGTATTCATTAGGGCACACCATAACAAAACGTTTTGAAACTGAAAATGAAAAGGAGCGTTTCTTATTAAACATGTTCCGTTTGCCCATTCCTGTTTCGTTCTGTTTTCTTCAGTTTGGTGCCAAATGAATGGGACCGGTGTTTGTGTTCGTTCCAAGCAGCTTAGCTTGGCAATAGTGAAGCAACAAAGCCCCAGTAACCCTGACTCCTTAAGATTTGGTCTATATTCCCATTGTGTCTCTACCTTAGCTACCGTGTTCTACTCTTTTTCGTCCTGACTGCTATTTCACTGTCCGGCCTCTGTTTGGTACAGCTAATACATCTCAAGTTCTCCTATCATTCCCTTCTTTTAATGTTTCTTTTCAAGGGCAGAATTGTCCATAAATGTTTCTTTCCTGGAGCTCATCCCCATGCATTTCTGTCCCCTCGTGACAACACATTGACACATTTTAGGGTGAAAATACACTTTGGGGATGAAATTTCACTTCCTTATGTTATAAAATACATTTTACCAAGACAAATATGATTATTCATGTTCTGAATCGTTCAGTTGGGTCTTTCTCTAACATATCATTAACATTATATCTAGAAAGTCGGATTTCGCAACTTAATACATCCAATAATAAGCACCGAGCTCTGTTGACAGTTGGCAGGTTTCCCGTAACAACTTTTGAGGATTTAATATTTTGTGGTTGTCATCTTCAAAGTTGTTTCTGTGGATTGCTTAAAGTAACATTTGCATGACACAAGATTAATTAAATATAAAAGGCTTGAAAATGAAAAAGGCTTGGTAAAGGCATAGATATGCTTGTTTTTGTGAGAAATATTTGAAAAAATAACAGGAATTTCAAGTTAATATGAAAAGCGTATACAAAAATGTCATGTCTCAAAATCGATATCCATCTTACCTCTATATTGTTTTATGTCCTGCGGATTTCAGAGAAAGATGACAACTTTATTGGGAAAGTGAGCCTGTCAGGTAGAATTTTTACCACTTTTTCTCTCTGGCATCCATTGATTTAGTCACCCTAAATTGGGCCACCCAACAAGGGTAAAAGCTCCAATAACTTTTAAACATATTATGATATAGACATGGGGTTTGGACCATTGGTTTTCTTGGAGGAGTATCTACACAAGTAACGTTATTATTTTACCCATTGGTCAAAATATGTGTTTTTGATTGGACTCTCTCTCTCCCTCTTCCTTCGACAGTTTTGTCTTATGAATTATTGAAAATCTACTCTTTATTCAAGTCACTTCTTCATTTATCTCGGGCTTGTTTTTGAAAAAATACACACCCTTTAAAACGACAATATCCAGCACAAGCCATTCTGTAAAGGAACATTATGGTTCCGCTGCTAATGATTAAACATTTATGATGTTTGAAATGCAATGCATAATTCAAAAGCTCATTAATGGAATAGCAAAATATACATTACGGACAACTATTAAGTATTCAGTAGGCGAGTGCTCCATATCATGGCAAGGAGCATTAACGTAAGATGTGTACGATGATCTTGATGCAAAGCCATGACTTAAAATCCTAGGGAGACTAACTGTATTCTTATTTATTAAAATTTGTGCTTTGCATTTATAGAACAAGGATTTGTGCATGGTTGTTGGAAGCTGGGATATATGAATGATAACTCAACATAATAGGGAAATCCCAAACATTGTCCAGTGGACTACACGAGCTGCATATAAAAGATATAAAGCGCATAATACATTATCTGTTGTTGCCATCAAATTCCTAGTGGCTAAAGAATGATGAATTGACCGTTTGCATTGCCCATGTGGTCTCATAAGATAATAATATGCTGGACCTCACACCTAAGGCCTATACTGTGTTTTTTTCCAGCTCATATGATTTTGAACACACCAAAACGCATACCTCTTCCAATACCGTTTGCCCTGGAGCCCTTAACAAGCCAGGTATCCTTTTGAGGGCAGGATTTGGAAAAGGACGGATTAGATTCCTGGGATATGATGATCTAAGACAGGATAGTGTGGCATGTAAACATCTTATCCTGTTTACTGTTGCTTTTGCAGTCTGCACAGGCTGTTTCGCATTTCATGGGTGTTGTGTGATGTTTTCATTTGATTGTCAAATAAATCACTTCAAAAAGTAGGCTACCTGCACAGTTCAATCCACCATAATAATTTAGCCTACTATAATTCCCCTACTATTATTTACTACTGGCAACTTTCACCCCAAATTTAGACAAGTTTCTGCTTACAATTTCTGACATTTGGTTGACATTTGTTTGTCAACTATAGTTTGATACATACAGCTTTTCTTCTGTCATAACTTGTTGCCCAGAAGACTAAATAAAGTAGTGCTCACCAGAATAATATCTTACATCGATAGACTGAATGCATTAGTAATCGAGTTAACACTGGTAAAGTGGTCTGTTTTGTTTAGGGGCCGTGGGGGAAAACGCAACAGTGGAAAGATTGGTCCTGTGCAAAATGTCATCAGTTTGACCAGTTTTAAGGAAATGAAAAGCTGAGAAAACAATGAAACACATTTCTGATAAGACTTCAAGTCATCTTGGGTGCATATTTTATGTGGTTGAAAAACTGCCTTTTTGCATAAGTGTTAAAGATAACACCTTACACAAACATTCACATTTCCTCAAGAGATGCTGAAAAAAAGAAATCATATGTTCCCGAGACAAAATTAACATCTGTTGAATAATTTCACTGCAAGAAATGCATAATTCTGCAGGAGTTAAGACTAGATTACACTACATGTGAGAGATTATAGGCCTACAGCAGGTGTCCATATTTCAATTACTATTCAATTTAACCCATACACTTAAATTAGGAATATTCTGTTTATTCATGGATACAGGAATACCCATGAGTGGGATATCAAAGGTGCATGTAAACAGCTTATCCCAGATAAGACCTTAAGAGGTACTATCCGGAACAATGTGCACATGTAAACATGGTCAGTGGGGTCTGAGAGGCGTGGTAGGTAGACCGTACACTAAGACCAGGGACCTCACCTTGTAGAGGCTGCTCCACTCTGAAATAAAACACCATGAAAAAAAAAAAACATCCAGTGTGGATAAATGGCAGGTCCAAGTGCACGCAGGAGGCGCAGTGAGTCAGTAATGGATGTTATGGGATGCACAGCCTGGAGTGGAAGGGAGAGAGAGGGTGCCATCCACCTTGGTTTACCACAGGATATCTTCGAAGCCTCTCGCTAGGCGCTGCTTTAGTTTGTTGTTTATCTGCTTCATAGAATTTTTAGGGATAGTACGGCATCATTAGTAGGGATAGTACGGCATCATTAGAAGTGCCACTTTATTTAAAAATTAAGGAGCAGGTATTCCATATTCACAGTGCAGAAATATTACGTTTGCTATGTTTATTTGGAGATTAATTTATGGTGGCATTGTCTGTACCTGTGACATTCATCTGTGTGATTGTTGTTGATTGTAGCCATAATGTTATTTCTTCCCACAGGAATACACAATAGACGTGTTCTTCCGGCAAAGCTGGAAAGATGAGAGGTTAAAATTCGACGGGCCCATGAACATACTGCGGCTGAACAACTTGATGGCCAGTAAAATATGGACGCCAGACACGTTCTTCCACAACGGGAAGAAGTCAGTGGCTCACAACATGACCATGCCCAATAAACTACTGAGGATTCAAGACGATGGCACCCTGCTTTACACCATGAGGCAAATACATGGGGTCACTGGGTTGCCAGGGCAAAAACAGTTTAATGAAATGTTATTAACGTAGCAGGTTTAGCTTGTGTTCTTTCAAGTAAAAGCCTTGTCTTGTGGGAGTCGGAATGGCTCATAGGCTCATTTCTCCTGTTTCTGTAGCGTGAGGCAGCTTGATGTACAAGTACACCCCTAGGACAGGACGCTAGTCTATCTCAGGGCCTTACAATTAATGTGGAACAGGAAAATACAGGAATACCAGTCTCCCCAATGTCACCTCAACCCAAACACATTTCATTACATCTCAGTTTTATTTTATTTTTACCTTAATTTAACTAGGCAAGTCAGTTAAGTCAAATTCTTATTTCCAATGACAGCCTAGTGGGTTAACTAGTTGGTGAACTGCCTTGTTTATGGGCAGAACGACAGATTTTTACCTTGTCAGCTCGGGGATTTGATCTTGCAACCTTTCGGTTACTAGTCCAGCGCTCTAACCACTAGGCTACCTGCCGCCCCACATTCTACACATTTTGCCATGAGGCTGAGAGAAAATGTTGCTGTTTTAAAGCTCATTTCCTGAAATTCTACACATATTGCCATGAGGCAGGGACAAAAATGTTCAGTTTTATATCTCATCTATAGGTACACATTTTGCAATGAGGCTGAGAGAGGGTTGAATCTGCGCTAGTGACTTTATTGCAGGATTTTACTCACTCAGTGCCAAAAGGGCCATTATTTTGACAAGCGAGTGCTTTCAGAATACAGAAGAAAAATATTGCCCAATAGAGGCCATTTGAATTGAATCACTTCGGAAAAGGCATTGTCAGGTCCTTTAGGTGGTTAGAGCATTGGACTAGTAACTGAAAGGTTGCAAGATCGAATCCCCGACCTGACAAGGTAAAAAAAAAATCTGTCGTTCTGCCCCTGAACAAGGCAGTTAACCCACTGTTCCTAGGCTCTCATTGAAAATAAGAATTTGTTCTTAACTGACTTGCCTAGTTAAATAAAGGTAAACAATAATAATAATAATACATTTGGCAGGAATGGAAATAGACACAGAGCATCTTCACTGCACATAGTGCAATATATTTCAGAATTTGCCCACTATAATCGGGGGATGCTCAGTGTGTGCCCTACAAGCATTTTTATCCATTTGGTTTCAATCAACTCTGGTCCTGCTTAATTATTGATTTAACCTTAGTTACATTTAGGTTGAAAGAGGCACTCATGTTTGTTTGGTATAAATGCATTGCTTGTTCATTCTAACACTACCAAACACACTAAACATATACAGTTGAAGTGGGAAGTTTACATACACTTTTATTTACAGACAGATTATTTCACTTATAATTCACTGTATCACAATTCCAGTGGGTCAGAAGTTTACATACACTAAGTTGACTGTGCCTTTAAACAGCTTGGAAAATTCCAGAAAATGATGTCATGGCTTTAGAAGCTTCTGATAGGCTAATTGACATCATTTGAGTCAATTAGAGGTGTACCTGTGGATGTATTTCAAGGCCTACCTTCAAACTCAGTGCCTCTTTGCTTGACATCATGGGAAAATCCAAAGAAATCAGCCAAGACCTCATAAAAAAAATTGTAGACCTCCACAAGTCTGATTCATCCTTGGGAGCAATTTCCAAATGCCTGAAGGTACCACGTTGATCTGTACAAACAATAGTACACAAGTATAAACACCATGGGACCACCCAGCCGTCACACCGCTCGGGATGGAGACGCGTTCTGTCTCCTAGAGATGAATGTACTTTGGTGCGAAAAGTGCAAATCAATCCCAGAACAACACCAAAGGACCTTGTGAAGATGCTGGAGGAAACAGGTACAAAAGTATCTATATCCTCTGTAAAACGAGTCCTATGTCGACAACCTGAAATGCCGCTAAGCATGGAAGAAGCCACTGCTCCAAAACCGCCATAAAAAAGCCAGACTACGGTTTGCAACTGCACATGGGGACAAAGAGTGTACTTTTTGGATAAATGTCCTCTGGTCTGATGAAACAAAAATAGAACTGTTTGGCCATAATGACCATCGTTATGTTTGGAAGAATAAGGGGGAGGCTTGCAAGCCGAAGAACACCATCCCAACCATGAAGCACGGGGGTGGCAGCATCATGTTGTGGGGGTGCTTTGCTGCAGGAGGGACTGGTACACTTCACAAAATAGATGGCATCATGAGGTCGGAAAATTATGTGAATATATTGAAGCAAAATCTCAAGACAACAGTCAGGAAGTTAAAGCTTGGTCACAAATGGGTCTTCCAAATGGACATTGACCCCAAGCATACTTCCAAAGTTGTGGCAAAATGGCTTAAGGACAACAAAGTCAAGGTATTGGAGTGGCCATCACAAAGCCCTGACCTCAATCCTATAGAAAATTTGTGGGCAGAATTGGAAAAGGGTGTGCGAGCAAGGTGGCCTACAAACCTGACTCAGTTACACCAGTTCTGTCAGGAGGAATGGGTCAAAATTCACCCAACTTATTGTGGGAAGCTTGTGGAAGACTACCTGAAACGCTTGACCCACGTTAAACAATTTAAAGGCAATGCTACCAAATACAAATTGAGTGTGTGTAAACTTCTGACCCACTGGGAATGTGATGAAAGAAATAAAAGCTGAAATAAATAATTCTCTCTACTATTATTCTGACATTTCACATTCTTAAAATAAAGTGGTGATCCTAACTGACCTAATTAGGTCCTAACTGACCTAATTTTTATTTGGATTAAATGTCAGGAATTGTGAAAACCTGAGTTGAAATGGATTTGGCTAAGGTGTATGTAAACTTCCGACTTCAACTGTATGTGTGTCTTGGGACACTACAGTGACGCATTGGGCTTTATGCTTATCCTGTGTTGTATATAGGTTGACGGTTCACGCAGAGTGTCCGATGCATCTGGAGGACTTCCCCATGGACTTCCACTCATGTCCCCTGAAGTTTGGCAGCTGTGAGTAATGCATGCCAAATACATAGACGCACGGGGTCGCTGGGTTGCCAGGGCATTACTCTCGTGAAAAGAACATGCAATTTGAAACACGTGCAGGAATCAAAATGTGTCTAGTTTAAGTCGTACAATAGGTCATGTGTCGTATGTGTGTAGGTCACATTGATTTAGTTGGGGGGCCACCAGTTTTGAGTGAATCACCACTGTGACCTTTGTGTTCAGTGTCGTTCAGCGCTGCTCCTCGCTCTGCTCCATGTCAACAACACTGTCACATTGTCTTTTCCAAGAGGCAGAATTTGATCTTCTTGCTTCATTTGATTTGAGCCTAAACCCGCATACAGTCCCACTCTCGAAGTCCCACACCATAACTAAACAAACCAAACAGGGGATACAAGACCAAACAAGACACAGGATAAGTATAGACTCTGTTTCTGCTGCTACAAACACTGAGCTTTAAATTTCAACTCTGCCAGTTACAGCAATAACCATTCCATAACCACCAAGGTTGTAGAATTCCCCCCCCCCCACACACTTTTCACTTAAAACACACGCTGTCAGCAGCAGCACATATTTAGAAAGGCTTTGGTCGAGAGAAATGGCCCCCATGTGATCTGCCAGCTCTGAGCTTCTGGGAAAAAGATAAGAAGGTAGTGTTGATGGGTTTGGCTGCTGAGTTGAGCTCTCTGTTTTCATCCTAGTGTCGATGCAGCGCTCTCCTATCCTTTGGCTGCTACTACCCTTGGATGTTAGTTAGTGGCACAACAAAATATTTTTATTCAATTTCTGTTGGCACTAATATTGCTCCATACCACAAAACCCAATTATAAAGATTTTCTTGAAGGAGCTCTAGAAGTTATGCTAATAGAAAAAGTAGAATCTGAAAATATTGTCATACACAATGTGGATATGTTCGTTCAGTTGCATGATGCATTATTGTTCAGATGATAAACAAAACAAACTAATGGGGCCAAATGCTTCATCCCCTAAAATCAAATAAAACGCTACCTGAGTCAGTATGTCATTGCATGTTGTGAAGTACACTGCAAGCCGTCCCCTGGCTATAGAACCTTCAGCCTATTAAAAGAAACTCAACCATAGCCAATGTCAATTAATAATACAAGCCTTACTTTAAATGTTTGGAGGAGTTAATACTGTATGTTAAGTGTTTTCATGGCGCAGCAAGACAGGCAGCGGGAGAAAATCATTCTCTAATGGCGTTGATGACTCACTGTGTCAATGTTTACTCTTTGAAATGTCTTAGCCTCTTCATATTTGTCTCTCTGCATAAAACCCCCATTGCTAGGAAGATATTTCTCTCTGTATAAAAAAAAACACAGTTAGGAAGATATCTGTCTCTCTGTATAAAACACCCATGGTACGAAGATGTGATGGCTTTGTTTTATGTATGTATGTATGTATGTATGTATGTATGTATGTATGTATGTATAATATGGTGTGATTTGGATCTTATATAATTTATACGGTGTTGATTTCTCAAGGCAGTAGTCATTTTCTTTCAGTTGCCTAACAAAATGTAATGATCTTGCTTACAATGGGCAACATAGTCATGGAGTTGATTTTTTTGGCGGGGAAATGATACAACCCTTACAGTTACATGACATTAGACACTATTCTCTTGAATCATCAGAAATTAGAATGAATCACTGCCCAAGAGAGAATGAATCACTGCCCAAGAGAGAATGAATCACTGCCCAAGAGAATGATTCACTGCCCTATTTTCATATGCCTATTTTTCACATACCACACTGATGGTGTTAACCTCACTCCCTTTGTGATCTCAGATGCCTATACAATGTCAGAGGTGACTTACGTCTGGACCAGTAAGGCTGCCGACTCTGTGGTGGTGGAAGGAGAGAGCTCCCGTTTGAACCAGTACGACCTGCTCGGCCAAACAGTGGGCCAAGAAACCATCAAGTCCAGCACAGGTAAGCTCAGGATATTACTTCGCTTGGTTATTCATCCAATTAGACAACTAGATCATGAGCACAAGCTCTCCCTGCAGGCCTGGATCCCACCGCTGCCACCAAATGAAGAAAGTGAGAAACAAAAATCCATAATTTATCCAAGATCACTTTGTAGATGGCCAAAGTTTAGCGGAGCAGATGTGGATGTTTTTACTACAGATCATTTAAGATTCCTGATGCCCACTTCAGTGAGAGGCACTGCTTGCTACTACTGGCTGCATCGGTTTGTTCAGTGGTTCTCAACAGGTTTTGGCTACTGAATCCACCAATCACATTTCACTCTTTATCTTTCACTCTGCTTGTGCAGCCAAGGGCTAAGTCTGTGTTCTTATGAAATCTTCCCATGGTCCCACTGTGGATAGGCCAAGTCTCCTCCTCAAGAGTACTAACAACTCAGGTTGCAAAACACTGTTAGTTGACTCGGCCTGTGGATAACAGAGGCTGAAAGAATGTGTAGTCCATGTCTTCTCAGCAGGAGATACTACATGTCTGAGTTTATTCATAGGAGCTGCTACTAGAATTTCTCCAAAATACATTTTATTCTGACGAGGGATCCAACAGCACAAAACAACTGATGATTCTGCTTTGACTGTTGGAAAACAAGACTTTCCACTTTGGACCCATTGGACTACAAAAGCTTCGGAGACACAGGCGCGCCGCCTCCTACGGGAGGCAAGAACTCCTGTTCTCCTCAGTCGGTTAGAGAGGAGAGGGGAGGGGAGGGAGCGAGTGAGCACTTTGTGCCTAATTGCAACATTAATGGGAAACAAAAGCACAGCTGTAGGAGCTGCCATTCACTCAGATACACAGGGGAGCTCCGTTCTGAAAGGAGAGCCGCCTCCTTATTCCTGAGCTGGGCTGCTGCTGGTGGTCTTATTTTGGAGCCGTCGTAAGACACAAAAGGAGCCTTGTCTCACAAAAGTGCACCAGAGCGTTAAATTAGGAACTGTGGTGTTCTGGGCCTTGGAAACACAGGAAGGAAGAAGCCTGCGTATAGGAACAGATGGGGAAAGCATTCAACAAAGGAGATGGAGGGGAGTCATTAGCGAAAAGAAAGGGAACCGACAGTGACACATACACTCCATCGAGATGACAGACAGGCTTGTTTTAGCTGGAGTATGGCTAACGGGTTGTTTGTCATCATTGAACATTCTGAAATTTTAAAATGCAATTACACATCTAATTTAAGAGGAGTTACAACATATTTATAGTACTGAGGGGAAAGCAGAAGGTTCGTGGAATTACAGTATATCCCTTTTTTAATACATTACATGATTGAGCTTCACCATCGGAACAAAAGCAAACTGTACTAGCTCCTGTGAAGATACAGAACAGTAGTTCATTATAGGTCAGAAAAGCCACAGGACACAGTTGCATGGCATGGATCAGCCAGGCGGATCAATACGGTGGATCATGTAGTGGTCTTCAATGATTAGTATCTGCCCCCTCTGCATGTATCCACATGCGTCTCTGGGGAGCACTCTCATCAGACAAGTCACGACATGTTTGAAACGCTCTTGATGATCTCTTCTCCTCCTCCTTTCCCCACTTCCTTCCTTCTTCTTCTCATTCACTTAGACAAACACAGACTCCCACTCTCCATTATTACGCAGATGTCTACATTCCAACGATGTAGAGAATACTACTGTTTTAACATCCAATTGCAATCCCGACTCTGGCTTTTCCTAAATGAAAACAATCTCAACTAAATGCTCCAGTCATAATCCCAGCTAGCACATAACATTCTGAGAACCATATGTTTCTTAGAGCTTGGTGAGAGCGTACTTGTCCTATGGTTATTTTGCATACAATCTTCCCACAACTTTCTGGGAATGATGCAGGATAGTTGCTTTGGAACATTCTCAGCATATTTAAGAAACTTGACCAAAAAAATGTGTTGCATTACTTTAAAAAGATAAAGGGAGCTGCACACTCTTGGAGCTCAGATGCAGAAACATTGGTTATTAGGTTATTCAATTATTGCATCTGAGCTCCTAAAGTGTGCGGCTCTCCTTTAATTTTTCAAGTGTTCTACTCCGCTAGCCAGCACCTCACCTAAATAGGTGTTCCTTTCTTTCATCTCCAGTTTCATTCCTTTAAACAGAACGTTTCCTAAAACTTCAAACATGATTACATTTAATTTCAATTTTGGTAATGTTCTAGGAACGTTTGACATTGGGAATGTTCTCAAATTGTTCAGAGAATGTTAAGAAACAATGTTCTTCTGTGGTTATTTCAGTACATCAGTTTCTAAATGGTTCTATTTAAAGTCATGTTCTTAAATTGTTCTGTGGGAATTTCAGTACTTAAGCATAACGCTTCCTAGAGGTTTCCACATGGTTCTATTTAAAGTCATGTTATCAAATTATTTAAGAACTTTAGCAATGTTCGTCTACGGGAATTTTAGTACTTCAGCATAATGTTTCCTAAAGGTTTCCTTGTGGTTCTATTTAAAGTCATGTTCTCAAATTGTTCCGAGAACATTAAGAAAACTTGCCATAAAAATGACAAGAAAACTTTAATATTCAGTTGTAAGACTGTTTTTAAATACATAAATTCAGTTTTCAGAATGTTAAGACAACTTTCTATAAAAACCACAACACTTTAACATTCAGGGAATGTTTTAAGTGTTATTTAAAAACATATACATTCCATTCTCGGCATCAACAAAACTTTCTATCCTCAATCTTGTTAAATGTGTTCAGGTGTGTTGGCCGCGCCCACTAATTGGCCACACCTGATCTTAATGAGTGCTTGTTTACTTTGAAATTACTCAAATGAACAGCTTTGTTATCATCAAAAAAACATGGCATGCTAGCGCCACTTTGGTGGGGCAGTGGACTAATTCCATGGATAGAGAACATAAGATTATTGTTTTGAATCTCACTGATGCCGTGTCACAATAAAAAAAAAAAATTCCATGTGTTCTATCTGAGCTTTGATTTTTTTTTAAAGTTAACCCCAAATATGCTACTCTAGCAGTGTTATGAAGTCTTATTGAAACATTCAGTGAAAGTTAATTAAGGAAGTTATTCAAAATCCTCAGAGCGTTTTCAGAGTGGCAGGTAGCCTTGTGGTTAGAGCGTTGGGCCAGTAACCGAAAGGTTGCTAGATTGAATCCCCAAGCTGACAAGGTAAAAATCTGTCGTTCTGCCCCTGAACATGGCAGTTAACCCACTGTACCTAGGCTGTCATTGTAAATAAGAATTTGTTTTAACTGACTTGCCTGGTTAAAAAAATTAAAAGAGTGTAAGTAAAATCTCCCAGCAAAACTTTCAAGGAACCAGAGTAAATTTTACTCAGAAACTCTCTATAACCTAAAAATAAACATTCCTAGAACAGTGAAAATGTTCTCAGAACATTTAAAACAAATGTTGTTTAACTGATCAGAAAACGTATGGCTTCGTTCCCAGAACCAATGGCAAACCAAAAATGTACCTTCCGACAGCTTCCAAGGAACCAAATGTTCTAGCTGAGATGCTACTAGTCTGAAAGTGAGTAAAATATTTCATTCCTGGGCCACTAGGAACATTTCCCAAGTGAAATACGGAGGAACCCCCTTCGCTGAAAATCCATTTGTTGTACTTTCCCACTACAGATTTGCTGATTGTCTGACTTTAAATGAATCATTCATCAGCACTGTGTCAGTGTGTCATCAACCGTGGGGGTAAACTAGGTCATTTGGCATGGGTGACTGTACTTGAGTGCGAGGGACATCTTGGGTGACTGAGGCTTGAGTGCAAGGGACATCTTGCAATAGGACCACGAGCATAACAGCAAAATACTTTTAGCAAATCACTTCATTTTGTTATATTTTTACATTGACTCACATAGAGAGAACAGAGGGGTGTTCTCCAACGCAAATGTGTGGACAGAAAATGACAAAATAGCATTAGAAGTAAATATTTGTACATTTCCGTGAATTAAATCTGTGTTTATTATATATTTCCATGCTATGAGGTTGGAATAATACTGTGAAATTGTGAAAATTATGATAATGTCCCTTTAGTTTAATAAGAGCTGTTTGAAACCACAGTCTGAAATGTCAGCCTCTTTAGGTTAATAGACCAATAAGAGAGTTCCAAACCTCTGCCAATTACAGCAAGTTTTCAATTTTTCCCTCCCCACTCATAACACTCTCAGACGGTCCTAGGAAAATGCTTTGCTAAGAAGCTGTTTTTGTTTATTTAGGACCATATTGATTGAAAAAAATCACAGTAAGGTACTTATTTGTTACCCAGCAATGATTTGATATATATATATATATATAAATAAAATAAATAAATAAAGGCTGAATTGGACCTTTAATGAAAATACTGTGGGTTTGTTTTCTAACCAATCAAGTGTATTCAAGCCTTTTTGACATTTCATCTTTATCTATTTGTCTTTATCCCCCTCACCTGGGTCAATGGCAGCAGTCCTACATAGGCACTCTAGCCCATGCTTCCCTCTGTCCTTTATCAGAGGTCACAGGTTGGCATTTATTGGGGTGACTCATGTACTGTAGGCAGCTTGGCATATTAGTCACTAGCTGGCACAGCCACAAAGTCATACATTTGATTTTAAACCTAACCACACTTCTAACATTAATCCTAACCAAAACCTTAAATTAAAGACCAAAAAGCATATTTTTGTTTTCATGATTTTTTTTATAATATATATCCAATTTTGACTTTGCAGCTGGCCCATTTAGTGGAAATCATACAGCTCTACCTCCAGGACAAGATTCATCCCAATAAACGTCAACTTGCTCAGAGGACAAAAGTTTGGCCTAGATTCCATCAGATGCATTGGACATTAGCATCTCAAGTGTGGGTGTGCTGGCGTCATCAGTGCCGACAGGAGGCTGAAGCTATCTAGAACCAGGCTCTCCATCTTCATTTGCACCCACAGAGGAGTATGTCAAGCTGCCCTGTCTCCTGCCTCCTTCTGGAATGAGAGTGCATTGCTAATTTGCTAGAAAGGCATCCTTCCCCTGGTCTACTCCATTCCCAATCAAATGTGGCTGATTTAACAAGCTATAGGGGAGGGCATCTCCCATATTCCACTTTAGAACAGTGAAGAGTCCCTCACCACCACCATCTCTATTTACAGTGAGGGAGATGTAAGTCAGTGATTTTTGCAATTCGTTACAGTAATTGGCAGCAGAGAACTGGAAGGAAAGGCGGCCAAATGGGGTGTTGGTTTTAGTAGTGTATGGGGCTTTGGTGATGAAATGGATGGCACTGTGATAGACTGCTTCCAATTTGCTGAGTAGAGTGTTGGAGGCTAATTTGTAAATGACATCGCCGAAGTCAAGGATCGGTAGGATAGTCAGTTTTACAAGGGTAAGTTTGGCAGCATGAGTGAAGGAGGCTTTGTTGCGAAATAGGAAGCCGATTGTAGATGTAACTTTGGATTGGAGATGCTTAATGTGAGTCTAGAAGGAGAGTTTACAGTCTAGCCAGACACCTAGGTATTTGTAGTTGTCCACATATTCTGTCCACATATTCACATAAGTCAGAACTGTCCAGAGTAGTGATGCTAGTCGGGCGGGCGGGTGCGGGCAGCGATTGGTTGAAGAGTATGTATTTCGTTTTACTAGCATTTAAGAGCAGTTGGAGGCCTCGTAAGGAGTGTTGTATGGTGTTGAATCTCGTTTGGAGGTTTGTTAACCTGTCTGGGAACGTGGGACGCTTCCACCCTAGTCAACAGCCAGTGGAATCGCGTCGCGCGAAATACAAAACCTCATAAATGCTATAACTTCAATTTCTCAAACATATGACTATTTTACATCATTTTATAGATACACCTCTCCTGAATCGAACCACGTTGTCCGATTTCAAAAAGGCTTTACAGCAAAAGCAAAACATTAGATTATGTTAGGAGAGTACCCTGCCAAAAGAAATCACACTGACATTTTCAAAGCAACTAGCATGCATCACAAATACCCAAAACACAGCTAAATGCAGCACTAACCTTTGACAATCTTCATCAGATGACACTCCTAGGACATCATGTTACACAATACATGCATTTTTTGGTTCGATAAAGTTCATATTTATATATAAAAACAGCATTTTACATTGGCGCGTGACGTTCAGAAAATATTTTACCTCAAATGCTTCCGGTGAATCAGCGCTACAATTTACAAAATTACTATTCGAAAACATTGTTAAAATGTAATATTGTCATTCAAAGAATTATAGATTAACATCTCGTGAATGCAACCGCATTGCCAGATTTAAAAATAACTTTACTGGGAAATCACACTTTGCAATAAACGACGTGGTATGCTCAGAAAAATAGGCTAGGCGATACATGTTAGCGCCATCTTGGAACCATCTAAAATCAAATATACTATTGTAAATATTCCCTTACCTTTGATTATCTTCATCAGAAGGCACTTGCAGGCATCCCAGGTCCACAACAAATGTAGTTTTGTTTGAAAAAGTTAATCATTTATGTCCCAATAGTTCCTTCTTGTTAGCGCGTTCCGAAGGCTACTCATAATGTACTGAAGCGCGCGGGACTTGTCGTCACGAATGTGCAATAAAAATATATATTTCCGTTCGTTCAAACATGTCAAACGTTGTATAACATAAATGTTTAGGGCCTTTTTCAACCAGAGCTTCAATAATATTCAAGGCGGACGATTGCATTGTCTTACTAAACGTTTCGGAACAAAAGGTTTCCCATGGGCGCCCGCGTCATAGTAGTAATGGCCCTCCCCCTGTGACCAACTTCCCAAGCCTCTCTTTGGGTCAGTTTCTACCATAGAAGACTCAAACCACTTTGTAAAGACTGTTGACATCTAGTGGAAGCCTTAGGAAGTGCTAAATGATTAATAAGTCCCTGTGTGTTTCAATGGCAAAGGTTTGAAGTGATTCCACACATCAGATTTCCATTTCCTGTTAGGATTTGTCTCAGGGTTTTGACTGCCATATGAGTTCTGTTATACTCAGACACCATTCAAACAGTTTTAGAAACTTTAGTGTTTTCTATCCAAATCTACTAATTATATGCATATTCTAGTTACTGGGCAGGAGTAGTAACCAGATTAAATCGGGTACGTTTTTTTTATCCGGCCGTGCAAATACTGCACCCTATCCCCAACAGGTTAACACAGTGTCCAAAGAGGGGCCAGAAGTATACAGAATGGTGTCGTCTGCGTCGAGGTGGATCAGAGAATCACCAGCAGCAAGAGCGACATCATTGATGTATACAGAGAAGAGAGTCGGCCTGAGAATTGAACCCTGTGGCACCGCCATAGAAACTGCCAGAGGTCCAGACAACAGGCCCTCCGATTTGACACACTAAACTCGATCTGAGAAGTAGTTAGTGAACCAGGCGAGGCAGTCATTTGAGAAGCCAAGGCTGTTGAGCATGCCGATAAGAATGTGGTGATTGACAGAGTCAAAAGCCTTGGCCAGGTCGATGAAAACGGCTGCACAGTACTGTTTTTTATCGATGGCAGTTATGATATCGTTTAGGACCTTGAGCGTGGCTGAGGTGCACTGTTGGTTATCTTCAGCCAGGGGTGAAGGGTAAGATCCATGTTTCTGGCCCTCCCAACCCTGGCTGAGGCAGGAGGGTTCAAATCAAATTCTATTTGTCACATTCGCCGAATACCACAGTTGTAGACCTTACTGTGAAATGCTTACAAGCCCTTAACCAACAATGCAGTTAAGAAAAATATTTACTAAATAAACTAAAGTAAAAAATAAGAGCAACAATAAAATAACAGTAGCGAGGCTATATACAGGGGGTACCGGTACCGAATCAATGTGCGGGGTTACAGGTTAGTCGAGGTACTTTAGGTAATATGTACACTACCGTTCAAAAGTTTGGGGTCACTTCGAAATGTCCTTGTTTTTTAAAGAAAAGAAAAGATTTTGTCCATTTAAAATAACATAAAATGTATCAGATATACAGTGTAGACATTGTTGATGTTGTAAATGACTATTGTAGCTGGAAATGGCAGATTTTTTATGGAATATCTGCATAAGTGTACAGAGGCCCATTATCAGCAACCATTACTCCTGTGTTCCAATGGCATGTTGTGTTAGCTAATCCAAGTTTATCATTTTAAAAGGCTAATTGATCATTAGAAAACCCTTTTGCAATTATGTTAGCACAACTGAAAACTGTTGTTCTGAATAAAGAAGCAATAAAACTGGCCTTCTTTAGACTAGTTGAGTATCTGGAGCATCAGCATTTGTGGGTTCGATTACAGGCTCAAAATGGCCAGAAACAAAGCCCTTTCTTCTGAAACTCCTCAGTCTATTCTTGTTCTGAGAAATAAAGGCTATTCCATGTGAGAAATTTCCAAGAAATGGAAGATCTCGTACAACGCTGTGTACTACTCCCTTCACAGAACAGCGCAAACTATCTCTAACCAGAATATAAAGAGGAGTGGGAGGCCACGGTGCACAACTGAGCAAGAGGACAAGTACATTAGTGTCTAGTTTGAGAAACAGACGCCTCACAAGTCCTCAACTGGCATCTTCATTAAATAGTACCTGCAAAACACCAGGCGGGGTGGGTGTGGAGCCAGACACAGCAGGGATTTAAACTGTAGAACACTGTTCCTACATTTGAATAAAAAAATTGATTTTATCAATCAAAACTATGCTACAGTTTATCTCTGGGACCCTCAGGATGACAAATCAGAGCAAGATTATTGAATGTAAGTACATTATTTACCTTCAGAGGTGAATGTATCAAACCAGTTGCCGTGATAAAAGTTTTGTTGTTGTTGTGCACTCTCCACAAACAATAGCATGGTATTGTTTCACTATAATATCTACTGTAAATTGGACAGTGCAGTTAGATTAACAATAATTTAAGCTTTCTGCACATATAAGACATGTCTATGTCCTAGGAATCTTTTCATATTACTTACAATTTCATGTTAATCACATTAGTGCACGTTAGCTCAACTGTCCCAGTGGAGGGACACCGATCCCGTAGAGGTTTTTAATTTGGCATTGTTAAGCCACAGATAAAGAGCCAATAACAAGTATTTACCCCATTGCACAATTTCCACAAATTGTTGACATGGAGCCTGGATATTGAGACCCAGTTAATTGGGATTTGTTTTACCGATCTACACAAAATGCTCCACAATCTTTTGGTGTTTGAGCCACTTGATTGCAATGGCGGTAGAGGACCTTATGTCTGTTATGTCGGTGTCTGTGGAGTGATTATCATCTTCATCCTGTAATTACAGTCCTCCCGCTTGCAGGGAAGCATGCGTAAGCTTCTCTGGAGTAAATCCCACCACGTCTCGCAGATTCTCTCCCCCCATCCACAACAGAGAGACATCAGGGCAGGCATGCAAATTAACCTCCCCATCCACGACAGAGAGACATCAGGGCAGGCATGCAAATTAACCTCCCCCATTTCCCACGTCCCCATGAGGACATTGGCTATTTTAAGCTTAAGGGTTAGATTTAAGGTTAGGGTTACAATTAGGGTTAGAATTAGGGTTAGGGTAAGGAGTTGGTGGTTAGGGCTACAGGATAAGTTTATGTTAAGGTTTAGGGAAAATAGGATTTTGAATGGAAATGTATGTTAGGTCCTCACGAGTATAGAAGACCATAACGTGTGTGTAAAGACAGGAGAGCGAGAGAGCATTTAGACTCCCTGTAAATGGGGTGAAAGCAGGCAATACTGTAAGTGCTCTCAAATAACAGGGAATAATAAATATTTTGGGATTAGGTGGGGAAAATTCCCTCCCTCCAGTCTGCTGAAAAGGAGTTTCCTTCTGCCAAGTTGCAGTATCAAGGTCCTCATTGCAGAATCAAAGCAAATGTGATCTATTTCTCTGTTCTGTTGACACGGGTAAACATCTTTCTCATCTCATCTTGGGTTCTCTTTGAAATATTCTCCCATTACAAGTCATGCATGCTGCTGCGGCATTGGCATAATTGAATGTCCTCGTTAGAGGTTTAGTTTTGCATTGCGGTTATACAATGTACAAAGCTTTATTCAATAGGCTTATTGTTTGAACTCTGAAAAGTCCATAGTTTTTTTAACATTGCATATCCAACCTAAAGCATCCACATCCATATTCTTATGAATTCACATATGAACTGGTGAAAAAATGAATAGAATCGGACGTAAATAAATAACGCTATCCTTCAAAGAGTGGCACTGTAGTCGAGGCCATATAAATGAATAAAGCACTCTCTCTCTACAGGCGAATACACTGTCATGACGGCACATTTCCATTTGAAGCGGAAGATTGGCTACTTTGTGATCCAGACCTATCTACCATGCATTATGACCGTCATCCTCTCCCAGGTGTCCTTCTGGCTGAACAGAGAGTCCGTGCCAGCTAGGACTGTGTTTGGTGAGTATGGGGCTCCTTATCCGACAGTGATGTTATCCTAGACCAGGTATTCCAAACTGGGGTACGCGTACCCTCAGGGGTATGCGCAATGCTGTCGGGGTACGGCAAATAAAAAAGTGATAAATATTTTTATTTTATACATACATACATACATACATACATACATACATACATACATACATACAGTTGATGTCGGAAGTTTACATACACTTAGGTTGGCGTCAATAAAACTCATTTTTCAACTACTCCACAAATTTCTTGTTAACAAACTAAAGTTTTGGAAAGTCGGTTAGGACATCTACTTTGTGCATGACACCAGTAATTTTTCCAACAATTGTTTACAGACAGATTATTTCACTTATAATTCACTGTATCACAATTCCAGTGGGTCAGAAGTTTACATACACTAAGTTGACTGTGCCTTTGAACAGCTTGGAAAATTCCATAAAAAATAAATAATTCTCTCTACTATTATTTTGACATTTCACATTCTTAAAATAAAGTGGTGATTCTAACTGACCTAAGACAGGGAATTTTTACTAGGATTAAATATCACGAATTGTGAAATACTGAGTTGAAATGTATTTGGCTAAGGAGTATGTACACTTCCAACTTCAACTGTATATATCTTTTTAAAACAGTCCATTTATGTTTTCCAACGGGGCTATACATTTGGGTGAGGTTTTTTTTCTCATCTGAGTAGCCTCGTTTCACTGCCAAAAATCAAACGAAACCATCTCGTGTTCAGCGAAATAACAACACAATGTCAAATACAGGCATCCTAGTCAAATAATTAACATCCAACCACATTAACATAGTGACATAGTGGAGTGGTAACGTGCATGCAAGCAATTGCTCCCGAAACCACTTGGGTACACTGCAGCATCCACCAAGAGGCTCTTGCTGCCAAGGGAATGCCTGACAGCTTCAAAGACGTTTTGGACACTACAGTGAAAATGGATAACTTTGTTAAAGCAAGGTCCCTGAACTCTCGTGTATTTTCTGCACTATGCAATGATATGGGCAGCAACCATGTAATGCTTTTACAACATACAGAAGTGCGCTGGTTATCAAGGGGCAAAGTATTGACAAGTTATTTTAAATTGAGAGACAAGCTTAAAGTTTTCTTTACTGACCATCATTTTCACTTGTCTGACCGCTTGCATGATGATGAGTTTCTCACATGACTGGCCTATCTGGCTGATGTTTATACTCCCCTGAATGATCTGAATCTAGGATTACAGGGACTCTCCGCAAATATATTCAATGTGCGGGACAAAATTGAGGACATGATTAAGAAGTTGGAGCTCTTCTCTGTCTGCATTAACAAGGACAACACACAGGTCTTTCCATCATTGTATGATTTGTTTGTGTGCAAATGAACTCCAGCTTACGGACAATGTCAAATGTGGTATAGCGAAGCACCTGACTGAGTTGGGTGCGCAATTACAGGTACTTTCCCGAAACGGATGACACATTGGATTCCTTATCCCTTTCATGCCCTGCCTCCAGTCCACTTACCCGATATCTGAACAAGAGAGCCTCATCGAAATTGCAACAAGCGGTTCTGTGAAAATTTAATCAGAAGCCACTGCCAGATTTCTGGATTGGGCTGCGCTCAGAGTATCCTGCCTTGGCAAATTGCGCTGTTAAGACACTGATGCCCTTTGCAACCACGTACCTATGTGAGAGTGGATTCTGGGCCCTCACTAGCATGAAAACTAAATACAGGCACAGACTGTGTGTGGAAAAGGATTTAAGACTGGGACTCCAATACAACCCAACATTGCAGAGTTATGTGCATCCTTTCAAGCACACCCTTCTCATTAACCTGTGGTGAGTTATTCACAATTTTCGATGAACAAATAAGGTTTTATATGTAAAATGGTTAAATAAAGAGAGAAATTATAGATTATTATTATTTGTGCCCTGGTCCTATAAGAGCTCTTTGTCACTTCCCACGAGCCGGGTTGTGACAAACTCACACTCATTCTTATGTTTAATAAATGTATCATATAGTGTGTGTGTGGCAGGCTTACAATGATGGAAAAAAACAACATTTGAGAGTGCGCTGACCCTGGTGCTAGAGGAGGTACGCAGCTGGAGGGTGAATGTTTGAAGGCGTACGGGACTATAAAAAGTTCGGGAACCACTGTCCTAGACGAACCCCTCTGCGTGTCTAACTGCGGTTCAGTGTTTCTCTGTGGTGCCAGGAGCCTTGGGGATGTGCCCTGTGTGTCCGTTAGCCTGTCTTCCAACCCCCTCTGCAGCCCCAATAGCTGTTTGTGTTGCTGTGCAATGAATGAGCAACACTTTAAATGCGATCCTGTGCGACAGCCTGAAAAGCCAAGTGAATTTTCATTCTTCCGTAGCAAGGTAATTTAATCGAGTACTAGTGGCCAAGAGGAAGGATAGCTTAATGGTGTGACCAGTGTCAACCGGACTTGGCCTGTTTACAAAAGGCAGGGGGTTGATTGTAGTAAGTCGCTCTGGATAAGAGCGTCTGCTAAATGACTTAAATGTAATGTAAATGTAGTCCATGGGGGAATATAAACTACAAAAATATGCTTTATACACATGGAGACATTGATAAATAGATTTTATTTGATTTACTAAATAAACTAAAGTAAAAAAAGTAACAATAACGAGGCTATATACAGGGAGTACCGGTACCGAGTAAATGTGCGGGGGTACAGGTTAGTCGAGGTAATATGTACATGTAGATAGGGGTAAAGTGACTATGCGTAGATAATAAACAGAAAGTAACAGCAGTGTAAAAACAAAGGGGGTGGGGTGTCAATGCAAATAGTCCGGCTGGCCATTTGATTAATTGTTTAGCAGTCTTATTGATTGGGGTAGAAGCTGTTAAGGAGCCTTATGGACCTAGACGTGGCGCTCTGTTACCGCTTACCGTGCGGTAACAGAGAGAGCAGTCTACGACTTGGGTGACTGGAGTCTTTGACAATTTTTTGGGCCTTCCTCTGACACAGCCTAGTATAGAGGTCGTGGATGGCAGGAAGCATGGTCGCAGTGATGTACTGGGCCGTACGCATTAACGTTTGTAGCGCCTTACCCTTAGTCAGATGCCGAGCAGTTGCCATACCAGGTGATGATACAACCAGTCAGGATGCTCTCGAGGTGCAGCTGTTGAGGATCTGGGGACCCATGCCAACTCCTTTCAGTCTCCTGAGCGGGAATAGGTGTTGTCGTGCCCTCTTCACAACTGTCTTGGTGTTTGGACCATGATAGTTTGTTGGGATGTGGACACCAAAGAACTTTTAAGCTCTCGACCCGCTCCATTAAAGCCCAGTCGATGTGGATGGAGGCGTGTTCGGTCCTCCTTTTCCTGTAATCCATGATCAGCTCCTTTGTCTTTCTCACGTTGAGGGAGAGGTTGTTGTCCTGACACCAAACTGCCAGGTCTCTGACCTCCTCCCTATAGGCTGTCTCATCGTTGTCGGTGAGCAGGCCTACCACCATTGTGTCATCAGCAAACTTAATGATGGTGTTGGAGTCGTGCTTGGCCACGCAGTCGTGGGTGAACAGGGAGTACAGGAGGGGACTAAGCATGTCACCCCTGAGGGGCCCAGTGTGGCAGATGTGTTGTTGCCTACCCTTACCACCTGGGGGCGGCCCGTCAGGATGTCCAGAATCCAGTTGCCGAGGGAGTTGTTAGTCCCAGGGTCCTTAGTGCCCACGAAGCGCATCACTAAGCTATCTGTTGGGGCAGTATGCGAATTGGATTGGGTCTTTGGTTTTCTGGATAATGGTGTAGATGTCATATCACTGCAGAGGTGAATACCATTCACATGATAAACACAGTATATCACATAAAGGAGAAGTACATCACAAAATAGTATGCACCGAAAAACAGCATTCCTGATGTGTTCACGGTAGAAAAGGCCCATAGCTGTGTAACCAGATTTAAGGGATCAGGCCACTTCTAGATATGATTGGGTTTTCTCTGAAAAGGAGGAGTTAGTCGGTTTATTATTCTCTGTGTCCCTTTAAGTCTCCTCATTATTTCAGTGCCACAGAGAAGTTGGCAGCGAATGAACGTTGAAGAAAAAACTTGGTTAAAGAAATTCAAAGAACTTATTCTGGACCTTAGTTCTAAAAATACTCTGAGTAAATAGTCTCATCTCTAATCTGCAGATACTTCCCCCCCCCTCCCACTCATTAAAATAAATCTGAGCTAAGCTGAACTTCAGTGGGGATGTTTTCATACAGCCCTCAAATCAAAACATCAGGCGCAAATGTGGCACGAGAAAATTTGAGATAAGTCTGCTTATTATTTTGATATATTTTGTGTCATCGATCAATGTCACCATTGACATACAAGGTGCACTGTTCAGGTAGAAGACATCAAATCAAACTTTATTTCCCACATGCTTCAAATACCACAAGTGTAGACTTTACCGTGAAATGCTTACTTACAAGCCCTTAACCAACAGTGCAGTTCAATATGAAGAAAATATTTACCAAGTAGGCTAAAATAATAAAAAGTAACACAAAAAGAACAACAATAAAGACGCTATATACAGGGGCCACCGGTACCAAGTAGTTTACATGGTATTTTACTTACGCCTACAAGAAAACAAATGCACCATATGTTGCAATTAGGAGTGTTAACGTTTAAATATTAAAACGTATAAACAAAATTGGGATCCTTAACGTTAAGAAAAAATCCCTAACTGAAAAACAGAAGGAGGAGCCCAAAGAGCCTGGCTGCTCTTTGGGCTCCTGCACACACAGACAGAACTGGTATGTGACACACAGCATAAAATAATGCACCGTTAACACAACATATGGTAGCTAACACCACTATCACCAATAGCGACAACAACAGTGTCACATCAAAGTTGACAGGCTCATGGTGCTGAAAGGACAGCGACCCTAATACCTGTGCACTCCATGGTGCTGAAAGAGAGCCCGTTTTGATGACACGCAGAGACAGCAGTCACACACAGCATCAAATAATGTTAAAGAATAAGCAGCCCATTCACTGGAGTAGGCCCCATAAAATCATAACAATACAAAAGCACAACCATTTCATTTCCAAAATGAAATTAACAAACCAGCTATTACTTCCCATTGCAAATATATTTTATCACGTTCATCACACTAACCTGTGCTCTAAAGTTTAATTGCAATAATATTTCAGTCATTATTTTCAAAGAGATATCTCACAACAAGCGAGCTGCAACAAAAATCAGTGCCACGTACCAGATGATCGACATTTGTAAATGAAGTTTGAAAGTTAATCTATAACAAATTAGCAACATCCACCTTGAAGTCCACCTTGAAAAGCTGCTACAGACGCTGTCACCTTTGTCACACTACTACAACACAAGCTAGCTAACGCTGATTATTTTATCATGCGCCCCTTTCTTCTTCAATGTTTTATGGCAGACTATTAGTGTATTGCCGCCACCCACTGTTATTCTGTATTATGAATTCATTACCTCTTGCACTCTCAGTAGTGAGGCCTAGACACATCACTTTAAAAAATAAATGGTCCCACCCATTGCAAGTCAAAATGTGATTGGTTCATTTAGGGCTGTTGCTGTGACTGTATTACCGCCACACCGGCAGTCACAAGTCATGAAGGCAGTCAAATTCCACGTGACTGTTTAGCCACGGTAATTAGGTTTCTCCAAGCTTGCTAACTGCCTGGTACCCAGCACTCTATTTTCCCTCTAATCACTCTGACATCAATGCAAATGTATTCGAAAATCTAATCAAACACTTCATGAGAGCCCATGTGCTCATGTTGCGCAACATTTCTATAGGCTATGCAATTGCTCGAGAAAACAGTGATGGCCTCTACTAAAAAGAGGAGGATCCATCAGCTTTCTATAGGCTAGGCCTACTATATTTATTTCTGAACTTTACTAATATTAAGCGCATTGTTTATCTTTAAAACAGGAGTAATAGCCTACCTGGCTGGCATGAAAATAAACCACGGGGAAAAGTGTCCTCAATTAGCTATTTAAGTGCATAGATTACATGTATTCTTCCCCGTTGCCCCTGTTTTGAGACAGGACCATTATCATGCTCCTATCTAAATCAAATCAAATTTGACACATTATTTAGAATATGTAAAGACGGGATTAAATCAAGAATAGTCTGATGGGTGACAATATTAGCCTATCACTTTGCAACTTTTTCGAATCATAGTTGCACACCTCATGTAGCCTAGCCCATAGGCCTATAGGTTTTGATAAGGTTTGTATCACAACTTAAGTGGCCAAATAACATCTTAAAATGAATCACACGAATCTGATTTACAAGGGGTGTGAAACTATGAAATAACACATGTGGAATCATGTACAGTAGTAACCAAAAAGTGTTAAACAAATCAAAATACATTTGAGATTCTTCAAATAGCCACCCTTTGCCTTGACGACAGCTTCGCACACTCTTGGCATTCTCTCAACCAGCTTCATGAGGTAGTCCACTGGAATGCATTTCAATTAACAGGTGTGCCTTACAAGTGAAGTTGTGGAATTTCTTTCCTTAATGCGTTTGAGACAATCAGTTGTGTTGTGACAAGGTAGGGGTGATATACAGAAGATAGCCCTATTTGGTAAGAGACCAAGTCCATATTATGGCAAGAACAGCTCAAATAAGCAAAGACAAACGACAGTCCATCATTACTTTAAAACATGAAGGTCAGTCAAAACGGAAAATTTCAAGAACTTTGAAAGTTTCTTAAAACCTCTTGAGACTCTCATCCCGTTAGCGGGATCATTTTCCAGCGAAAAACTCCTAGCGACATTAGCATAACGAAATTCAATATATATTTTTTTTCAAATATAGGACTGTCTCATATCGTTTTATAGATACACCTCTCTTGAATCGACCCTCGTTGTCCGATTTCAAAAAGGTTTTACAGGAAAAGCACAATATTAGATTATGTTAGAGGAGTACATGGTAAAAGTAGCATCATGAATTTTCCGACCAGGCACATGCATCACATATAACCAAAAAACAGCTAAATGCAGCACTAACCTTTTACAAACTTCATCAGATGACACACCTAGGACATCATGTTACACACAGCATGCAGTCTTTTGTTCAATAAAGGTCATATTTCTATATAAAAACAGCATTTTACATCGGCACCTGACGTTGACTAACTATTTTTTCATAAAATGCGTCCCGGGAAACAGTGCTACAATTTTATAAATTACTATTCGAAAACGATTTTTTTTTTTATATTGTCAATCTAAGATTTATAGATGAATATCTCTTGAAAACACCCGTCATAACAGATTTTAAATTAACTTTACAGGGTAATCACACTTTGAGATAAAAGGGTATGCGATACCCAGAAAATGAGCTAGAAAGCCTAGCTCGTCGCCATCTTGGAACAATCGCACATCACATCTGATCTTGTATAATATTGCCAATAATCCCTCACCTTTAGTTGTCTTCATCAGAAAGCACTTTCCGGGATCCCAGGTCCACGACAAATGTATTTTCGGTCGAAAAAGTCCATCCTTTATGTTCCATTAGCTTGCTGTTGTTAGCGCGTCCTAAGGCTGTAACCAAATGTTGATCCGTGCGCGGCACTTGGCTAACGAAAAATGACTATTTTCCCTTCGTTAGGTTCGTTCAAACATGTCAAACGTTGTATAACATTAATCTTCAGGGCCCGTTTCAACAAGAGAGCCAATCAGATTCGAGTGGGACGATTTCATTGTGTTTCAAAACGTTTCCAAAGGTGGGGGCAGACACGGCCGCCGACGTCACAATGCTGATGGCCCTCCTACTGTGACCAATTGCCACATCGTCTCCTGCACTGAGTTTCGACAGCAGAAGCTTCAAAACACTTTGTAAAGACTGGGGACATCTAGTGGATGCACTGGAAAGTGCTCAATTATCATTTTTTCACGTTGTGAATTACAGGGAAGGCTGTGAAGTCGAGTCCACAATTCAGAATCCCACTTCCTGGTTCAATCGGTCTCGGGGTTTTGACTGCCATACGAGTTCTGTTATACTCACAGACACCATTCAAACAGTTTCAGAAACTTTAGGGTGTTTTCTATCCATATAAAATAAGTATATGCATGTCCTAGCTTCTGAGTTTGATTAGTAGGCCGTTGAAAATGGGAACTAATTTTTTCAAAAATGCGCTGTGGCGCCCCCATTGGTAGGGTACTCGCAAGAGGTTAAAGTACAGTTGCAAAAACCATGAAGTGCTATGATGAAACTGGCTCTCATGAGGACCGCCACAGGAATGGAAGACCCAGAGTTACCTCTGATGCAGAGGATAAGTTTAGAGTTACCAGCCTCAGAAATTGCAGGCCAAATAAATGCTTCACAGAGTTCAAGTAACAGACATCTCAACATCAACTGTTCAGAGGAGACTGCGTGAATCAGGCCTTCATGGTCTAATTGCTGCAAAGAAACCACTACTAAAGGACACCAACAGGAAAAAGAGACTTGCTTGAGCCAAGAAACATGAGCAATGGACATTAGACTGGTGAAAATTTGTCCTTTGGTCTTGATGTCCAAATGTGCGATTTTTGGTTCCAGCCACCGCGTCGTTGTGAGACGTGATGTGGGTGAACGGATGATCTCCGCAAGTGTATTTCCCACCGTAAAGCGAGGAGGAGGTGTGATGGTGTGGGGGTGCTTTGCTGGTGACACCGTCTGTGATTTATTTAGAAATCAAGGCACACTTAACCAGCATGTATACCACAGCATTCTGCAGCGATACGCCATCACATCTGGATTGTGCATAGTGGGACTATCACTTGTTTTTCAACAGGACAATGACCCACACACCTCCAGGCTGTGTAAGGGCTATTTTACCAAGAAGGAGAGTGATAGAGTGCTGCATCAGATGACCTGGCCTCCACAATCCCCCGACCTCAACCAAATTGAGATGAGTTGGACTGCAGAATGAAGGAAAAGCAATCAACAAGTGCTCAGCATGTGGGAACTCCTTCAAGACTATTGGAAAAGCATTCCAGGTGAAGCTGGTTGAGAGAATGCCAAGAGTGTGCAAAGCTGTCATCAAGGCAAAGGGTGGCTATTTGAAGAATCTCAAATATAAAATATATTTGGATTCGTTTAACACTTTTTTTGGTTACTACATGATTCCACATGTGTTGTTTCATAGTTTTGATGTCTTCAATATTATTCTACAATGAAGAAAATAGTAAAAATAAAGGAAAACCCTTGAATGAGTAGGTAGTGTATGTGACCAATACAATTTGATTTGATTTGAATTTGATATTACATGGATTTGTTAGACTTTTGAACATGTGTGGAAGCCAGGTGATGCTAAATGTGTTTGTTAATTAACGAACGGTCAATTACCGTTAGACCGACCGTTATTTGCTTGACAATCACCGGCTGATTAAATTTTGTGACCGCCACAGCCCTATGTTCATTCCACTATCACTCCAAAATTCTGCTTTAATACAATAGTAAAGCTGTCCAGCTTCTGAAGACCTAGCCAATGGCTGGCTGAGCGGGCTCAATGTTTCTACCCAGATACCACTAAAGAATATCCTGATTGGATAATTGTTTCTATTCAGTATTAACCCTTCTCTTTCTAACACAAACTGAAGAAATTAAATCAGAAAATTATTACAATTATTGTAAATATGAAATGGAAATTAAAATGTTTTTTATATTTTATTTATACATTTTTATAAATCCTTAGGCCTTCAAGGACCTGATGGTTCCCCGCTGATCAAACCAAGAAAAGCTATTTAACATTAGCTAGGCTAATTGAGTCTACATAACTTTAACTGTCCACTTTCTCCCCTTCCAAATCCTACAGTAAATAACAACAACACCATTCAGATTATTAAATCGCAGCCTACCTGTTGGCTCTTGGTGTTGTAGCCTGTCCTTTTAATCCCATCTTCCATTGAATAGATGGGAAATAAAAAGATTTGCCTAGATATCTCCTTATAAGTTCAAGTTGTGCCCCAGGCTTTTCCTGTAACACTGGAGCATCCTAAATGTCATCTTGCTTTTATGTTACAGTAAAGCATATGTTGGTACATGTTAAGTTATGCATTCTCCTAAATTACATAAAACAGTAACATTTCACTTTATGTTGTGTCATTACTATACACCTACACTACTTTGCTAACCCGAATGTAATTATTTGGCTGTACATGGTATCTGTTGATAAGGTACTTAAATAATTGAATGATAATCAAAGGAAACTGACCAAGCTGAAACTGTTTGCTGTTCCCCCAGGTGTAACCACTGTCCTGACAATGACCACCCTGAGTATAAGTGCTCGTAACTCCCTCCCTAAGGTGGCCTACGCCACGGCCATGGACTGGTTCATCGCTGTCTGCTACGCCTTTGTCTTCTCTGCCCTTATTGAGTTTGCCACCGTCAACTACTTCACAAAGCGCAGCTGGGCCTGGGATGGGAAGAGCATTGTGAATGACAAGGTAATGGAAGCATAACCCCCTCCGATGGCCTAAAAGGCAGCATTTTCAGAGATAGTATATGGTGATCTGTTTGTTTTGAAGGTGGCCAACCATTTCCATATGATTTTCAACCCGAGGTCCTTTGCGTGTGTTGTGTTTGCATCAGCATTCAGGTCATTTCCTGTTCGACAGCCACAGGCAATGCTGTACCTGGAAGACCATCTGCATACGTATGAATGTATACATACACTGCCTTCAGAATGTTTTTACATCCCGTGACTTTTTCCAAGTTGTTGTGTTACACTGGCCTACACACAATATCCCGTAATGTCAAAGTGGAATAATATTTTTAGATTTTTTTTTGAAAAGTCAATATGTATTCAACCCCTTTGTTATGGCAAACCTAAATAAGTTCAAGAGTGAAAGTAAAAATGTGCTTAACAAGTCACATAATAAGTTGCATGGACTCTGTGTGCAATAATAGTGTTTAACATGATTTTTGAATGGCTACCTCATCTCTGTATCCCACACCATCATCTGTCAGGTCCCTCAGTCAAATAGTGAACCTATTGGTAAAAAATAAGAATATCCCTTTGAGCACGGTGAAGTTGTTAATTATACTTTGGATGGTGTTTCAATACACCCAGTCACTACAAAGATACAGGTGTCCTTCCTAACTCAGTTGCCGGAGTGGATGGAAACCTCTCAGGGATTTCACCATGAGGTCAGTGGTGACTTTAAGACAGTTAGAGTTTAATGGCTGTGATAGGAGAAAACTGAGTATGGATCAATAACACTGTAGTTACTCTACAAAACTTAACTAATTGACAGAGTGAAAAGAAGGAAGCCTGTACAGAATAAAAAAATATTCTAAAACATGCATCCTGTTTTCAACAAGGCGCTGAGGTAATACAGAGAAAAAAAAATTGCCATAGCAATTCACTTTTTGTCCTTAATACAAAGTGTTATATTAGGGGAAAATCCAATACAACACACGACTGAGTAACACTCTCCATATTTTCAAGCACAGTGGTGGCTGATTCATTCGTTATGAGTATGCTTCTAATCGTTAAGGACTGGGGAGTTTTTTCAGGATAAAAAAAGAAACAGAATTGAGCTAAGCACAGGCAACATCCAAGGAGAAAACCTTGTTCAGTCTGCTTTCCACCAGACACTGGGTGATTAATTCACCTTTCTGCAGGACAATAACCTAAAACACAAGGCCAAATCTACACTGGAGTTGCTTACCAAGAAGACAGTGAATGTTCCTGATTGGTCGAGTTACAGTTTGACTTAAATCTAATTGAAAATCTATGGCAAAACCTGTAAATGGTTGTCTAGCGATGATCAACAACCAATTTGACAGAGCTTGAAGAATGTTGAAAAGAATAATGGGCAGATGTTGCCAAATCCAGGTGTGGAGAGCTTTTACAGACTTACCCAGGAAGACTGACAGCTGTAATCACTGCCAAAGGTTCTTCTACAAAGTATTGAATCAGTGGTGTGAATACTTGCAGTAACAGTCAAAAGTTTGGACACACCTCATTCAAGGGTATTTCTTTATTTGTACTATTTTCTACATTGTAAAATAATAGTGAAGACATCAAAACTATGAAATAACACACATGGAATCATGTAGAAACCAAAAAGTGGTAAATCAAAATATTTTACATTTGAGATTCTTCAAAGTAGCCACCCTTTGCCTTGATGACAGCTTTGCACACTCTTGGCATTCTCTCAACCAGCTTTTATTACCAGGTAAGTTGACTGAGAACACATGCTCATTTACAGCAACAACCTGGGGAATAGTTACAGGGTAGAGGAGGGGGATGAATGAGCCAATTGTAAGCTGGGGATGATTAGGTAACCATGATGATATGAGGGACAGCTTGGGAATTTAGCCAGGACACCAGGGTTTATACTCTTACAATAAGTGCCATGGGATCTTTAATGACCTCAGAGAGTCAGGACACCCATTTAACGTCCCATCCAAAAGATAGCACCCTACACAGGGCAGTGGGATATATTTTAGACCAGAGGAAAGAGTGCCGCCTACTGGCCCTCCAACACCACTTCCAGCTGCATCTGGTTTCCCATCCAGGGACTGACCAGGACCAACCCTGCTTAGCTTCAGAAGCAAGCCAGTAGTGGGATGCAGGGTGCTATGCTGCTGGCATGAAGTAGTCACCTGGAATGCATTTCAATTAGCAGGTGTGCCTTGTTAAAAGTGAATTTGTGGAATTTCTTCCCTTCTTAATGCGTTTGAGCCAATCAGTTGTGTTGTGACAAGGTAGGGGGCGGTATACAGAAGATAGCCCTATTTGGTAAAAGACCAAGTCCATATTAAGGCAAGAACAGCTCAAATAAGCGAAGAGAAATGACAGTCCATCATTACTTTAAGACATGAAGGTCAGTCAATCCGGAACATTTCAAGAACTTTTAACGTTTCTTGAAGTGCAGTCGCAAAAATCATAAAGCGCTATGATGAACCTGGCTCTCATGAGGACCGCCACAGGAAAGGGAGCCCCAGAGTTACCTCTCCTGCAGAGGATACGTTCATTAGAGTTACCAGCCTCAGAAATTGCATCCCAAATAAATGCTTCACAGAGTTCAAGTAACAGACACATCTCAACATCAGCTCTTCAGAGGGGACTGCGTGAATCAGGCCTTCATGGTCGAATTGCTGCAAAGAAACCACTACTAAAGGACACCAATAAGAAGAGACTTGTTTGGGCCAAGAAACACAAGCAATGGACATTAGACTGGTGGAAATCTGTCCTTTGGTTCTGATGAGTCCAAATTTGAGATTTTTTATTCCAACTGCCGTGTCTTTGTGAGACGCAGAGTTGGTGAACGGACGATCTCTGCATGTGTGGTTCCCACCATGAAGCATGGAGGAGGAGGTATGATGGTGTGGGGTTGCCTTGCAGATGACACTGTCTGTGGTTTATTTAGAATTCAAGGCACACTTAACCAGCATGGCTACCACAGCATTCTGCAGCGATACGCCATCCCATCTGGTTTGCACATATTTTACTTAAATGTTCAGAGAGGGGAGAGTAAATTGGTACCCCATGAAGCATAGCCAGGATACATTGGTTAATGTTCAGGGAGGGAGACCACATGAAGCATAGCCAGGATAAATGGGTTGAGATGAAAGAAAATAACAAAAATGAGAGGGAAACTGTGAAAGAGCCATAGAGTGATAAGGGCTCTTTCTGTGTCAGGAGATACGTTTGAAGTGAATAAGACTTTGACGGGGAAAAGACACTTTGCACCTTGTTAATCAGTTAGTGATAACAACAACAAAAAACATAAAAGCTGAGGTGGAAAGGTTGGGGCTTAGTTTCAACCCATCCTTCAGAATGTATTTATTCATTTTCAAAAAAGCATATACATGTAACTGCCAGGGATACAAACAATATTGAAAGCAGGTGCTTCCACACAGGTGTGGTTTCTGAACTTCACTGAACAAAAATATAAAAATGCAACATGCAACAATTAGTTACAAAACTGAGTTACAGTTCATATAAGGAAATCAGTCAATTGTAATAAATGTTATGAATTTCACATGACTGGGAATACAAATAGGTATATGTGACCAACAGATGCATAAAACAAAAACAAGTTAGGGGCGTCAATATCTGGTGTGACCACCATTTGCCTCATGCAGCACAACACATCTCCTTCGCATAGAGTTTATCAGACTGTTGATTGTGGCCTGTGGAATGTTGTCCCACTCCTCTTCAATGGCTGTGCGAAGTATCTGGATATTGGCGGGAACTGGAACACACTGTCGTACACGTTGATACAGAGCATCCCAGACATGCTCAATGGGTGACATGTCTGGTGAGTATGCAGGCCATGGAAGAACTGGGACATTTTCAGCTTCCAGGAATTGTGTACAGATCCTTTTGACATGGGGCCGTGCATTATCATGCTGAAACATGAGGTGATGGCGGCAGATGAATGGCACGACAATTGGCCTCAGGATCTCGTCACGTATCTCTGTGCATTCAAATTGCTATTGATAAAATGCAATTTTGTTTGTTGTCCATAGCTTATGCCTGCCCATACCATACCACCACTGCCACCATGGACACTGTTCACAACGTTGACATCAGCAAACCACTCAACGCCATACACACTATCTGCCATCTGCACGGTACAGTTGAAACCGGGATTCATCCATGAAGAGCACACTTCTCCAGCGTGCCAGTGGCCATCAAAGGTGAGCATTTGCCTACTGAAGTCAGTTACGATGTCGAACTGCAGTCAGGTCAAGACCCTGGTGAGGTCGACGAGCACACAGATGAGTTTCCCTGAGAAGGTTACTGACAGTTTGTGAAGAAATACTTTGGTTGTGCAAACTCACAGTTTCATCAGCTGTCCGGGAGGTCTAAGACGTTTCCAGGGGAGAAGAAGCTAGATGTGGAGGTCCTAGGCTGGCGTGGTTACATATGGTCTGCAGTTGTGAGTAGGGCTCTGGAGGTCACGAAATTTAGTCAGCCTGTGATTGACAAGCAAATAACTGTCGGCTTCACGGTAATTGAGCGTTAATTAACATAAACACATTTAGCATCTCCTGGCTTCCACAGTGCCAACAAGCCACTGATGCTGACCTTTGGAACATCTACATTTTAAAAAGTATAATAAATCCATGTAATATAGCCTACACCTTCACAATAAATCCCTTATTTATTTTAGACATGTCTAAAGAAGCATGATATGAAGAAAATGTAGTCTATTTCAGAAGAACAGAATAGCATACTCTGAGTTGGCCTTATGTTAGGTCCTGATCTGGCTACGCCGAATGGCTGTGGGCTACACTAGTTCATTAAGCAGACAAGATTTGCTTAGAATTCCATGGCATTATTTTATAGTATGAAGAATACAATTGAACAAAGCTGAATAAAATAGAAAGGATATTTTCTCCAAACGATTTGAGGTAGTGCGCACATGCTGCTATTCTGTGTTGAGCGGTTAACAAAGAAATAGGTATTCCTATATACTAAGCTTGGAGTTGTAACTTTAGTTGTGATACAAACCTTATTAAAACATATAGGCCTATGGGCTAGGCTACATAAGGTGTACATCTATGATTAGAAAATGTTTAAAAAATATATATATTTTCTTATGCTGGGCATCATTCACAAGTGATAATATATAATTCCCAAGTGATAGGCTAATATCACCCATCAGACTATTCTTGAGTGCTGAGTGCCAGGCAGTTATCAAGTTTGGTAGGCTACTAATGACCATCAGCAGCATCAGAGCTTGGAGAAACCTAATTACGTGAAGATATAGGCGGTCACGAGTCATGAAGGCATTCATATTCATGTGGAATTTGACTGCCTTCATGACTCATGACCGCCCGTGTGGCGGTAATACAGTCACCTCAACAGCCCTTGTTGTGAGGCCGGTTGGACATATTGCCAAATTCTCTAAAACTATGTTGGAGGCGGCTTATGGTAGAGAAATGAACATTAAATGATCTGGCAACAGCTCTGGTGGATATTCCTGCAGTCAGCATGCCAATTGCACGCTCACTCAACTTGAGACATCTGTGGCATTGTGTTATGTGAAACTGGACATTTTAGAGTGTCATTTTATTGTTCCCAGCATAAAATGCTCCGGTGTAATGGTCATGCTGTTTAATCAGCTTCTTGATATGCCACACATGTCAGTTGGATGGATTATCTTGGCAAAGGAGAAATGCTCCTTATGTAAAAGAAATTGTGAAAAATAAGCTTTTTGTGCATTTGGAACATTTCTGGGATCTTATTTCAGCTCATGAAACATGGGCCCAAAACTTGACATGGTGCATTGATATTTTTGTTCAGAATAATGAAGAAAATAACATCCAATCATGCTTAGGGTCATGTATAAAAATGCTGTGCAGGCCATAATTTTTTGGGGCTATGCCCCATAGGATGACAATGCCCCCATCCACAAGGCACGAGTGGTCACAGGAAGGTTTGATGAGCATGAAAACAATATAAACCATATGCCATGGCCATCTGTCACCAGATCTCAACCCAATTGAACACTTATGGGAGATTCTGGAGCAGCGCCTGAGTCAAAACACCAAATTATGGAATTTCTCACGATAGAATGGTGTGGCATCCCTCCAATAGAGTTCCAGATACTTGTAGAATCTACTGTATGTCAAGGTGTATTGAAGCTGTTCTGGCTCGTGTTGGCCCAACGCCCTATTAAGACACCTTATGTTGGCGTTTCCTTTATTTTGGCAGTTACCTGTAGTATATTTAAATATAGTGGATACTGCAGGGCTCCTTCAAAGTAATAAAAGGAAATTAAAATACACTGTGGCTTTTGCCCATAGAATCACTAACTATTTCCCACCGAACAACAGTATGACAGCTGAATTCACTTGGAAATGACAGTGGCTAGGACGGTAGAATGGAAAGCAGCATTACCTCTGTAACTAAGGAAATAGGGAATATATAAAATACTCATTCTCACCTCGCAAACATGTGTAAATTGTAAATAGCCAAGTGAATGAATGACATCAGAGTGAGCGGTGACAGTAATTTGTGTTGACAGTGTGGTGCCTGACAGCATATCGGAGGCCCGGCTAACCTTCATTTAACCACTTCTCTGCATTTAGATTGATGCACTATCCTATCCCAGATCCCATTCATTATTATCAAGACCCTCCCCTGGGTGCATTCATCATCCAGGACTGTCTGGAACACATGCTGGCCGGAAGTGACAGGTCCGTCTGACGACTGCTAGCTACTAACTTTGGCTCCTTCCACAGAAAAAAGAGAAGGCCTCCGCCATGAAGAAGAACAACGCGTATGCCGTGGCAGTGGCCAACTATGCGCCCAACATCACCAAGGACTCTGGGTTGTCCACCATCGCCAAGGGCGGCGCCTCTGACCCCAACATGGCGGTTGGCAAGGTGGGTGGCAAAACGGACCCAAAGAAGACTTTCAATAGTGTGAGCAAAATCGATAGGATTTCAAGGATTATGTTCCCAGTCCTGTTTAGCAGCTTCAATTTAGTCTACTGGGCCACGTACCTAAACAGAGAACCGCATATAAAGGATATGGTGCCCTCAACCTAGAGGTCTCTCCCTCCTGCATTGTAATATATCCAAATTACGGAACTAAAATACTTACCAAATACGACCAGTATCTGCTAACTCTTGTTTTGTTGGTACAAGACAGACAAGCCCTGGATTGCTTTTTCTCCCTCTCTGTCCTGTTTTTTCTACACCATATTCTGCAGTGCTTTTGGAAAGAACTGCTTTTGTAAATATAGATGTATTTATAGTCATGACTTGTGTGTTTGGTTATGTAAATCAGTGAACAATACATTTATTTTATCTTATGGTTTTATTGACCAGTGATGTTTACATATTTGAAAAGTCTACGAAAGGAACCTTGAGATGTTTATTTGCAGAATCGAGAGATTTAAGTCAAACGTTTTTTTTAAATAGTTTTTTTTATATTTCTTAAGTTAACTTTTTTGTGGGCTAACAATTGAATATTTCTCGTTAACCAGTGATTTCTCAATTATGGTATGAAGTTATCTTTTTCTATACAAGCCAATGCAAAAAAAGAGTAATCTTTTTTTTGACTGCTTTTGTTGTATTGCAATGTAACTTATTATTGTTAAACAAAATATCAACATAAGCAAAACAAACCATACTGTGTAATAATGTTTCAAGTTGATTATTATAAAAAAAACATATATGTGTACATACTACGTTGAAGGCAGGTGCCATTTTCCTCACACAAAACAGCACTGAACTGCGCAAAAGAAAGACCACAAGAAATACTGCAGCATGATAATCTGCTGCGCGGTTTATTTTGTAACCTTTCGTCTATGATATACATGTATTGGATAAGGCGTTATTATGTACCAGAGCATGACAATGCGTTACACACACACATTTACACGCTACTCAATCACTAGCAAGAGTTACCAAAACTCAGAATGATAGATTTTTACCTTGTCAGCTCAGGGATTCGATCTAGCAACCTTTCGGTTACTGGCCCAATGCTCTAACCACTAGGCTACCTGCCGCCCCATATTGAGCACCTAGAACTGAATGCTAACTTGATAAGCTTCTGTAACTTCTTTTGTCATGAAAAACATGTAGGTGAACTAACTGTTTTGAATCAGGGGTTGGAACCAAAATTCCATTCTGCTAGCAACAAGTCATTATGCTGAAAATAAAACTCTTTAAAAACAAATTATGTAAAAAGTCGCCCTGCAAAGACATGCTAAACTTTGGGAATATTGATTTTTGAAGCACTCTAGTGCAGTGTTTTACAGCATTGCAACCAAATGAAAAAAATACATAGATCATTTGATGTATTTTCTGTCAATTATTTTGTTATTTATAACAGGATTTATTATGAAAGTTTGCTCATATACTGCTATGTTGAAAACAATGTACAGTAACAGTCAAAAGTTTGGACAACCTACTCATTCCAGTGTTTTTCATTATTCTGACTATTTTCTGCATTGTAGATATAACATATGGAATCATGTAGTAACTAACAAAAAGTGTTAAACAAATCAAAATATTCGTATATTCTTCAAAGTAGCCACCCTTTGCATTGATGACAGCTTTGCACACTCTTGGCATTCTCTCAACCATCTTCTTGAGGTAGTCACCTGGAATGCATTTCAATTAACAGGTGTGCCTTGTTGAAAGTGAATTTGTGGAATTTCTTTCCTTAATGCATTTGAGCCAATCAGTTGTGTTGTGACAAGGGTGGGGGGGGTGTACAGAAGATGGCCCTATTTGGTAAAAGACCAAGTCCATATTATGGCAAGAACAGCTCAAATAAGCAAAGAGAAACGACAGTCCATCATTACTTTAAGACATGAAGGTCAGTCAATCCGGAACGTTTCAAGAATTTTGAAAGTTTCTTCAAGTGCAGTTGCAAAAACCATTTAAGCGCAATGATAAAACTGGCTATCATGAGGTCCGCCACAGGAAAGGAAGACCCAGAGTTACCGCTGCTGCAGAGGATACGTTCATTAGATTTACCAGCCTCAGAAATTGCAGCCCAAATAAATGCTTCACAGAGTTCAAGTAACAGACACATCTGAGGAGACTGCGTGAATCAGGTCTTCATGGTCGATTTGCTGCAAAGAAACCACTACTAAAGGACACCAATAAGAAGAAGAGACTTGCTTGGGCCAAGAAACATGAGCAATGGACATTAGACCGGTGGAAATCTGTTCTTCGGTCTGATGAGTCCAAATGTGAGATTTTTGGTTCCAGCCGCCGTGTCTTTGTGAGACACAGAGTATGTGAACGGATGACCTCTGCATGTTTGCTTCCCACCATGAAGCATGGAGGAGGAGGTGTGATGGTGCAGCGATACACCATCCCATCTGGTGTGCGCTTAGTGGGACTATCATTTGTTTATCAACAGGACAATGACCCAACACACCTCCAGGCTGTGTAAGGGCTATTTGACCAAGGAGAGTGATGGAGTGCTGCATCAGATGACCTGGCCTCCACAATCACCTGACCTCAACACAATTGAGATGGTTTGGGATGAGTTGGACCGCAGAGTGAAGGAAAAGCAGCCAACCAGTGCTCAGCATATGTGGAAACTCCTTCAAGACTATTGGAAAAGGATTGCAGGTGAAGCTTGTTGAGAGAATGCCAAAAGTGTGCAAAGCTGTCATCAAGGCAAAGGGTGGCTACTTCGAGGAATCTAAAATCTAAAATATATTTGGATTTGTTTGACACTTTTTTTGTTTACTACATGATTCCATGTGTGTTATTTCATAGTTTTGATGTCTAAAATAAAATACAACCTTGAATGAGTAGGTGTCCAAACTTTTGACTGGTACTGTACATTTAAAATAAATGCAATTTTAATAACATGTATATGAGTATGTTAATGTCATTACCCAATAGTCTGTAACCAAAAAAAAAAGAAAAAAAAAGTGGTCTTGTGTGGGCAAATGGTTTAATACCGTGCATTCGGAAAGCATTAAGACCCCTTCACTTTTTCCACATTTTGTTACGTTACAGCCCTATTCTAAAATGGATTAAACACATTTATTCCTCATAAATCTACACACACTACCCATAATGACAAAGTGAAAACAGGTTTTTAGAATGTTTTTGCAAATTTTTTGCAAATTAAAAAACAGAAACCTTATTTACATAATTATTCAGACCCTTTGCAATGAGCCTCGAAATTGAGATCAGTTGTATCCTGTTTCCATTGATCATCCTTGAGATGTTTCTACAACTTGATTGGAGTCCTACTGTTGTCAAATCAATTGATTGGACATGATTTGGAAAGTCACACACCTGTCTATGTAAGGTCCCACAGTTTACAGTTCATGTCAGAACAAATGGGTCGAAGGAATTGTCTGTAGAGCTCCGAGACAGTATTGTGTTGAGGTACAGATCTGGAGAAGGGTACCAAATATTTCTGCAGCTTTGAAGGTCTAAAAACACAGTGGCCTCCATCATTCTTAAATGGAAGAAGTTTGGAACCACCAAGACTCTAACTAAAGCTGGCCTCCCGGCCAAACTGAGCATTCGGGGGAGAAGGGCCTTGGTCAGGGAGGTGACCAAGTACCTGATGGTCACTCTGACAGAGCACCAGAGTTCTTCTGTGGAGATGGGAGATCCTTCCAGAATGATAACTATCTCTGCAGCACTCCACCAATCAGGCCTTTATGGTAGAGTGGCCAGATTCTAGGCACTCCTCAGTAAAAGGCACATGACAGCACGCTTTGAGTTTGCCATAAGGCACCTAAAGTCTCTCAGACCATGAGAAACAAGATTCTCTGGTCTGATGAAACCAAGATTGAACACTTTGCCCTGAATGCTAAGTATCACGTCTGGAAGAAGCCTGGCGCCATCCCTACGGTGAAGCATGGTTGTGGTAGCATCATGCTGTGGGGAAGTTTTTCAGAGGCAGGGACTGGGAGACTAGTCAGGATTGAGGGCAATGTGAACAGAGCAAAGTACAGAGATCCTTGATGAAAACCTGCTCCAGAGCACTCAGGACCTCAGACTGGGCCAAATATTCACCTTCCAACAGGACAACGACCCTAAGCACACAGCCAAGACAACGCAGAAGTGGCTTTGGGACAAGTCTCTGAATGACCTTGAGTGGCCCAGCCAGAGCCCGGACTTGAACCCGATCGAACATCTCTGGAGAGACCTGAAAATAGCTGTGCAGCAACGCTCCCCATCCAACCTGACAGAGCTTGAGAGCATCTGCAAAGAATGGGAGAAACTCCCCAAATACAGGTGTGCCAAGCTTGTAGTGTCATACCCAAGAGGACTTGAGGCTGTAATCGCTGCCAAAGGTGCTTCAACAAAGTACTGAGTAAAGGGTCTGAATTCTTATTTAAATGTGATCAGTCTTTTATTTTTATACATTTGCAAAAGAAAATCTAAACATGTTTTTGCTTTGTAATTATGGTCTATTGAGTGTCGATTGATTAAATCGTCTGAATGCACTGTACTTAGTGCTGCTGGACCCTTCCACCCATTCCATTAACAGCAGTGCAATACACATATTGGACTGTAGAGAAAAACTTGACTACCTGTCTTAGCTAAAGTGGGGTGGAAAATTCTCAGTAGGGTCTCTACTAAACAAATATGGTTAGTTTTGGAGGGGGACTGTGTCGTACAGACTGTAGCTGGCTTTTTACTCTCCCCCTACGTAGCCCCCAATACAATACACTGTATATGAAATACATATTGGATTGTAGAGAGAACTTTATTACCTGTCTCAAATAAACTGAGGTGGCAAACACTCAGTAGCATCTCTACTAGTTTTTGAGGGGGACTGTGTCCCTCGCTGTTGCTGGCTTTTTATTTTACGGCCTGTTGCTGGCTTTTTATTTTACGGCCTGTTGCTGGCTTTTTTTTTTACGGCCTGTTGCTGGCTTTTTTTTTATGGCCTGTTGCTGGTGTTTTTTACAGCCTGTTGCTGGCGATTTTACGGCCTGTTGCTGGCGTTTTTTACAGCCTGTTGCGAACGTTTTTTTGTAGGACTGAAAAAATTATAATAATGGTTATTTTCCGTAACATTATAGATTACTTTCGTTCCCGGTTCTGTTTCTGTTCCTCTAAATGTTTTGTTATTTTCCGGCTTTGTTCCCTGAACCAGTTCCAACCCCTGCTTTGTATGAAGTGGAATCAATGCAATGCATTGTTTGATGACTACAATGGTGCTACCTTCTTCTAAATCCTCAGATCAATTTAGCCATATTTCACAGGTTGATCATGGACCAAACACCCACAAGTGCTTCAAAGTAAAATGTGACCAGTATGTACACTCTATTAATACATTTGTTTACCTTTATATAAAGTTATCATGTATCTATATATGTTTGTGTTAAATATGTTCATTTTCTACCAATCTGCTCATCATTAACTTTGTGTTTTAATGGTTATGTACTGTAGGGCCCTGAGGTTTTCCTGCCAGCGCATACTCAGGGTACTAACTATGAATGTGTTTATCAAATCTTTACTGATTATTATTTTTTTATTTTTTTATCACCCCAATTTCGTGGTATCCAATTGGTAGTAGTTACAGTCTTGTCTCATCGCTGCAACTCCCGTACGGACTCAGGACAGGCGAAGGTCGAGAGCCATGCGTCCTCCGAAACACAACCCAACCAAGCCGCACTGCTTCTTGACACAATGCCCATCCAACCCGGAAGCCAGCCGCACCAATGTGTTGGAGGAAACACCGTACACCTGGCGACCGTGTCAGTGTACACAGGAGTTGCTTGTGCGCGATGAGACAAGGATATCCCTGCCGGCTAAACCCTCCCTAACCCGAACAACGCTGGGCCAATTGTGCGCCGCCCGATGGGCCTCCCGGTCGCGGCTGGCTGCGACAGAGCCTGGACTCAAACCCAGAATCTCTAGTGGCACAGCTAGCACTGCGATGCAGTGCCTGAGACCACTGCGCCACTCGGGAGGTCCTACCTTTACTGATTATTAACATGCACCATCTTGTTTATGTCATGTTTGTTATTCACTTTACTCATTCTTCAAACTCTTTGTCTCAAGAGTTTTAATATATTATGAACTATTGAAGTGTACATTTTCATGTGTACTGTATGAAGACTTCTACATTACCAAAATTGGTGACATAGAGAACAATTTCAATTGTTTTGTTATTAAGTTTGTCTAACAAATCACCATTAAATTGTGTTTATATGAGCAAAAAGCATAAAAGATGTCTTCTTATAACAACGCATCCCCATATAATGGTAGGGAACACAATCAGCCAGTGTGTGTTATGTGATATAATGTGGCTCTCCTCTCTGTCATCACCTCCAGCTAGTCTAATCCAATATCAATCTAAAAAGGTTGATATCATATCATTTGAGAACTTGGTCCGATGAGTCATATCGATTTAATTAGATGTTCCACTGTGATATCTCATGGGAATCCAAGGTTACTGTAATTATTTTTATTTGTTTTCCATGTTGTGATCTGTCAAACTAAATGTAATTCATGCAGACAGATGAAAAGAAGACTTCAGTCGAGCATCTGTACCAGTTCAAGTTCCTATAGAAATGTAGGGATGAGTGTGTGAATGCGATGCTCAGTGTTTGCTACAGTTACATGACTTCAGGGTCAAAAGCAGGAATCTTGCCACGATTGCTCTGTTTACCAAACGCTTTTACTCATCAGATTGGATATGGGAGTAGAATGACTAATGTGCTGTGCAAATTATTTTAGGTGTTTTAACGACTCCGCATCATGGTTCATCTGGAAATGTCAACGCATTAAAGACGATGGATGAAATTCTCTCAACATTGTGTACTTATGGAACGTAATTTCTACTTTAAAATGCCAGACTTGATTTATCCTGTTGCTGCAGGATTATTTTCCTGCTCATCGAATTAAGATAGCATATACTGTACAGTATGTATTGTTTAGGGACACAGTTTGCAGGTGTAAATAGAAATCCACCCGACATTCCTACACAAACAGCTTCGAATTTCTACAAAGCTCTAATTGTCATTTTTTTCCATAGCTGCAAGTTAAAGACATAGAATATCTGAGTAAAGTTTTCAATTAATTCATTACACATTTGGTCTTTTGGTTTCACTCCACAGCTTCTCTATGAAAGGGGGGCTGAACTTCCTGATGTAGCCTCGGTTTCAATTCTCCTCATTAGGAAATGCGCCTGAGAACGAGATTTGGGTCTTGGAGGTGTGCTTTGATGTGAATGTCTCGTGTGTGTTTGAACGTGGAAAGCGTTTGTACTTTCACTCTGCCAAAACAGTACACAGTTGCAGTCACTCACCCTTCTAGATAACTTGAAACAGTCTAACCAGGTCTTGTGTCTTGAAGTCGCCTAGGGTAGCTAGTGCTTGCCAACTTATTTAGCCAATTAGCTTCAGCCAGCTGGTGTGTGACTGTGGCAAAGTTGGTTTGACATTGGATAGCCTATCTCTGGGGCTAGTTAGGGACTGTCAATAAATGTAACAATGTAAATGGGACATTATTTTAATGTTGCGAGGGGAAAAAAAGACAAAATAAATTATTGAATATCCGAAATATACAATATACTTGCAGTGAAGCCGAACAACACCTACACCATACCACAGAAGCATACAGGGTCAATGCCCTGCTCAAGGGCACGTTGACAGATCTCCCACCAGGCCAAAAAAACGTGAACCCGAACCCTCCAAGATCCCCCTGGCAATTCCCCAATAACTGGTCCCTCAACCATCCGAGACCCCTCCCACTGTCCCCCCAGAAGAAAAATAAAAAATACAATTAATTCCATTCCCCATCCCCAAGAACCCCCCAATGCACCAACAACCAAGAAAGAGAATGAACTAAAGAGAAAAAAGAAAAAGACAGAAGAAAACAGCAAACAACAATGCAAAAAAAGCACAAAAAATATATAATAAAAACAAAGGACATCAAGGACAACTAAAATCATAACAGCAATGCCAACTGTATATGTTTGTGTGCAAGTCTGGCACTATTACATGTATGTGTGTATTCTTGTATGCGTTTATTTGAATGAGAGTGTGTATATGCATGTGTACAAACACCTGCACGGCATCAGCCTCAGGCAAACTGGCATTAGCTGTAAAAACACTGCCCCTCAGTGTCATTCAAATGTACTTTTTATTATGTTTTATTTTGACTTTATTTTTTACTTTTATCTTTGACCATCATTCTATCTCCCGCACAGCAACTCCACTCCCACTTGTCTCCAATTCCACATCCCAACCCTCAGCTTCCCCCAGTCCATCCCACCTATCTCTGCTCGCCACCCTCTTCGGATTTCTATGCAACATATATTTCAACTATGCTGTGATGTTTAACGTACAATTTCAATCTATCTAATCGAATAGAATCCACAGATTGCGAGTTGAAGATAAATACTTTTACTAAGAATATTAGTAATTGACTGACCCGGTCTCTCCAAGTCTCCTAACATACTAATTCTAGGGTCAATTTTAGATCAATGCTATGCATTTTTAGCCATTCCTGAACCTGAGACCAGAAACAGGCTACCTGAGGGCAATACCAAAATAAATGGACTATTGATTCTGTATCCTCACAACAAAATCTGCAGAGCTTCGATGATTTTATGCCCGAAATAGTCAACATTTTGTTGGTGGCAAGAATTCTATATAATAATTTTAGCTGAAAAGCACAAAGTCTTGAATCTTGTGTTGTTTTATATATCAATTCATACACCCTGTACCATGGAATCAGTACATCAACAATCTTCTCCCAACTATTTTGCAATCTGTATGGCACAGTTGTCAACATCCTGGTCCTCAAATGAAACTGGTATACTTTCCGATTTATGCTATTTTTATTCCTCCGCCAGTTTTGATCCTTTATATTGAGCAGACAGACCAGTTCCCTACCTCCTCCTCTGCCACCTGCCTCCTCCATTTTTGGGATGATGCTGTAATCAATTGTTTGTACTCTTGGATTGAGCAGACCTTCCCGTACAATTCTGATAACTCCATGAAGGACATAACTCTACCAATCCAATTTACAATATAATTTAAGAACAAAATACCCTTTTCAAACATCTTTCCCAAAAATACAGGTATTTTATCAACCAGCACATTTGAGCTCAGCCATAATATTTGTTCTATATTTTCAGGGGGATGAAATTGAAATTGTAGCTAGCTCTGCAATGCTTGTTTGAAGAAGAGAGATACTTTGAAAAAAGTATAATTTTCAATTAATCGAAAATAAGTCATGGCAATCGGCAAAAAGGCCATTTTTAAACAATGGATGAGCTTTTCTTAGTGGTCTACTTGAGAACCATTTAGTGTGAAGCTTTTAGAGAGAGGTTTAGTGATTTTTATATTTAATAATCTCAACCCACCCAATTCATATTCATTATATAGATAGGCACGTTTTATTTTGTCTGGTTTAGCATCCCAGATAAAGCGAGATATTTTTTGCTCACATGATTTGAAAAACGAACCATCAGGTTACTTATGGCAGCGCCATAAGTAAGTGAGTAAACTGAGATTTGACTAAGGAGTTAATCAGGGCAATTTTTCCATAAATAGACAGGTATTTACCTCTCCATGGTTGCAGGATCTTGTCTACTTTTACAAGTTTTCTATTGAAATTTGTTGTGGAGAGCTTATTTATATATTTTGTGATATGAATACCAAGTATGTCTACTTCACCATCAGCCCATTTTATAGGTAAACTGCAAGGTAATGTAAAAGTTGTATTTTTTAAAGATCCAATATGAAATATTGTACACTTATCATAATTAGGTTTTAGTCCAGGGAGTACAGAAAAGTTATCTAGATCTTCAATGAGACATTGCAGGGATCTAGCTTGCGAACTTAATATAAAACTTGAGTCATCGGCATACATGGACACCTTTGTTTTAAAGCCTTGGATTTCTAATCCTCTAATGTTGTTATTGGATCTGATTTTAATAGCTAGCATTTTGATGGCCATAACGAATAGATATGTTGACAGCGGACACCCTTGTTTAACTCCTCTTGACAGTTCAAAACTCTCTGAGAAGTAGCCATTATTTACTATTGTCACGAGAATTTTCAATCCCAATGATGATAACTAAACAATCATTTAAGCTTTGACCAATTCCCGAGGTTTGTAAGACCCTGGGTTTAATAATAATTAGGCAAAGATTCAGATTCTACAAAAGGTTTGTTGTTCTTTATTCACAAGAGCTCTGAAGTCAAAAATGCATATACACAGTAATTTTACAACCCCCACCTACACACACACACACACACACACACACACACACACACACACACACACACAGTTTATCACTTTTCTACCAGCCTCTCCTCCCTAGATTAGAGTGGCCTTGGAAAGGCCCTCTTTCCTGTTGTCAGTTTTCAGAGTTACAACCAGGTCATGTGTAGTTCAATTGTCCATTGTTTTCTCAACCATACATTTCTCACCCTTAACTTGTCTCACACATACATTATTGGATTATAGTCTTATAATTCTAATACATTTCACATAGTCTTATACGTTTCAGGGTGGAAGTCTTTAGTCATTACTTTAACTTCTCTAGGGTAGGGGGCAGTATTTTCACGTCCGGATGAAAGGCGTGCCCAAATTAAACTGCCTGCTACTCAGGCTCAGAAGGTAGGATATGCATATTATTAGTAGATTTGGATAGAAAACACTCTGACGTTTCTAAAACTGTTTGTATGATGTCTGTGAGTATAACAGAACTCATATGGCAGGCAAAAACCTGAGAAAAATCCAACCAGGAAGTGTGGAAATCTGAGGGTTGTAGTTTTTCAAGTGATTCCCTATCCAGTATACAGTGACTTAGGGTTCATTTTGCACTTCCTAAGGCTTCCACTAGATGTCAACAGTCTTTAGAACGTTGTTTCATGCTTCTACTGTGAATATGGAGCGAACAAGAGGGCCTGGAAGTTGATGAGTGAGAAAATGACATGAGCTCAGAGGCGCGTGCTCACGTGAGAGTTAGCTGTGTTCCTTTTCTTTTCTGAAGACATTGGAATTGTCCGGTTGGATTATTACTGAAGATTTATGTTAAAAACGTCCTAAAGATTGATGCTATACATCATTTGACATATTTCTACGAACATAAATATAACTTTTTTTAACTTTTCGTCGTGACATTTGCACGTGTAATACCCTTGTTTGAACCAGGTATTGAGTTTATTTGTTATAATTAATTGGTTATATATTTAAAAGATAATTGAATTGCTCCTAACCTGTAATGTTGTTAATAATGCATTATGCTTTTGAAGAAATATTTATTTAATGTATAAGTGAATAATTTGTTTTACTTTGAATTGTAAGTTTTGACCAATAAGGTCGCTCGTTAAGTTGTGGCCAATGGGAGTTGACCTGGTTAACGGGAGGCCTGGAAGGAAAAAAGACGTTGATGAAAAGGATGGACGTCTTTACCTTAGGACGGTTGGTAAATTAATTATAAAAGAAGACGACAGACAGAACTAGAACAAAACCCATACCTACTAGGATATGAAGGGAAATACATGTTTTATTTTATAAAAGAGTTGTTATAATTTTGTTAAAACTCAGTAAAGACTGAAGCTACCGTCTCGTCGTGGAGGTATTTGTCAGCATTGAGGTTAGCCTAGCATCGTGTGACACTGGGAGATAATTGCCTGGGAAGATTAACGAGTTCGTGTTCCCATGGGATATCGGTTACGGCTAAGGAGTACTGTCTGCATGGGTAGCTGTGCTTGCCTTGGACTTTGTGAGGAAACCTGCATGGAATTGCCATACTTCGCTGAGGGAATATCTACCAAGCAGTGAGTAACCACCACGTGAGGTGCTTCAGGATATTTTTGGGTGTCATCATTTTTTGAGCTCCAACGCGCGCCAACGGTTTATTTAAGCGAACTTGAAATAATTTGGACTCATTGGGGTTTATTATTTTCTATTTCTTTTGTTGTGTCTGAAAATGTATTTGTGTTTGACAATGTTTTAATACACATATGGAACGTTATGTATATTGAGTTGGTGGAGTCATTGATTGTCTCAATTTAATTTAATGCATGGGATGGTCTATCCTGATTCAATAACAAAAACCTATAATCATTTATTCTGAAGTTAATACCCTATTGTCATAACCCTAGATAGTTTACAATAGGAATTCTTATTGGAGATGTCCTTCTCACCTAACATCCCATGCTGCTGAGATACTCTGCATAAGTTAATATTGTGAGAGTCATATTCGAGCCTGGTGAGAGGGTTACACACGCATTTGGAGTAGTGGACTGAACACATGAACAAAAGGAGGTATTTGGACATAAATGATGGACTTTATCGAACAAAACAAACATTTATTGTGGACCTGGGATTTCTGGGAGTGCATTCTGATGAAGATCATCAAAGGTAAGTGAATATTTATAAAATTATTTCTGAGTTTTGTTGACTCCACAAAATGGCGGGTTTGGTTTCGTGTCTGAACGCTGTACTCAGATTATTGCAAAGTGTGCTTTCGCTGTAAAAATTTTTCTTAATCTGACACAGCGGTTGCATTATGGAGAAGTGTATCTATAATTCTTTAAATAACTGTTGAATATTTAATCAACGTTTATGATGAGTATTTCTGTAAATTGATGTGCTCATTCACCGGCAGTTTTGGGAGGCAAACAATTTCAGAACATTACACGCCAATGTAAAATGGGGTTTTTGGATATAAATATGAACTTTATCGAGCAAAACATACATGTATTGTGTAACATGAAGTCCTATAAGTGCCATCTGATGAAGATCATCAAAGGTTAGTGATTAATTTTAGCTGTATTTCTGGTTTTGTGACGCCTCTCCTTGCTTGGAAAATGGCTGTGTGGTTTTTCTTGTTTAGGTGCTGTCCTAACATAATCTAATGTTATGCTTTCGCCGTAAAGCCTTTTTGAAATCAGACAATGTGGTTGGATTAACGAGAAGTGTATCTTTAAAATGGGATATAATAGTTGTATGTTTGAGAAATTTGAATTATGAGATTTTTGTTGTTTTGAATTTGCCGCCCTGCTATTTCACTGGCTGTTGAATAGTGTGTGTGGGACGCTAGCGTCCCACATACCCCAGAGAGGTTAAACATATAAATTCCTTTATCAATCCACCCTTTGACTAAATATTACACACTGATACTTCAACCTTGATTGGGATTATAAATGTCACACAAAATCAAACAAAACCAATACATATATTTACATCATATACTCATCAACGACTGTTCTAGGCCTATTTCCAATTATAACTCTTCTTTTTAGGATTTTCATTATAATCTTAAAGATAGTCTCATCCAACATGGGCTCCTCGTGATTGAAGGAATCAGAGCCATCTACTAGGTTTGGAGGCCTGTATTTGTCATCCCACTGGTCGGAGCTCGGAATCGGTCCGTACCTCATCATTTGTTGCGTCATCGATCTCTCTAGAGTCCTGGTGGTTAGACCTCTCACACACGAAATCAAACAGCAACCACACAACATCAACACACTCATACAGGTGAAAGCGGCCCACAACACGGTGATTATAAAAAAAATCAATTTTCCAAACATACTATCAAACCACCCAGTCAGTGTGGTATCCACCCCAGAGTTCTGTGGTTAAACCGGCCAGGGCCTTGGTCACTGATCCATCTGGAGCTGTATTATTGGGAATAAACGTACAACAATGAACCCCTATCATTCTACATACCCCGCCTTTTTCTGCCAATAACCTATCGAGAGCCAGCCTATTTTCCCAGGTCATGAGGGAGGTGGCGGATAATTGGTCAGAGATCCCCTTTACTGCATCCCCGGTTTCATTCATGAATCTGTGTTGATTTATAATAGATGTAATTAATCCAATCCACATTTTTATTTATTATCAACCACCAAAAGAACGTAGTGGTAAAGCCTTCACCTATTTTGATTCATATCGTTGTATTCATCTGGAACTCCCCTGGGGATTCCAATAGCATCCATCCAGACAGGGCTACTCCCACCCTGGTCAAAACTCCTCCTGTGCCTACTTTGGCCTCCTATAACTGGCCTCTGATGACTAACTCGAACTGGTTGAACCAATAACACCGGGGCGCCAGTTCCTGACCACCCTTTTGGTAGTGTCTGTCGTATGCGTCCTTTGCTGGTACAAGCCCACCATACATCAGTCATAGGTGCTGTGAGGTTTAGAATTTTCTCCTGTGCTTCCAAACCTAAGTCAGTCACATTAACTATTGCCTACAGCCATTAAAATCACCTAAGTTCTTGGTGCCATTCTTGTATCTATAACACTGGTACTCACCAGGAGTTAAAGTGAACCGAGGTGGGTTGGCCGAGTACTTCAATCTGGCCAACCCAATCCCTGTACAGAGGTCTGCTTTCCTAGGGAATTGAGACCAGACCTATTCATAGAAGTGGGTGGTGCTATGTTTGTCAAAGAGGTGACTAAGTCAGTCTTTTGAGAATTGGCTGCTGTTTTGTCACTTCCTTGATCTTGGGCAACAAATCAATACCTCTAAACTTGGGCTGTCAAACATTTGTATTTTTTAAATCAAGTTAAATCGCAGGATTTGCATTGATTAATCACGATTAATCGCAAATTCAGATTTTGGTCAAATTGAGCTGTAATTTAATGTTAATGTTAAGTGGAAGGCCATATAAAACATATCTTCATGAGAGGGTCATGAATGCTACCTTGTAATGCCTTATACTGCTAGAAAAATCAGATGTTTAGCATTTTCTTTGTACTTATTATTATTATCTATAATAATGCACTTTTTGCACTGCTATAGTAAATAGTATGAAAAATACTACATTGTAGAATTCATTTAACATGCTATGAACAACCTATTCATGAAAAATGGGGGAATAGGGCTTAGCCAGAACTGTTGTGAAACGATTTGGCCTAACAGAAGTTGATTTATAAGCGAATTACCTTGATATGCCTTGATAAACCAATTACATTATAATGAAATGCCCCTAAATAGGAAATTAACATTTAAGAGGAATTATTTAAAAATGTATCCAAAAAGCATTACAAGAATATTGCCATCTTGATTTTGTCCAATGTAACGGTTAGCAAAATCTGGTAAATTGATAAAGCACACTTTCTTTAACCGCAATGTCAACTTGTTTTGACATCGCATTTTTGTTTTTAGCTGTATAGATTATGTATTTTGAGTGCTTGCAGACAATTCGATTAATCCCAATAAAATAAAAGTGCACAAAAATTACAAAAAGTGAACTTGAGTTAACTTATTAACTCTGACAGTCCTATTCTAAACACAAGCAGATGGAAGCATTCCTTGTTTTTGGTAATTCTGTAAAGGCATTGAAACAATTAACATGTTTTGGAAAAGTCTGCATGCGTTTGTATACTAAACAAAAATATTAATATAAACGCAAGTGTTGGTCCCATATTTCATGAACTGAAATAAAAGATCCCAGAAATGTTCCATATGCACAAAAAGCTTATTTCTCTCAAATTGTGTGCACAAATTTGTTTACATCCCTGTTAGTGAGCATTTCTCCTTTGAGAGGTGTGGCATATCAAGAAGCTGATTAAACAGCATGATTATTACACATTTGCACCTTGTGCTGGGGACAATAAAAGGCCACTCTAAAATGTGCAGTTTTGCCAGAGATGTCTCAAGTTGAGAGAGCGTGAAATTGGCATGCTTACTGCAGGAATGTCCACCAGAGCTGTTGCCAGAGAATTGAATGTTCATTTCTCTACCATAAGCCACCTCCAATGTCATTTTAGAGAGAATTTGGTAGTACATCCAACCAGCCTCACAACCGCAGACCACGTGTAACCACGCCAGCCCAGGACCTCCACATCCGGCTTCTTCAGCTGCAGGATCGTCTGAGACCAGCTGATGAGTATTTATTTCTGTAATAAAGCCCTTTTTTGGAGAAAAACCTCTTTCTGATTGGCTGGGCCTGGCTCCCCAGTGGGTGGGCCTGGCTCCCCAGTGGGTGGGCCTCGCTCCCAAGTGGGTGGGCCTATGCCCTCCCATGGCTGCACCCCTGCCCAGTCATGTAAAATCTATAGATTAGGGCCTAATGAATTTATTTCAATTGACTGCTTTCTTTATATGAACTGTAACTCAGTAAAATCATTGAAAATGTTGCATTTATATTTTTGTTCAGTATATATGAGAAACTTAATGTATTGATGTACACAGAAACATATATTTTTTTACATTTCAATATATGTGATACTGGCCTTATTAAGTACTATGAAAATATTTTTAAAAATGGGCTTGCTTTAAGAAAAGGCTTGTGTTTACATGGATATGATTACCGATGCACACTGTCACTCAGTGGCTGCCTCCCCATCTGGCTCTCCCCTTTGGTAAGAGACGGTGATGAGAGGAAGTTGAGCCCTAGCATATGTGACTGTCCCCAAGCTTCATCGTGACAGGTTCTCATCGTCATTCTCCCATGCTGCCACCCTCAGTGACTCCTGATGGCTAGATGGGATTCTTTAGAAATACCTGTCTCTCCCATCATGCAAATCACCACTCTTTTCCTTGGTTGTTTGTTCATTTGATGTCCTCCATATGGGTGTAAATGGAACAAAAATATCCATGAAATGTTATATTTTTCTGGAACATATTACAAAGAGATTATTCCAAATTATTTACCAAAGTTTGGATAATGAAAAAATGGCCTAAGACATTGTAACTTTAGGGGGACATTTTCACCTATTTCTTGATGTAGCAGCAAACAGAGGGGGAAGTGATATTTTTATCACGCATACCTAACTCATTCTGTAGTATCTTTGACTATGAAATCACAAAGAACATTTTTTTTTTTTTTTTTTTTTTTCACCTTTATATAACCAGGTAGGCTAGTTGAGAACAAGTTCTCATTTGCAACTGCGACCTGGCCAAGATAAAACATAGCAATTCGACACATACAACAACACAGAGTTACACATGGAATAAACAAAACATACAGTCAATAATATAGTAGAAAAAATAAAACCAAAAGGTCTATATACAGTGAGTGCAAATGTGGTAAGATAAGGGAGTTAAGGCAATAAATAGGCCATGGTGGTGAAGTAATTACAATATAGCAATTAAACACTGGAATGGTAGATGTGCAGAAGATGAATGTGCAAGTAGAGATACTGGTGTGCAAAGGAGCAAGATAGATAAATAATAAATAATAAATAAATACAGTATGGGGATGAGGTAGATAGATGGGCTGTTTACAGATGGGCTATATACAGGTGCAGTGATCTGTGAGCTGCTCTGGCAGCTGGTGCTTAAAGCTAGTGAGGGAGATATGAGTCTCCAGCTTCAGTGATTTTTGCAATTCGTTCCAGTCATTGGCAGCAGAGAACTGGAAGGAAAGGCGACCAAAGGAGGAATTGGCTTTGGGGGTGACCAGTGAGATATACCTGCTGGAGCGCGTGCTACAAGTGGGTGCTGCTATGGTGACCAGTGAGCTGAGATAAGGCGGGGCTTTACCTAGCAGAGACTTGTAGATAACCTGTAGCTAGTGGGTTTGGCAATGAGTATGAAGCGAGGGCCAACCAACGAGAGCATACAGGTCACAGTGGTGGGTAGTGTATGGGGCTTTGGTGACAAAACGGATGGCACTGTGATAGACTGCATCCAATTTGTTGAGTAGAGTGTTGGAGTCTATTTTATAGATGACATCACCGAAGTTGAGGATCGGTAGGATGGTCAGTTTTACGAGGGTATGTTTGGCAGCATGAGTGAAGGATGCTTTGTTGCGATATAGGATGCTGATTCTAGATTTAATTTTGGATTGGAGATGCTTAATGTGAGTCTGGAATGAGAGTTTACAGTCTAACCAGACACCTAGCTATTTGTAGTTGTCCACGTATTCTAAGTCAGAGCCGTCCAGATTAGTGATGCTGGATGGGCGGGCAGGTGCGGGCATTGATCGATTGAATAGCATGCATTTAGTTTTACTTGCATTTAAGAGCAGTTGAAGGCCATGGAAGGAGAGTTGTATGGCATTGAAGCTCGTCTGGAGGTTAGTTAACACAGTGTCCAAAGAGGGGCCAGAAGTATACAGAATGGTGTCGTCTGCGTCGAGGTGGATCAGAGAATCACCAGCAGCAAGAGCGACATCATTGATGTATACAGAGAAGAGAGTCGGCCTGAGAATTGAACCCTGTGGCACCCCCATAGAGACTGCCAGAGGTCCGGACAACAGGCCCTCCGATTTGACACACCAAACTCTATCAGAGAAGTAGTTGGTAAACCAGGCGAGGCAATCATTTGAGAAACCAAGGCTGTCGAGTCTGCCAATAAGAATGTGGTGACTGACAGAGTCGAAAGCATTGGCCAGGTCGATGAATACGGCTGCACAGTAATGTCTCTTATCGATGGCGGTTATGATATCGTTTAGGACCTTGAGCGTGGCTGAGGTGCACCCATGACCAGCTCTGAATCCAGATTGCATAGCGGAGAAGGTACGGTGGGATTCGAAATGGTCGGTAATCTGTTTGTTGACTTGGCTTTCGAAGACCTTAGAAAGACAGGGTAGGATAGATATAGGTCTGTAGCAGTTTGTGTCTAGAGTGTCATCCCCTTTGAAGAGGGGGATGACCGCGGCAGCTTTCCAATCTTTGGGAATCTCAGTCGATATGAAAGAGAGGTTGAACAGGCTAGTAATAGGGTTGCAACAATTTCGGCAGATCATTTTAGAAAGAGAGGGTCCAAATTGTCTAGCCCGGCTGATTTGTAGGGGTCCAGATTTTGCAGCTCTTTCAGAACATCAGCTATCTAGATTTGGGTGAACTAGAAATGGTGGGGGCTTGGGCGGGTTGCTGTGGAGGGTGCCGGGCAGTTGACCGGGATAGGGGTAGCCAGGTGGAAAGCATGGCCAGCCGTAGAGAAATGCTTATTGAAATGCTCAATTATAGTGGATTTATCGGTGGTAACAGTGTTTCCTAGCCTCAGAGCAGTGGGCAGCTGGGAGGAGGTGCTCTTATTCTCCATGGACTTTACAGTGTCCCAGAACTTTTTGAGTTTGTACTACAGGATGCAAATTTCTGTTTGAAAAGCTAGCCTTAACTTTCCTAACTGCCTGTGTATATTTGTTCCTAACTTCCCTGAAAAGTTGCATATCACGAGGGCTATTCGATGCTAATGCAGAACGCCACAGGATGTTTTTGTGCTGGTCAAGGGCAGACAGGTCTGGAGTGAACCAAGGACTATATCTATTCCTAGTTCTACATTTTTTGAATGGGGCATGCTTATTTAAGATGGTGAGGAAGTCACTTTTAAAGAATAACCAGGCATCCTCTACTGACGGGATGAGGTCAATGTCATTCCAGGATACCCCGGCCAGGTCGATTAGAAAGACCTGCTCGCAGAAGTGTTTTAGGGAGCGTTTACATTTACATTTACATTTAAGTCATTTAGCAGACGCTCTTATCCAGAGCGACCCATCGCAGACCCATTACGGATGCAGGCAATGAGGCAGTGATTGCTGAGATCTTGATTGAAAACAGCAGAGATGTATTTGGAGGGCGAGTTAGTTAGGATGATATCTATGAGGGTGCCCGTGTTTGCGGATTTGGGGTTGTACATGGTAGGTTCATTGATAATTTGTGTGAGATTGAGGGCATCAAGCTTAGATTGTAGGATGGCCGGGGTGGTAAGCATGTCTCAGTTTAGGTCACCTAGTAGGACGAGTTCAGAAGATGGATGGGGGCAATCAATTCACATATGGTGTCGAGGGCACAGCTGGGGGCAGAGGGTGGTCTATAGCAGGCCGCAACAGTGAGAGACTTGTTTCCGGAAAGGTGAATTTTTAGAAGTAGAAGCTCGAATTGTTTGGGTACAGACCTGGATAGTAAGACAGAACTCTGCAGGCTCTCTCTGCAGTAGATTGCAACACCGCCCCCTTTGGCAGTTCTATCTTGGCGGGAAATGTTATAGTTGGGGATGGAGATTTCAGGGTTTTTGCTGGTTTTCCTAAGCCAGGATTCAGACATGGCTAAGACATCCGGGATGGCAGAGTGTGCTAAAGCAGTGAATAAAACAAACTTAGGGAGTAGGCTTCTAATGTTAACATGCATGAAACCAAGGCTTTCACACTTACAAAAGTAAACAAATGAGAGCACCTGGGGAGTGGGAGTGGAGCTAGGCACTGCAGGACCTGGATTAACCTCTACATCACCAGAGGAACAGAGGAGAAGTAGAATAAGGGTACGGCTAAAGGCTATACTGACTGGCCGTCTAGCACGTTCGGAACAGAGAGTAAAAGGAGCAGGTTTCTGGGCACGATAGCATAGATTCAAGGCATAGTGTACAGACAAAGGTAAGGTAGGATGTGAGTACATTGGAGGTAAGCCTAGGCATTGAGTAATGATGAGAGAGATATAGTCTCTAGAGACGTCTATACCAGGTGATGTCATCGCATATGTAGGAGGTGGAACAACATGGTTGGTTAAGGCCTATTGAGCAGGGCTAGAGGCTCTTCAGTGAAATAAGACAGTAATCACTAACCAGGACAGTAATGGACAAGGCATATTGATATTAGAGAGAAGCATACGTAGCCAAGTCATCATGTGGGTCCAGTGAGAGGTTTGGCTGGCTGGGGACACGGCGATTCAGACGGTTAGCAGGCCGGGGCTAATAAGCTAGCAGTTAGTAGGTTGGGGCTAACAAGCTAGCAGTTAGCAGACCGGGGCTAGCAAGTTAGCAGACCGGGGCTAGCAAGTTAGCAGAAGGGCCTTTGGGGGATGTCGCGATGGAGGTAAGTCTGTTTTTGCCTCTTCGTGCGGTGACGTCGATAGACCAGTCGTGGATTAGTAGGGTTCCAAGTAGCTATAGGTAGCTAGCAGGCTGCGGTTAGCAGAATGGGCCTTCAGCAGACGTCACACCTGAGGGGCCTGTTGGAATCCTCGGGCAGATTGTCGGTATTCCAGTCGTAGAGGATCGGCGGGGTTCCGTGCCCCGTACCGGCAGTAGAAGGGATCCGGATATTGTAGCCCAGGAGTGGGCTTCGGTGGTAGCCCAGGAGCCCTAGCCGGGCTAGCTTTAGGCTAATTGGTGCTTGCTCCGGGATGGAAACGCTAGCCAGGAGTAGTCACCCGGGATTGCGGTTAGCTAGTTGCGAAGATCCAGATGAAAATGTTCAGAGTTTGCGATAGGAATCTGGGGATATGGATAGAAAAAAATAGGTCCGTTATGCTCTGGTTTGAGTCACGTTGTACGAACTGGCGAGAACTTTCCGAGCTAAAGGTTAGCTGATGACCGCTAGCAGTGGTTGGCTGACTGATAGCTGGTAGCTTGTTAGCTGACTAGCTTCAGTTAAAGGATTCCAGATCCAAAGTAAATAGAAATACTTTAGAAAAATACAGATCCACGCATATTGGGTAAGGCGGGTTGCATGAGAGTATTTAGAAGTTGAGGTTTAGAAAAATATTTTTAAAAGATATGCGAAGAAAAATATATAAAAAGATATATACAAGGGACACGACAGGACAAAGACAAAGATGTCTGACTGCTACGCCATCTTGGGTAACATCCTGACTTTATAAAAAATATCCTCGAAGCCATGTAATTTCTGGTTCAGTGGCTGTCTTACTGAGGCGGAAGACTCTCCACCCTCATGGTTGGCTTCACCGGTGCCGCATTTCACAGTATGCACACATTGTCTATCTATCTATCACATTCCTGGAAGCAATGCTTTTTTCCCCCAAATGTGTGAAGCCTTATTGAGTGGTGTGATTTCATTTGTGAAGTAGAGCAGTACATGTCACACTCTGGTAACTGATGACACCTATAGTCTCACCGGGGAATCCCATCTCCTAGAACTATTGGAGTGAAACAGGTTTACCATAAGTGCCTGAAATTTCACTGGACAACTGGGCTTGATTAAATGAGCAGATTAAACAATTGTTTGTTTTGTTCATACATCAGTGGCTCCACAGGAATCGACGTACACACCACAATTGAGAAGGATTCTGTTGTAGACTGAAGATGTCTTAAGTGCTGCAGGCTTTTCACCACTCTGCAAGCTTGGCCAGACTAATATTTGCTGGCTAACTTAGTTCAGCATGCTTGGGCCAGAGCAGAGGCTGAACAGATGTCATAACTGGTGACATCAAAGGTCTCAACTGAAAGAGACCTCAAAATAGCACGAATGGATTCTTATCAAAGATGATGTAAACACTTCCCCTCGGTCATGCTGTGGCGTTTTCTCATTTAAATATGACCTTTTACTTTCAGGGTGACCTTCCTTGGCAGGTAATATCACATAGTTATACCTACACTTTTCAGTGACAAGCTAGCTAGAACCAAACAACTCTGTAAAAATATATCATGTCTTGTCTTCGAAGGTAAAAATGGATAGGTATTTCCTGCTTTCACAGATTTAACTGTTATTAACACTATACAAGGCATAACAAATAAAGCTAATGGCTTATAATTAAACTGTAGGGTTGAGGGGAAATAATATCATACAACATTTCAATTTACTGTTATTATGACATAATGTCACAAGATTAAATGGATTTGTAAGAATATGAATCATTAACTGTGTTTTTGTTTGCTGAAGGTCAACTGTCCTCAGAATCTGTCTTTTTCTCTGTAAAAAAATGTGAGGAGAAAATAGCCTCTAAACAGTTTCCTTGGCAACCATAGAAAGAAGGGATTTTCTTTTAACAGCCAAGCTTCCCTTGACAGTACATGGGCTAATAATATGACCAATGAAGAAGAGCTTGTCTGTACAAAGAGCATCCCTGCCACTAAATCACCATGTCGACACCAAAAACCAAAACTCATATTCATCCACTGCCCTCGGAAAAGGTTTGACACCAATCAGCAGTGGTGTAAAGTACTTAAGTACAAATAATTTAAAGTACTACTTAAGTCGTTTTTTGGGGTATCTGTACTCTACTTTTTATATTTTTGCCAACTTTTACTTTTACTTCACTATGTTCAGGAGAAAATAATGTACTTTTTACTCCATACATTTTCCCTGACACCCAAAAGTACTCGTTACATTTTGACAGGAAAATTGTTCAATTCACAGTTATCAAGAGAACATCCCTGGTCATCCCCTGCCTCTGATCTGGCAGAATCACTAAACACAAATGCTTCGTTTGTAAATTATGTCTGAGTGTTGGAGTGTGCCCCTGGCTATCCGTCAACTCCAAAAAACATGTGCCGTCTGGTTTGCTTAACCTCTTACATCTACACGTTCCGCTAGCGGAACGTCTGCTCCAATATCCAATGATGGGCGGGGCGCGAAATTCAAACTCCTCTAAATCCGAAAACTTACACTTTTCAAACATATGACTATGTTACAGCTATTTAAAGACAAGACTCTCCTTTATCTAACCAAACTGTCCGATTTCAAAAAGGCTTTACAGCGAAAGCAAAACATTAGATTATGTCAGCAGAGTACCCAGCCAGGAATAATCACACAGCCATTTTTCAAGCTAGCATATCATGTCACATAAACCCAAACCATATCTAAATGCAGCACTAACCTTTGATGATCTTCATCAGATGACACACCTAGGACATTGTGTTATACAATACATGCATGTCTGTTCAATCAAGTTCATATTTATATCAAAAACCAGCTTTTTACATTAGCATGTGACGTTCAGAACTAGCATTCCCACCGAACACTTCCGGTGATTTTACTAAATTACTCACGATAAACGTTCACAAAAAGCATAACAATTATTTTAAGAATTATAGATACAGAACTCCTCTATGCACTCGATATGTCCGATTTTAAAATAGCTTTTCGGATGAAGCACATTTTGCAATAATGTAAGTACATAGCCCGGCGTTACAGGGCTAGCTATTTAGACACCCACCCAGTGTAGCCTTCACCAAAATCACATTTCCTATAAGAAAAATGTTCTTACCTTGCTTGTTCTTCATCAGAATACACTGCCAGGACTTCTACTTCAATAACAAATGTAGGTTTGGTCCCAAATAATCCATCGTTATATCCAAACAGCGACGTTTTGTTCGTGCGTTCTAGACACTATCCCAACGCTAAATCTCGGCCACGAGCATGACGCAAAATATGACAAAAAATTTCGAAATATTCCATTACCGTACTTCGAAGCATGTCAACCGCTGTTTAAAACCAATATTTATGCAATTTATCTCGTAGAGAAGCGATAATATTCCGACCGGGAATCTGCCTGTCTGTAAACTGAGGAAAAAACCGAAAGCCGGGGGCGGGGCGTGTCACGCGCCTAAGGCTTAGTCCATTGACTGACCACTCAGCATTTGCTCTCGTGTGCTTCAGCCAGGGCTTTGAATGACATCATTCCTGTTTTTCCCGGGCTGTGAGACTCCATTGTTGACGTGAGAAGTGTCACGTAAGAGCAGAGATCCTTTGTAAACGACAGAGATAATAAAGAAGGGCAAGAAATGTTCAGACAGGGTACTTCCTGAACAGAAGCATCTCAGGTTTTTGCCTGCCATAGGAGTTCTGTTATACTCACAGACACCATTCAAACAGTTTCAGAAACTTTGGAGTGTTTTCTCTCCAAAGCTAATAATTATATGCATATTCCAGTTTCTGGGCAGGACTAATAATCAGATTAAATCGGGTACGTTTTTTATCCAGCCGTGAAATTACTGCCCCCTAGATGTAACAGGTTAATATAAGGAATTTGAAATGGTTTATACTTTTGATACTTAAACCAAATACTTTGACTTTTACTCAAGTAATATTTTACTGGGTGACTTTCACTTTTACTTGAGTCATTTTCTATTAAGGTATCTTGACTTACTCAAGTATGACAAATGAGTACTTTTTCCACCACTGCCAATCAGGCCCCCGAGGACTTGCCCATTCCTGTACTGACTCATACTTGGATGTTGCACTGCAGATGCTAGATGATGCAGTATTACAAAACAAAGCATGCCAAGTGTCCTGTGTCACTGACCAGTGACTGAGGTCTGCTACACCAAAGCAGTTGGCTGTCATCATGCCATAACAAATCATAAAAGATAGATATAGTTGTCACTGTAAAGGTTAATAAACTTCCTGAGCTCTGTATGGAATGCTGTATACTCAATACGCCCCTCCATGTCTGAAATAGTTGTAAGACAAGATTTAAATGGGACAGTCACATTTCATGTGTAAAACGGTGTAATTATAATTCACATTTAGTCACTTATTGTTAAAAGTTAGATGTATTGCTGTTTTTTGATAACTGTGGTAAACATTTTATTTTAAACAACACAATAATGCAGTTTTACAGGTCTGAGCGACTGCTAATGGATGAAAACGATGGACCATTTTAAATTGAACTATCCCTTTAAAAAGGGAGAAGTAAATATGGCCCGATATTCATCAGATTTGAAAGACCAAGGTCATAAGAGCCTATGATTGCTGACATGCCTTTGGACTTGGCATCTTGCAGGGGTGGCATGATCTGTCCAGATGGGCCTATCTCTGGAGCCTAGACAGTCCAGATGGCCCATGCTCAGCTGTCTGAGAAGAGCCAAACAGGATCTTAGCAGAGTGGCCGTTTCCCTGACAATGCTAGGCATCCAAAATGCACCATATAAAATGAATATTCTAGCGAGTATGATCCTCTGGATTTATCTCAAGTTCTTTGATCTAAACCATAATCAGTAGGCCTACATAGATAGATGCATTTGTATTAGTCGATTGTTCATTGATTCAATGAAGTTCCTCAGACATAATATCCTTTATATCCAAAGATATCCTATTCTTTGGGGTTTTTAATAATCCTTAGAACAGGAAACCAAAGCTCATGTAAATTCTAGTCATGTCACTGACAATCCTGGCGGTTGTCATGCCAACAGTGCAGTCTGCAACTTCACTTTGGAAGAGCTCCAGTCACTCAGAGGAACCTACAGTCACTCTCTGGAAGGAAGGAATTAAGGAGGCTGAGGTCAAACCCACCAATCAGAGCTACATGGTCACCAATCATACACTCTTATAAAAAAAGGTGCCGTCTAGAACAAAAAGGGTACTTCGGCTGCCCCCATAGGAGAACCCTTTGAAGAACCCATTTTGGTTCCAGGTAGAACTGTTTTGGGTTCCATGTAGAGCCCTTTCCACAGGGGGTTCTACATGGAATACTACAGAGTTCTACCTGGAACCAAAAATGGTTAACCTGGAACCAAAAAAGGTTCCCCTATGGAGACAGCTGGAGAACCCGTTTGGAACCCTTTTTTCTAAGAGTGTAGCTACATGGTCACCAATCAGTGATACATGGTCACCCTTCATATTACCAGTGGATGATAAGTGAGAACGTGTAGGCGAAGATATAGAATACATCTTGAATTGAGATTAGAATTAGAATTAACCGTTCATTATTAAGAGCTGAAATTCCCTATGGGTCAGTCTTGTGTAAAATAACAAGAGCAATTTACAAAAGCCTCTTCAATGCATTTTTCAATGGTGCAATGGCAGCAGATGTTTAGAACCATGGGTCATGAAGCACCAGACAATCTACCTCAACTTGTCAGTTACATCACAGTTTGTGGCTCCTCTTATTGAGAGACAAACAGCAGACAATGTGAACACTCAGAGCCAGACCCAATCCACAGCTGTGTTGACATCTGTGAGAAGAATCTGTAAGCATTATTATTCTTTCAATGAATGTGACTATACAGAGACATCTTGTATGAACACAGTGTACAGATCACAGAGAGTTGGTCGTGAGGGTCATGGATACCACTGTACTTTCTGAATGGTTTTGGAGCAGCAAGCTAGAGAAAGAGAGAAGTAGAGAAGGACAAGGCACATTTTTCTAACCAGCGCACGGTCGAGATTGGTGCTTTCCTTATTTCACCTTGCTGTCAATACATTCCAGAAATTGGAGGAGAGAGATTACTTCATGGTCTGCTTGGCAGAAATCAAATAGAAGCTGTGTGCGTGAGGCCCTTTCAGTAAGCTGAAGAGGAAATTAACATCTAGATTTCCTTCTTCTAGCCTGAGTTTGAAGTTTCTACCAATCACGGGCTAAATCCCATGTGTGCACAGACTACCACAGTCGACCCGTAGATAAAACACGCTTTCATCTGATGAAATACATCACATTCCAGTTGTCTTATACACTCTTTATTTTTTATTTTTTTTAAAGAGTTCCAAAAGGGTTCTGCAGCTGTCCCCATAGAAGAACCCTGGAACTAAAAGGGTTCTACGTGAAACCAAAAAGGGTTCCTCAAAAGGGTCAGCCGAAGAACCCTTTAGGTTCTAGATAGCACCTTCATTTATGAGAGTATCATTCTTCTACTTTCCCCCCTTCTATAACATTCTATCTTCTGCAGTTTCTCTACAGTTTATAAGACAGCTTCTGGATCGGACATGGCTGACGGATAGCTGAAAATTAGAACAGAAGGGGGTGCTGTAATCTTGACAAAGATCTGTCTCTGGATAGTAGTATCCGTTATCCACTGTCAGACCTGACCATCAGTATTCATTACAGGTTTAATTAAAATGTAATTACAGAGCACAGAGACATGCCAATGGATAATTACTGTATAATTACTGTGGACAGCTTTCCATTTGCCTCCACACTACACATACATCAAATTATGTTAGATGTAAAAAGCTCCAATTTTGGAGCAAGCAAACTATGACATAATTGTGTAATAATTTCAGGCCCTTTCATTGCTTTCTCATCTTTTTAACAAGCCAATCAATTCAGCACATATTAAACATAACGCCTCGGTTCTCCCATTCAAAGGCAAAGACTTTATATCCAAGAAAATGTCATGTTTTCTATCCAAGATCATTATGGCTTTGATTATCCTTCCAAATGGGGCAACTATTTTGTGTACTAAAAATAGAATAATCATTGTAAAACTGAAGTATGCATTATAAATTCTTCATGCAATGCTGAAGATGAAGTGCAAATTAGAATATTATCTCCCTCCTTTCTTACTGTATTCTTACTGGCTATAATTAGAAAAACCTACAACTGAATATCAGCATCTGCTTGTGGTACAACTGATATGAGATGAGATGATGATTGAATCAGCACCTGGTGTGAAACTTGGTGCTACAGTGGGATCTAATGCTTAGGCTCCATTAAAGAAAATCGAATCCAATTTTATTGGTCACATACACATGGTTAGCAGATGTTAATGCGAGTGTAGCGAAATGCTTGTGCTTCTAGTTCCGACTATGCAGTAAAATCTAGCAAGTAATCGAGCAAATTCACAACAACTACCTTATACACACAAATACAGATAAATGTAAAGGGATGAATGTACATATAAATATATGAATGAGTGATGGCGTGCGGCATAGGCAAGATGCAGTAGATGGTGCAGTATATACACATATGAGATGAGTAATGTAGGATATGTAAACATTATTAATGTCACGTTCTGACCAGTAAAGGGGTTATTTGTTATTATAGTTTGGTCAGGACGTGGCAGGGGGGGTATTTGTTTTATGTGGTTCGGGGTGTGTGTTTATGTAGAGGGGTGTTTGGTTAGTGTTTTCCGGGGTTTTTGGGCTATGTTCTATGTTAGTATATTTCTATGTTCTAGTCTAGTCTTTTTAGTTCTGTGTTTAGTTTAGTGATTTGGCCTTCAATTGGAGGCAGCTGCTCCACGTTGCCTCTGATTGAAGGTCCTATATAGAGGGGTGTGTTTTGTTTGTATTTTGTGGGAAGTTGTGATTGCATAGCTGTGTTTAGCCTGTAATCATGGTCGTTTGTACGGTGTTTTGTTTTCTTAAGTGTTCAAAATAAATATATAATGAGCACTCAACCCGCTGCGCTTTGGTCCACTTACTACGAGGACCGTTACAATTAAAGTGGTTTTATTTAAGTGACTATTGATACCTCTATGTAAACATTATTAAAGTGGCGTTATTTAAACTGACTAGTGATACTTTTATTAAGTCTGTTTATTTAAGTGGCCATAGATTTGAGTCTGTATGTTGGCAGCAGCCTCTCTATGTTAGTGATGGCTGTTTAACAGTCTGATGGTCTTGAGATAGAAGCTGTTTTTCAGTCTCTCAGGGTGAAATGGGAGTGGCTCGGGTGGTTGTTGTCCTTTGATCTTTTTGGCCTTCCTGTGACATCGGGTGCTGTAGGTGTCCTGGAGGACAGGTAGTTTGCCCCCGGTGATGCGTTGTGCACTTTAAAATACTATGTATAAGTAATAGCAGTAAGTCTTGATATAAGTGATATGAGACCATTGATGGCTGGAAATTCTGTTTAACAAGGCAATCATCAAAGGCTCAAAGAGGGGTGGAATCAGAACTTAAAGATTTTGTGCACTGGCCAAACGTGTGAACTGAAATCTCTTCAGGGGATGAGGAAGAAAAAAAACACTTGTTGGCTGGTAAACTAATGGTATTTAGTCACAACAGCAGTTTCAGGACCCTGCAATAACTTCTCTGAAACATATTTCCGTCTCATTCTCTCTCTCTACTTCACCATCTCATCCCCCCTCTCTCTACTTCACGATTTCATCCCCCTCTCTCTCTTTGTCCCTTCCCCCTCTTTCTAGTCCCCTTCAAAGGGGAACTGTTCTGGTTGGAATCCTTTTATTTTTTACTTTTTTATATAATTTTTTTTGAAACAGCCCTTTGTGGCTTCTCTGCACCAGCTTTCACCTCAGATACACGCAGATAGAGAGAGTGCTAGGAAAACACAAGGGAACTCTGGGAATAACATGCTTTAATGATAAATAGCTTGGGTATTAAAATTTGTGTTTGACTTTAGCCCTACAGGATACCCTACAAAATTACAGGAGGCTGCTAAGGGGTGGACGGCTCATAATAATGGCTGGAACTGTGTAAATGGAATGGCATCAAACACATGGAAACCACGTGTTTGATGTAATTGATACCATTCCACCTATTCCGCTCCAGCCATTACCACAAGCCCGTCCTCCCCAATTAAAGTGCCACCAACCTCCTGTGATACCAGGGTTCCCCATCTGGTTTTATTTGCCCCCCGAGGCAAAAAAAAATGTTCCCAAGTATTCCCACACATAATAGAGAGACAAGTGATTGTATATAAGTGTAAGCAAGGTTTGAAATGATTATGTTTTAGTCAAGTATTATATCTGTTTGGGCTTCTTGCTGTCAATTTGGAGTTTACAAATTATTTTTACATTATCTTCTGGCCCCCTGACCGTCCACTCAAGAAAATAAATAAATAAAATGTTTTGCCCTTTTAATGAATCTAGTGGATGATCCCTGCACGATACTGTGTCACGATTCCCCCTGGTCTGCTCTGATCTCAATGTGTGTACCCACTCGAATTAGTGCCCAGCAGAAGAGAAAAGGGGCAAAGCACATGGACTATGGGGTAAGAAGCGTGAGATCAGTCCTTGGGCCTTAGGAGATTATAAACCAGTAGTTTTGCAGGATACGAGTGGAGGGTACCGAAAAAGCAGGCTTCACAACGTGCTAGTGCATTCAGCATTCAGCACAAAATAACAAAGCTGAACATTGTTCATTCAAGAGACTAAACTACAGTTTGAAGTTAAATTTAGTGCTTGCTTGTTTCATTTGTTACTATGATTCAATCAAAGTTCCACCCTTCATACATCTCCCATCTCTATTTTTAATTTGTTATCCGTTTTTGTTACTGAATTGCATATCAACTGAAAGGCTGTTGCTATGTTGAATGAAATGTATAAATGAAAAGGTATACATGTAGTCTTGAGCGATTGTATAACTGACCGACAAACACTTTGGCTATATAGCACAGTCTGTACAATATTGAGGCCTTGGCTAAGACGAACAGATTGTTCCAAAGTGAATATAAGAACGCAACTTCATTGTTGTGTTGATTTGTAGAGCACCCCCCACTCAAATACTTTTGAAGTGCAAGATATGCAACGTAAATCCGCGACACTCCATTTAGTATGATATATTACGAATCAGCAAAATGTATAATATGTTAAGAATTACAATTCTGATTATATTACGAATTTGCAAAACATACAATATCTTAAGAATTAGCAAAACTTACAATATGTTACAAATTTGCTAAATGTATGATATATGTTACGAATTCTAGCTAGGTGGCTAACGTTAGCTATGCTAGGGGTTAAGATTAGGGTTAGGGTTTGGGTTAGGGTTTAGGGTTAGGGTTAGGGTTAGGGTTAGGGTTTAGGGTTAGGGTTAGGGTTAGGGTTTAGGGTTAGGGTTAGGGTTTAGGGTTAGCTTAAAGGTTAATGTTTATCTTACATGCTAAGTAGTTGTAAAATAGCAAGTAGTTGAAAAGTTGCTAATTGGCTAAAATACTAAAGTTGCAGCCTGAACTCGCAACCTTTGTGTTGTTAGATCTTAGCAACAGACGACCACCCATCCACCCCAATCAACCACCATTTTTGCCTTAAGTAAGCATCTGTCTTATGTAACCATATCAAACTTAACATATACTCATTTGAACTTCCCTGATTTACATTTACTATATTACGTCTAGTCTCTGAGACCAGGCCTTGAAAACACAAAACTTATCAGAGCAGTAACATGGCAGATAGATGCTCTGGTATCTGGATGCACGGGGGCCTGAGTGAATCAATCATATCAAGTAATTGGAAATAGAAGAGCATAATATTAATATACAGTCAAATTGCCTCCAGGTAGGGTACAACCTTTACATTGACTGATTTGATTGATTACAAACTCAATATGAAAAACCCTTCCTGGATAATAATGGCCTCTTGGAACTAGAGTTTTAGAGCCAATTTCTCATTCATAACTTGTTCAAATATACAATTTTATTTGAGTTATTATTTATTTTTTTACCCTTTTTCTCCCAAATTTCTAGATAGCCAATTGGTAGTTACAGTTGCTCCAACTCCTGTACGGACTCAGGAGAGGCGAAGGTTGAGAGCCATGCGTCCTCTGAAACACGACCCTGCCAAGCCGCACTGCTTCTTGACACACTGCTCGCTTAACCCGGAAGCCAGCCGCACCAATGTTTCAGAGGAAACAACGTACAACTGGCGACCGTGTCAGCGTGCATGCTCCCGGCCCGCCACAGGAGTCGCTAGAGCATGATGGGACAAGGACATCCTGGCCAGCCAAACCCTCCCCTAACCCAGACGATGCTGGGCCAATTGTGCGCCACTTCATGGATCTCCCGGTCGTGGCCGGCTGCGACACAGTCCGGGATCAAACCCGGTTCTGTAGTAATGCAGTGCCCTAGACCGCTAATACAATGTTGTTAGTAAAGAATATTACTACACAGGTAATCTTAGTGGACATTGTAGCGTATTTGGATGTAAACATGGTGGCAAGACAACGTGCGTAATTTTATTTGTCCCATTTCAAGTGCCCTAGCTAACCTAGTACTAGCCTATATTAATGCAATCTATCACTCATCAGTCAGTACAATGTACAGTCCTGAGTCAGTATACAGACAGCTGTTCACTGCTTTTCATGGATGCACGACGTACACTGTCTGGATGAAATCTGAGTGACACACACACACTTATATTTCCACACATGATCAATCAATCAAATATATTTATAAAGCCCTTTTTACATCAGCGGTTGTCACAAAGTGCATTAACAAAAACCCAGCCTAAACCCCCAAAGAGCAAGAAATACAGATGTAGAAGCACTAGAATAACAGTGTAAAATTTAGAAAATGATGATAATGCCCTTTTGGTGTACGGGTTGTTTGAAAAGACTGCCTGAAATTTCAGCCTGTTTTGGTGGGAGTTTTGGCCCGCCTGGTGACATAAATCAAATCAAATGTTATTGGTCATATACACATGTTTAGCAGATGTTATTGCAGATGTAGCGAATTGCTTGTGTTTCTAGCTCCAACAGCGCAGTAATATCTAAAAAGTCATATCTAACAATTTCACAAGAATACACACAATACATACAAATCTAAAGGAATGGAATTAAGAATATATAAATATTTGGACGAGCAATGTCGGAGGTGCATAGACTAAAATACAGTAGAATAGAATGCAGTATATACATGTAAGATGAGAAATGCAAAATATGTAAACATTATTAAAGTGTTTAGTGTTCCATTATTAAAGTGGGCAGTGATTTCAAGTCTATGTATATAGGGCTGCAGCCTCTAAGGTGCTAGTGATGGCTGTTTAACAGTCTGATGGCCTTGAGATAGAAGCTGTTTTTCAGTCTCTCTGTCCCAGCTTTGATGCATCTGTACTGACCTCGCCTTCTGGATGATAACGGGGTGAACAGGCAGTGGCTTGGGTGGTTGTTGTCCTTGATTATCTTTTTGGCCTTCCTGTGACATTGGGTGCTGTAGGTGTCCTGGAGGGCAGGTAGTTTGCCTCCGGTGATGCGTTGGGCAGTTAATAGACCAATAATAGAGTTCCAAACCTCTCTGTCAATAACAGCTCATTTTCAGTTTCCCCCTCCTTTACTCCCAGACAGTCCTAGCTAAATTCTTGCTTGAGAAATTGCTCTTTGCTAAGAAACGATTAGTTTATTTTTTTACCATTTTAATTAAAAACAGTAAGGTCGAGATAAAAACTTCTGCATTGGACCTTTAACTAATCACTCAATATATCAATTTTAGGTGTAAAAAAAACACAAGAATAGTTTTAGAAATGTACAGTCATAGAATACTGTGGTACATCAAGAATGAGTTGAGACTGTTTACAATCAGGACTCAATGGTGAAAATCTATAGCTTTAAACTGTTATTAATTATTTGAATGAAATAAATCAATCCACATTTTCTCCCAGTCCTATTTGGTCGGTGGTGCTGCATTAAAGATCCTCAGAACCTGTTTGAATCCCAAATTCATGAAATCAGATAAAGTGCCTGAGTGTCTTGCCTGAGTCATTGGGTAGTTGATCAACAAATGAAAATGAGTACCCTCATAGCATAGAGAATTAAGTTGAATAATGTTGAATAATTCACTTGTGACAGGTAGTCTGCTTGCCGAATTAATCCGAATCTTAATGAGTGTGCTGGCACTGAAAAACCTGCATCCATCAGCAACCTATTGAGCTAATTGATTATTACAATTAACGAGTTGGAAACAAACTGATTATGAAAAAGCTTAGCGTTTTCATATTGGTAGAATACCTAGAAAAACAGTACAATTTCCCTTGATGTATCACACTTGGCAAGGAAGGAGAATTGTAATAGCGACATCAACGTGAGAAAGAGGCACACACACACACACACACACACATACACACACACAGAAGTCAGAGATGAAAGCAGTAGCAAGATATTTCATTTGATTTCTTATCTGAACATTATTCTGGGGACCTACTCAGTATGAGTGGGCTGCTGTCTTATGTTGCCATGGCAATGATTTTTCCACCCTCTACCCCTATTCTTGTCATCTGTGCAAGGGGACACCATGTGGAAAATAATGGAATAGCCTAGAAACAGCACCATTCATAGTATAGGCTGCTACACAATATATTACATTATTGGAACATCTGTCATCACCCTGCAACTCAATAATAGATATTTCCTCTCAAGGTTCACTGTAATGGTTACCATAAGAAAGAACAACAAATACCCCAAAACATATTTTCAGCCTCCTCACTTTTTATGGGTTGCATTTTGATTCCTAACGTTCTTCTAAGGCTTTGATTAGGTGTCAAACTCATCCCAAAGGAGAATTGGAACTGTCGGATGTGTGGGCCCAACACAAGAAAGGTACACTGTCAGTATTCACAAGATGTGTCAGTCGCCTATCTGGCTTTATGACCATGTTTGAAATATTCCTGCTGCAATTTAGGCAGAGAGCTTTATCCAGGTCAGTGGAGACAACGAGGTTAGGAACTGCCACAAGGTATTCTTGCTCTTCAACCAGGATGAAGCTATCTTCCTGGAATGGTGGCACCTCTTATTCTGGCCCAAGCCCAGTTGGTTAGTGAGTGGAACAGTATTTGTAGTTCATTTTTAGATGGCTCATCTGTTATAGTCAACGGATTCCTAAATTATTAGTTTGTATGATATTCCTGTAATATCCCACTCTACTCACTCAACCTGAATCCATTCTTTGTAATTTCCCCCTAATATAAGCAAAAATCGTGTTTTTCTCAATTTTGAAAATCGACCTGTGGAATCAACAGAGGTGGCTTTATAGAGCGCAAGACGCCAAACTACATTTCCCAGGATGCATTGTTAGTAACCTTACAACCCAACATGGCTGCGCCCTACCAAGCATGTTTTTTTATTTGATTAACTCTAGTTCTCCTTTAGACACAGGGATATTTATCTGCTTTGGGTTTTTCATCACACCTCTAAGAATTCATACATTGCGATTGAAATGTAAAGAAATGTAGCGTATGTTGACACGATTTAACAGGGTCTGCGGCGTTAAATTGGCTAGCTATCAGGGCTAATGTGAATGCCCTGTACAGAAGCTTTAGCTAGCTAACGAAATGATTAACTAACGAACGTTAACATGCAGCTGTCTTTAATAAAACATCAAGGGTGTGCAACACCTTTTTTAAGGCATCTTTTGGACTTCAGAGTTTATCAAACAAGACAAAGGAGCCAGTGCTGTAACACAGCTTGCACTGTCATTAGACACCGATGGATGAAGAGGGCACCTGTTTTCTGCACACACAATACAATCAACAAGATGATCAGTACACAGGCTGACAAAGTAATGAACTCTACATTGCAAACAGACAGCGTGCCGTGCAGTATTCATTATCTTACAAGTCATGGCCTTTATTGTAGATAACTGCACTAACTTTGTTGCATAGTTACTTTACCCCTAACGTTACCTACATGTACAAATTACCTCGACTAACCTGTACCACCTGTATATAGCCTCGTTATTGTTATTTTATTGTGTGACTTACATTTGACTTTAGTTTATTTAGTAAATATTTTCTTGAAACTGCATTGTTGGTTAAGAGCTTGTAAGTAAGCATTTCACGGTAAGGTCTACACATGTTGTATTCGGCGCATGTGACGAGATTTGATTTTGTTATTTGTTGATGGAGAGCATAGATATGTCAAAGTTCCCAGTGGAGAGGATCAGAAACTTCAGCATCATTGCTCACATTGACCATGGGAAAAGCACCTTGGCTGACAGGCTTCTGGAACTAACAGGTAGCTATCACCTACATGACCATATTCTTCTTCATTGGTATCATGGTGTTCGTAAATTTTTGTGCAAGCTGGCACCAACTGCAGGAGTGTGTGATCGATCACATTACATTTTGGGATATAAAAGGGAAGGGAAGAAATGGCACTACCAACTAACCCTACACCTGCAGTTGAAGTTGGAAGTTTACATACACTTAGGTTGGAGTCATTAAAACTAGTTTTTCAACCACTCCACACATTTCTTGATAACAAACTATAGTTTTGGCAAGTCGGTTAGGACATCTACTTTATGCATGACACAAGTCATTTTTCCAACAATTGTTTACAGACAGATTATTTCACTGTATCACAATTCCAGTGGGTCAGAAGTTTACATACACTCAGTTGACTGTGCCTTTAAACAGCTTGGAAAATTCCAGAAAATGATGTCATGGCTTTAGAAGCTTCTGATAGGCTAATTGACATAATTAGAGTCCATTGGAGGGGTACCTGTGGATGTATTTCAAGGCTTACCTTCAAACTCAGTGCCTCTTTGATATCATGGGAAAATCCAAAGAAATCAGCCAAGACCTCAGAAAAAAGTTGTAGACCTCCACAAGTCTGGTACATCCTTGTGAGCAATTTCCAAATGCCTGAAGGTACCACGTTGATCTGTACAAACAATAGTATGCAAGTATAAACACGGTGGGACTACACAGCCGTCATACCGTTCAGGAAGGAGACGCGTTCTGTCTCCTAGAGGTGAATGTATTTTGGTGCGAAAAGTGCAAATCAACAGCAAAAGACCTTGTGAAGATGCTGGAGGAAACGGGTACAAAAGTATCTATATCCACAGTAAAACGAGTCCTATTTTGACGTAACCCGAAAGGCCACTCAGCAAGGAAGAAGCCACTGCCCCAAAACCGCCATAAAAAAACCAGACTACGGTTTCCAACTGCACATGGGGACAAAGATTGTACTTTTTGGAGAAATGTTCTCTGGTCTGATGAAACAAAAATAGAACTGTTTGGCCATAATGAGCATTGTTATGTTTGGAGGAAAAAGGAGGATGCTTGCAAGCCGAAGAACACCATCCCAACCTTGAAGCACGGGGGTGGCGGCATCATGTTGTGGGGGTGCTTTGCTGCAGGAGGGACTGGTGCACTTCACAAAATAGATGGCATCATGAGGTAGGAATGAGGAAGGAAAATTATGTGGATATATTGAAGCAACATAAAGACATCAGTCAGGAAGTTAAAGCTTGGTTGCAAATGGGTCTTCCAAATGAACAATGACCCCAAGCATACTTCCAAAGTTGTGGCAAAATGGCTTAAGGACAACAAAGTCAAGGTATTGGAGTGGCCATCAAAGCCCTGACCTCAATCCAATAGAAAATTTGTGGGCAGAACTGAAAAAGCGTGTGTCGAGCAAACCTGACTCAGTTACACCAGCTCTGTCAGGAGGAATGGGCCAAAAGTCACCCAACTTATTGTGGGAAGCTTGATGAAGGCTACCTGAAACGTTTGACCCAAGTTAAACAATTTTAAGGCAATGCTACGAAATACTAATTGAGTGTATGTAAACTTCTGACCCATTGGGAATGTGATGAAAGAAATGAAAGCTGAAATAAATCACTCTCTACTATTATTCTGACATTTCACATTCTTAAAATAAAGTGGTGATCCTAACTGACCTAAGACAGGGACTTTTACTAGGATTAAATGTCAGGAATTGTGAAAAACTGAGTTTAAATGTATTTGGTTAAGGTGTATGTAAACGTCCAACTTCAACTGTATATACCACTATTTCATCAAAAGAAAAGGTCAAATATATATATATATATAGTTTCCACAACAGCATCCGCTTTCGGTGATTTAATATCAATTTTTGTGGTACAGTTGATAACCATGGCAATGAATTCTAAGAAGCCAACCTTACTAAAACACATATTTGTATTGGCCTAGTCTACTACTCACCCTTGACCCATGGTCCTATACTCCCCTCAAGCTTTGGACCTCGAAGCCAGTTCCACTACTTATTTTCATTGTTCCCCTCTAATCAGGGCTGATTTAGTCCTGGCACTCCAGGTGGGTGCAATTATCAGGTAGAACAGAAAACCAGCAGGCTCCGGATCTCGTAGTTTGAATACGCCTGTTCTACTCTCTTCACTGCCTCAGCATGACACTTTTTTTTCTACTCTGACCCTGGCAACCTCAACCTGTCTCTCTCGCACCGGGCACTTCTGATTCCCAACAACATGGGCACCTCCACAATTGACACAGTTTTTTCCACCGATACTATGCATTACTTTGTCCCATGCCCTCCTGCACACTTCTCACATCTCAGAATCTCCCTCCTACACACTGCTGCAACATGACCATAAGCTTGGCATCTAAAACACCTTAGTGGGTTTGGCACAAAAGCTCTCACGGGATAGCTGACATATCCTAACATTACTTTGTCAAGTAAAGACTCTTCAAAACTCAAAAGGACAGCCCGTGTCTTCTCAGTTTCACCATGCTCGCCACTGTATCGCGCCAAACGGCAGGCATCACAGAAAAGAGTAAAGGTCCACTTTGAAATCCATTTAACAGTACCCAAATTATTATCTACCTAGCCTGAGACTACATATGGGTCAGCCAAAAGGCAGGGATCCACTTTCTCCAAAAATGTCTCTCCCACTGGGCCAGAATTATCCTTTTCATGACCATCTGGGTGAGGCTCAGACTCAATTCTTCACCACACCTGCCACCACAGGTAATTCATCACTCTCGTCAGGTTCAATTTCTGAGCCATCAGAGACAGCAGACTACGGTTTGTACTTGGTGCCATTCTTCCTCAACACACACCTTCCCTCTGCACATGGCTCTTCTCCTTCTTCCTGGCTGTCCATAATCACGTCTATCCGTTCACCACACTCATGCCACGCTTTCATCCACCGTATTGTTTGCAGAACACGCACTAATGGCCTTTCTCCAATACCCAACTTCGGTTCCATAGCCCAACTTACTATTCCGGCTATCTCTGGCCTCTCCATTCTCACAAAATGTGGGCTACTCTGCATCTTTGTCTAGGGTTCCATGCTGGTTCATTACCATATTCATACACATGGATCACACATGTACTCATGCATTTCATTTCTTGTATGATATGGCTCAGCTCATTGCTTGGTTTTGACAGGTGCCATAACCACGACAGATAAGAACAAACAGGTGTTGGACAAGCTGCAGGTGGAGCGAGAGCGAGGGATAACTGTGAAGGCCCAGACAGCCTCCTTGTTCTACAAGTACCAGGGACAGACCTACCTGCTTAACCTCATTGATACACCAGTAAGTACACTGAACCATTTTTTTAACATTGCAACAATTTCAAAGATTTTACTGAGTTACAGTTCATATAAGGAAATCAGTCCATTCAAATAAATTCATTCGGCCCCAATCTATTGATTTCACATGACTGGTAATACAGATATGCATCCGTTGGTCACAGATACCTTTAAAAAAAGGGGGGGGGGCGTGTATCAAAAAACCAGTCAGTATCTGGTGTGACCACCATTTGCCTCATGCAGCACAACAAATCTCCTCCGCATAGAGTTGATCATGCTGTTGATTGTGGCCTGTGGAATGTTGTCCCACTCCTCTTCAATGGCCGTGAGAAGTTGCTGGATATTGGCGGGAACTGGAATTCACTGCCGTACATGTCGATCCAGAGCATCCCATACGTGCTCAATGGGTGACATGTCTGGTGAATATGCAGGCCATGGAAGAACTGGGACATTTTCAGCTTCCAGGAATTGTGTACAGATCCTTGCGACATGGGGCCGTGTATTATCATGCTGAAACATGAGGTGATGGCGGCGGATGAATGGCACGACAATGGGCCTCAGGATCTCGTCACGGTATCTCTGTGCATTCAAATTGACATTGATGAAATTGAATTGTGTTCGTTGTCCGTAGCTTATGCCTGCACATACCATAACCCCACCGCCACCATGGGGCACTCTGTTTACAACGTTGACATCAGCAAACCGCTCGCCCACACGATGCCATACACACTATCTGCCATCTGGCCGGTACAGTTGAAGCCGGGATTCATCCGTGCAGAGCACAATTCTTCAGCGTGCCAGTGGCCATCGAAGGTGAGAATTTGCCCAGAAGTCTTTTACGACGCCGAACTGCAGTCAGGTCAAGACCCTGGTGAGGATGATGAGCTTTCTTGAGAATGTTTCTGACAGTTTGTGCAGAAATTCTTCGATTGTGCAAACCCACAGTCTCATCAGCTGTCCAGGTGGCTGGTCTGACGATCCGACGGGCGAAGAAGCTAGATGTGGAGGTCCTGGGCTGACGTGGTTACACGTGGTCTGTGGTTGTGAGGCCGGTTGGACATACTGCCAAATTCTCTAAAACGGCTTTGGAAGCGGCTTATAGTTGAGTAATTAACATTACATTCTCTAGCAACAGCTCTGGTGGACATTCCTGCAGTCAGCATGTCAATGGCACACTCCCTCAAAACTTGCGACATTAGTGGCATTGTGTTGTGTGACAAAACTGCACATTTTAGAGTAGCCTTTTATAGTCTCCAGCACAAGGTGCACCTGTGTAATGATCATGTTGTTTAGTCAGCTTTTTGATATGCCACACCTGTCAGATGGATGGACTATCTTGGCAAAGGAGAAATGCTCACTAACAGGGATGTAAACAAATTTGTGCACACAATTCGAGCGAAATAAGCTTTCTGTGCGAATTGAAACATTTCTGGAGTCTTTTATTTCGGCTCATGAAACATGGGACCAACACTTTACATGTTGCGTTTTATATTTTTGTTCAGTGTAGATGGGACTAGATACCGTCAGTGACACAAGGGGTTTGTTTGTATTAGTCTTAATTACAGCACTCCTGGTCTTCTCTGTTTTCAGGGTCATGTTGACTTCAGTTATGAAGTGTCTAGATCCATCTCAGCGTGCCAAGGTGTACTGTTGATCGTTGATGCCAATCAGGTAGGTTTTTCAGCAAGGTAAAACTTTATTTTCGGCATAATGTGCAATTTGACAGACACATTACCTGGAAAATGTATCCAAGGTAGAGTGTCATTGATGTGTTCTTGTGTGGATCAGGGAATTCAAGCACAGACTGTGGCTAACTTCTACTTGGCATTCGAAGCTCAGCTGACCATCATTCCTGTCATAAACAAGGTACATTTCCCGATTAATCTATGTTAGATAAGTGATTGACAAATACCTTCATGTTCTAATGTGTTTCTTTTTCAGATTGATTTGAAAAATGCTGATCCAGAGAGGGTAGAAAAACAGATTGAGAAGGTGTTTGATATTCCAACTGAAGAATGTATTCGGGTGAGTTTATTGACTGAGATGTTGATAATTGCCAATATCTTAGTTTGGACAACTGTCTAAATATGATGATTCCACCTCTCTTTAGATTTCTGCCAAACTGGGCACCAATGTAGAACAAGTCCTTCAAGAGGTGGTGAAACGGTTACCACCGTAAGTTTTATTTGACTCCTTACTTCCTGTTGGAAAAACAGAAGAAAATGTCTTCCAATGTAATGCACTTCCTCATTGAATCAATGGTTGCCTCCCAAATGGCACCCTATTCCCTATAGTGCTCTACTTTTGACCAGGGCCTGTAGAGATCTGGTCAAAAGTAGTGCACTATGTAGGGAATAGAGCGCCGTTTCGGATGCACTCAACATAGTGATTTTTTTGTTCTCAGACCAACCTTTAAAAAAGAGGACCCATTCAAAGCCCTGGTGTTTGACTCCAACTTCGATCACTACAGAGGGGTGGTGGCGAACATCGCTCTGTTCGGAGGCTGTTTGTCTAAAGGAGACAGGATCATATCTGCGTATCTGGGGAAAAGCTACGAAGTCAACGAGCTAGGCCTCCTCAGGCCAGATGAGCATCCCACAGACAGATTGTGAGTGTCTTGTCCTGCATAATATTCATCTTGTCTGATTCCACATCATTGGTGGTGACTGTTGTATTAAATGCACACTCCCTTCCTTGTGGTTGTAAGATACAAGATGCTAATAATTGTATCTGTTCTTCTTGTTTGGTACACTACTATATTGCTATATAGGCATATCATATTGGTCACATGGCTGTAAATGAACAATCACTCTTCTTTTCATTCCTGACACTGTGGCTGTGGTGTGATGTGCAGGTACGCTGGCCAGGTGGGCTATGTGATAGCAGGTATGAAGGAAGTGAAGGAGGCCCAGATCGGTGACACCCTCTACCATCAGAAACATCCGGTAGAAGCTCTGCCGGGGTTCAAGCCAGCCAAGGCCATGGTGTTTGCCGGTACGCTGAGAAGCATTCCAAACTGGTCATGTGCTAGACAGACATATAAGTGAAAACACAATACAACTGGTCCCATAATTTTGCGTTTACACAGTGTCAATAGGAAATAGTTTATAACCAAACATTAGTAGTAGCAAATGTCACTGATTTCCATCCTGAGTGTGCTTGTTGGCATCTCTCTCCAGGGATGTACCCTATGGACCAGTCAGACTACAGCGCCCTCCGCAGTGCCGTGGAGAAACTGACGCTCAACGACTCCAGTGTGACAGTCCAGAGAGACAGCAGTTTGGCACTGGGAGCAGGCTGGAGGTCAGATCATAACATGACCAACTAAACTACAATCATCTACTACTTAAAGCTGTACAAATGGTGACGGGGATGACCTTGACAGGATACATAGCTTTGGGTCAATGCATTATAACCACCCTGGTCTGTGACTGCACTGCTATGCTTTATATTCTTCATTTCCTTTGAGGGATACCATTTTCAGCCGTGATCATGACCCCTGTGTGACCCTGACGCCTAAATTGTTCTGTCCCTCTCACTGACTGTTATTTTTTTCCTTTGTCTTTCTTTCCTTCGTTTTGTAGACTAGGCTTCCTGGGCCTGCTCCACATGGAGGTGTTTAACCAGCGCTTGGAGCAGGAGTACAACGCCTCTGTCATAGTGACAGCCCCCACCGTGCCCTACAAGGCTATCCTGTCCTCCGCCAAGCTCATTAAGGTAATAGACAGCACCACCTCTAGGGGCTTCAACTCACATGTACAGTTGAAGTGGGAAGTTTACATACACTTAGGTTGGAGTCATTAAAACTAGTTTTTCAACCACTCCACAAATTTCTTTTTAACAAACTATAGTTTTGGCAAGTCGGTTGGGACATCTACTTTGTGTATGACACAAGTAATTTTTCCAACAATTGTTTACAGACAGATTATTTCACTTATAATTCACTATCACAATTCCAGTGGGTCCGAAGTTTACATACACTAAGTTGACATGTGACTTTGAACAGCTTGGAAAATTCCAGAAAATGTCATGGCTTTAGAAGCTTCTGATAGGCTAATTGACATAATTTGAGTAAATTGGAGGTGTACCTGTGGATGTATTTCAAGGCCTACCTTCAAACTCCGTGCCTCTTTGCTTGACATCCTGTGGAAAATCAAAAGAAATCAGCCAAGACCTCTGGTTCATCCTTGGGAGGAAAGGAGGAAGGAGACGCGTTCTGTCTCCTAGAGATGAACGTACTTTGGTGCGAAAAGTGCAAATCAATCCCAGAACAACAATAAAGGACCTTGTGAAAACGCTGGAGGAAACAGGTACAAAAGTATCTATATCCATAGTAAAACGAGTCCTATGTCAACATAACCTGAAAGGCCGCTCAGCAAGGAAGAAGCCACTGCTCCAAAACTGCCATAAAAAAGCCAGACTACGGTTTGCAACTGCATATGGGGACAAAGATGGTACTTTTTGGAGAAATGTCCTCTGGTCTGATGAAACAAAAATAGAACTGCTTGGCCGTAATGACTATTGTTATGTTTGGAGGAAAAAGAGGGAGACTTGCAAGCTGAAGAACACTATCCCAACCATGAAGCACTGGGGTGGCAGCATGTTGTGGGGGTGCGTTGCTGCTGGAGGGACTGGTGCACTTCACAAAATAGATGGCATCATGTGGAAGGAACACTACGTGGATATATTGAAGCAACATCTCAAGACATCAGGAAGTTAAAGCTTGGTCGCGAATCAGTCTTCTAAATGGACAATGACCCTAAGCATACTTCCGAAGTTGTGGAAAAATGGCTGAAGGACAAGAAAGTCAAGGTATTGGAGTGTCCATCACAAAGCCCTGACCTCAATCCCATGGAAAATTTGTGGGCAGAACTGAAAAAGCGTTTGCGAGCAAGGAGGCCTACAAACCTGACTCAGTTAGACCAGCTCTGTCAGGAGGAATGGGCCAAAATTCACCCAACTTATTGTGGGAAGCTTGATGAAGGCTACCTGAAACGTTTGACCCAAGTTAAATAATTTAAAGGCATTGCTACCAAATACTAATTGAGTGCATGTAAACTTCTGACCCACTGGGAATGTGATGAAAGAAATGAAAGCTGAAATAAATATTTCTCTCTACTATTATTCTGACATTTCATATTCTTAAAATAAAGTGGTGATCCTAACTGACCTAAAACAGGGAATCTTTACTAGGATTAGATCTCAGGAATTGTGAAAAACGGAGTTTAAATGTATTTTGCTAAGGTGTATGTAAACTTCTGACTTCAACTGTACATATTTTGCTGTCCAAAGTTGACATGATATCATAGCAAAATAAATGCACACGAGTACATATATTTGCAAATATATGTAAAGTCAATAGAGCAATTACAGCTGGAAGTCTCTTTGGGTATGTCTCTATAAGCTTGGCACATATAGGCACTGGGATTTTTGCCCATTCCTCAAGGAAAAACTGCTCCAGCTCCTTCAACTTGGATGGGTTCCGCTGTTGTACAGCAATCTTTAAGTCATACCACAGATTCTCAATTGGATTGAGGTCTGGGCTTTGACTAGGCCATTCCAAGACATTTAAATGTTTCCCCTTAATCCACTTGAGTGTTGCTTTAGCTGTATGCTTAGGGTCATTGTCCTGCTGGAAGGTGAACCGCCGTCCCAGTCTCAAATCTCTGGAAGACTGAAACAACAGGTTTCCCTCAAGAATTTCCCTGTATTTAGCGCCATCCATCATTCCTTCAATTCTGACCAGTTTCCCAGTACCTGCCTCTGAAAAACATCCCCACAGCATGATGCTGCCACCACCATGCTTCACTGTGGGGATGGTGTTGTTGGGGTGATGAGAGATGTTGGGTTTGCGCCACACATGCGTTTTCCTTGATGGCCAAAAAGCTAAATTTTTGTCTCATCTGACCAGAGTACCTTCTTCCATATGTTTGGGGAGTCTCCCACATGCCTTTTGGCGAGCACCAAACGTGTTTGCTTATTTTTTTTCTTTAAGCAATGGCTTTTTTCTGGCCACTCTTCCCTAAAGCCCAGCTCTGTGGAGTGTACGGCTTAAAGTGGTCCTATGGACAGATACTACAATCTCCGCAGTAGAGCTTTGCAGCTCCTTTAGGGGTCTCTTTGTTGCCTCTCTGATTAATGCCCTCCTTGCCTGGTCCATGAGTTTTGGTGGGCGCCCCTCTCTTGGCAGGTTTGTAGTGGTGCCATATTCTTAAAACATTTTAATAATGGATTTAATGGTGCTCCGTGGGATGTTCAAAGTTTCGAATATTATATTAGAACCGAACCCTGATCTGTACTTCTCCACAACTTTGTCCCTGACCTGTTTGGAGAGCTCCTTGGTTTTCATGGTGCCGCTTGCTTGGTGGTGCCCTTTGCTTAGTGGTGTTGCAGACTCTGGGGCTTTTCAGAACGTGTGTGTGTGTGTGTGTGTGTGTGTGTGTGTGTGTGTGTGTGTGTGTGTGTGTGTGTGTGTGTGTATATATAGATATATTAATTATACTGAGATCATTTGACACTTAGATTGAACACAGGTGGACTTTAGTTAACTAATTATGTGACTTCTGAAGGTAATTGGTTGCACCAGATCTTATTTAGGAGCTTCAAAGCAAAGGGGGTGAATACAAATGCACGCACCACTTTTCCATATTATTTTTTTCCATGAAACAAGTAATTTTTTTCACTTCACCAATTTGGACTATTTTGTGTACGTCAATTACATGAAATCCCAAAAAATCTATTTCAATTACAGGTTGTAATGCAACAAAATAGGAAAAATGCCAAAGGGGGTGAATACTTTTGCAAGTCTTCTGTAAACTGGTCATCTCTGTATACCCGTTGCAAGACCCACTGGTTGATGCTTACTTATAAAACCCTCTTAGGCCTCACTCCCCCCTATCAGAGATCTCTACTGCAGCCCTCATCCTCCACATACAACACCCGTTCTGCCAGTCACATTGTGTTAAAGGTCCCCAAAGCACACACATTCCTGGGTCGCTCGTCTTTTCAGTTCGCTGCAGCTAGCGACTGGAACGAGCTGCAACAAACACTCAAACTGGACAGTTTTATCTCAATCATGGACACTTTTACTGACAGTTGTGGCTGCTTTGGTGATGTATCGTTTTCTCTACTTTCTTGCCCTTTGTGATGTTTGTACCCTGTTTTGTGCTGCTGCCTTGTTGTGCTGCTACCATGCTGTGTTGTCATGTGTTGCTGCCATGCTATGTTGTCTTAGGTCTCTTATGTAGTGTTGTCTCTCTTGTCGTGATGTGTTTTGCCCTATATTTTTAATCCCAGCCCCCGTCCCCGCAGGAGGCCTTTTTGGTAGGCCGTCATTGTAAATAAGAATTTGTTCTTAACTGACTTCCCTAGTTATATAAAGGTTAAATAAATAAAAACAGTTGATGTTGAGATGTCTGTTACTTGAACTCTGCGAGGTGCAGTTAATTGCTGATTTCTGAGGCTGGTAACTCTAATCAACTTATCCTCTGCAGTGGAGGTAACTGGGTCTTCCATTCCTGTGGCGGTCCTCATGAGAGCCAGTTTAATCATAGCGCTTGATGGTTTTTGCGACTGCACATGAAGAAACTTTCAAAGTTCTTGAAATGTTCCGGATTGACTGACCTTCATTTCTCTTTGCTTATTTGAACTGTTCTTGCCATAATATGGACTTGGTCTTTTACCAAATAGAGTTATCTTCTGTATACCCCCTACCTTGTCACAACACAACTGATTGGCTCAAACGCATTAAGAAGGAATTAACTTTAAACAAGGCACACCTGTTAATTGAAATGCATTCCAGGTAACTACCTCATGAAGCTGGTTGAGAGTGCCAAGAGTGTGCAAAGCTGTCATCAAGGCAAAGGGTGGCTACTTTGAAGAATCTCAAATATAAAATGCATTTTGATTTATTTAACACTTTTTTGGGGGGGTTACTACATGATTCCATATGTGTTATTTCATAGTTTTGATGTCTTCACTATTATTCTATAGTAAAACCAAAGAAAACCTGTTGAATGAGTAGGTGTGTCCAAACTTTTGACAGGTACTGTACGTCAACTATTATTGTCAAACAGTGAATAAAAAATGTATAACCTATTTCATACACTGTCATGTGAAAAAAATATATATATGGTAGCCGTTGTTTGGTAAAGGTTCTAACTGTTGTGTTGTAGGAGCATGGGAAGGAGGAGATCACCATAGTGAACCCAGCCCAGTTCCCAGACAGGTCTGTAGTGAAAGAGTACCTGGAGCCCATGGTTATGGGGACCATCATCACCCCTGATGACTACATTGGGAAAATCATGAGTATCTGCTTGGTAAGCCAGCCTGGCTTTCAGGTGTTGCTAATTATTGGTTTTTAGGATCTCTGTGTAACAGAGACATTTAAGAAAATGTGTTTTGATTACTTTCACTTTGCAAAGCAAAAATCATATTTTTTTTACATTTCCTAATTGGACCGTTCATGTAGAATCGCCGAGCCGTCCAGAAGAACATGGTGTACATTGACGACCACCGAGTGATGATGAAATATCTCTTCCCTCTGAATGAAATTGTCGTGGACTTCTATGACCTCCTCAAATCCATGTCTTCAGGATATGCCAGGTAATTCTATGTTGCATAGGGAACCTCAGTGGGGCCGGGACGATACCAGTATCGCAATATTTTTTCCATGGCAAAAATGAAAACACAAAGCAGGCCAAACTCTTTGGTCCTTTAAAAACCTGCTGGATATAAAATATTGTGTGCTGTAGTTCTTGGAAAATAAATACATGTGACTCTGGATGACAACATAATGTTTGTTTCCAACATTATGCCTGTTTTCCTGAAGAAATGAAATCCGCTTCGTGTTTTGTTTCCTTGCCAGGATACGAACGAGTATCGCGATACTGGTTTTGTTCCGGCCCAACTTTTCAGATTGATTTGGAAACCTGAATGATTAGAACAACATGAGACATTGTATGTTGTAATATGTTCATCAGTTTTGACTATGAGGATGCAGGGTACCAGGCTGCCCATGTGATCAAGATGGATATTCTGCTGAACGGGAAACCTGTGGAGGAACTCACCACTATTGTTCACAAGTAAGTCTTTGATACTTAGTGCTTAGAGCTATATCAGCTAATCTTTGGGCTCAGACCCCTACGGTTGAAAAACAAATGTTGACTGAATCCTAACTCAAACTTTTGTGAATCTCTCCCGTTGATATTACTGTGTGATTCAACTCTTGAGTAAAAAAGCAGTATCTTCTTCACAAATTATTATTTGGCTCAATGTATCTATCTTTCAAGGGCTACTAATACTATGATGTATTTGAGTACCGTAATGATGTGACCCTTGGATGTCTTCTGTTCTGTTCTCCTATGTACAGAGATCGGGCATACAGTGCAGGCAAAGCCATGTGCGAGCGCCTGCAAGATGCCATACCCAGACAGATGTTTGAGATCGCAGTACAAGCAGCCATCGGCAGCAAAGTCATCGCCAGGGAGACGTAAGTGTAGTGGCCAAACATGGAAGAATACACACAAGACCAAGTCATTTGGAAAGTTGGTAGCTTTTCAGATTGCATGACACCCACTCTCTCTCTCTCTTGCAGAATAAAGGCTTACAAGAAAAATGTGCTCGCAAAATGTGTAAGTAAATGTGTTCTTTTTAATTAAAATGTTGGTTTGTACCAATGATTTAGATATACACTAGGTGACTGATAGGGGGCGCTGTGTTGAAGACACGGTGCCTCAATCTTGGCACTCCCCCACCATTGTAAAAACTAGAAATGCATTTATTAATGTTTACATTAATTTTTTGCCACATTTATTATATTACAGACACCTTAATGCATACTTTTTAATTATATTATGTGAGCTAAACATCAAATAAAAAATTACAAAATATATTTAAAAAACATTTGCCTTTAAAGTATAATATAAGATTAATAATATTACTGTCCCCACTACAACTACAAAAATACTTAAATGCATGTAATTTTGTCCTTGAAAGATTTAATTGAAATAATGTAGAATTCCTATGAAGGACTGCTCCCACTGGGGAGTGCCAATATGGCCGACCGGTGTCTTCAAGGCCTCTCAATGGACAATACATACCGTCAGCAATCCAGTACCAGTCAAACGTTTGGACACACCTGCTCATTCCGTGATTTTTCTTTATTTGTACTATTTTCCACATTGTAGAATAATAGTGAAGACATCAGAACTATGATATAACACATATGGAATCATGTAGTAACCAAATAAGTGTTAAACAAATCAAAATATATTTTATGTTGGAGATTCTTCAAAGTAGCCACCCTTTGCCTTGATGACAGCTTTGCAAACTCTTGGCATTCTCTCAGCCAGGTTCACGAGGTAGTCACCTGGAATTCATTACAATTAACAGGTGTGCCTTGCTAAAAGTGAATTTGTGGCTTTTCTTTCCTTAATGCGTTTGAGCCAATCAGTTGTGTTGTGACAAGGTAGGGTTGATATACAGAAGATAGCCCTATTTGGTAAAAGACCGAGTCCATATTATGGCAAGAACAGCTCAAATAAGAAGAGAGAAATGACAGTCCATCATTACTTTAAGACATGAAGGTCAGTCAATCTGGAACATTTCAACAACTTTAAAAGTTTCTTCAAGTGCTGTCGCAAAAACCATCAAGCTCTATGATGAAACTGGATCTCATGAGGACCTTCACAGGAAAGGAAGACCCAGAGTTACCTCTGCTGCAGAGGATAAGTTCATTAGAGTTACCAGCCTCAGAAATCGGAAATTAACTATACCTCAGATTGCACCTCACAGAGTTCAAGTAACAGACACATCTCAACATCAGCTGTTCAGAGGAGACTGTGTGAATCAGGCCTTCATGGTCGAATTGCTGCATAGAAGCCACTACTAAAGGACACCAATGAGAAGAAGAGACTTGCTTGGGCCAAGAAACATGAGCAATGGACATTAGACCGGTGGAAATCTGTCCTTTTGGTCTGAGTCCAAATTTGAGATTTTTGGTTCCAGGCGCCGTGTCTCTGCATGTGTGTTTCCCAACGTGAAGCTAGGAGGTGGTGTGGGGGTGCTTTGCTGGTGACACTGTCAGTGATTTATTTTGAATTCAAGGCACACTTAACCAGCATGGCTACCACAGATTTCTGCAATAATATGCCATCCCATCAGGTTTGTGCTTAGTGGGACTATCATTTGTTTTTCAACAGGACAATGGCACAAAACACACCTCCAGGCTGTGTAAGGGCTATTTGACCAAGAAGGAGAGTGATGGGAGTGCTGCATCAGATGACCTGGCCTCCACAATCACCCAACCTCAACCCAATTGAGATGGTTTGGGATGAGTTAGACCGCAAAGTGAAGGAAAAGCAGCCAACAAGTGCTCAGCATATGTGGGAACTCCTTCAAGACTGTTGGAAAAGCATTCCAGGTGGCTACCTCCATGAAGCTGGTTGAGAGAATGCCAAGCTGTCATAAAGGGTGGCTACTTTGAAGAATCTATAATTTAACAATTGTTTTGCTTACTATGTGTTATTTCATGGTTTTGATGCCTTCACTATTGTTCCACATTGTATTGTTTTAGTATGTTAGCTGATCCTTGAGTCTCTATAGCCCCGTTTTATAACTGGTGCTAACATGGGTCCTTTGTCCTGATTTTGTTTACATTCTGATTGTGCCCATATTTACAGATGTCTACACATGGTATTAAAATATGTCTGTTATCCGTCCACTGTGTTTACATTGTGACTAGATTTCCTGGTCGCTCAATTTATGCAAATTATTTGACAGACAATCTTTCAAAATACTATTTATTTTTTACAAGACACATATTTATGCCATGTGTCAATGGTTTTAGGTGGATAATAGTAAGTTAAATGGTTTCACTGTCCAGATCCGGCTACACTTCTAAGATATCCAGACACAATATGTGTCTGACTACCTCTGGAGGTGGGCAGGAAGTCCTGATCACAATGTGTCTTTTTGTTTAGCTACACCTGTCTGGAAATGTGGGCACAATCTGAATGTGGACAGGATCAGGACAACCAGGTGTAAACAGGGCTTTTCTCTCTTTTAGTACGGAGGTGATATAACAAGAAAGATGAAGCTCCTGAAGAAACAAGCGGAAGGTAAAAAGAAGATGCGGTATGTTGGAACCGTGCAAGTCCCCAAGGATGCCTTCATCAATGTTCTGAAGAGGAAAGACAAATAGAATATCAGTATCCTTAGTCATTGAAGGTATTTTTTGTTCAACAAATTAACAAATAATATTGTTAAAAACAAAATAACTTCAATGTCCCATACATAAAGATGTCACATTTTAACATTGTTTATTCTTATAATGTAGATCCCGTTGCCTATGAAAACATGTAACGATTACTCAGTGAAATACTGTAAGTGCAAGGTGCAAATACATCAATGATTTAAATAATAAAACAAGATCAAATGTTATGTCATTTCTCTTGTTTCTTTTTCTTTGCTATGGATCCAGTGTGCTGGGGTTGTAACATTTTGGCTTAATCTTAATTGTACTTGTATTTCCTTGATTCCTCACATCCTCTCTACTTGCCTCCTAAAAAACACATTGAGGGAGAAGATCTGGGGGGGGTCTAATTAGTTATACCGTTAAGTTGGAAAAGAAAGACAGTGGTTGGATTCGAACCAGGGATGTCGTTGGTCACAGCCCACATACCTCCCTGATGGTGTTTGTTGTATTTTACTCTCACCTGTCACTGCAATCTCTGCCCATTTAGGTTTCAATCAACCATTCACATTTTGTCCCGCCCTCAAAACACAGCTGGGTCCTGTTCGACTGATTAGACCATTTGGACAGAGCTTTCAAAGGCTGCCCAATTATTATTTTATTTTTGCCATTAATTGGTCTTTTGACCAATCACATCAGATCTTTTCAAATCGGCTCTTTTTCAGAGCTGATCTGATTGGTCAAATCCCAGACTATTAATGACTGGACAGACGAGAAGCATCTGGTACTGGCACACTTGCGTTCACCTGTCCAGTCATGTCTAGTCTGAGGGCTCTATTCAATCCGTATTGCGTAAATGCAAATGTAAAGAGTTCCCGCGTTGGCGGAGACAGCATTCACAGTACACACTGCATATGTCGGCTCAATCTGAAATTACCTTTACATTTCAATCGTGCTGTAACGCAGAACTTCCGCAATACGGATTGAATCGAGCCCATTATTTGTTCAAGGAAGGGAGGAATGAAGGATGCACTTTGAAAGAATTCCAATAAGGCCTAGGTATCTGAAGAATGAATAAGGACAACTCCAGCTACTGGCTCATCACGAGTCAATATACAAAAATTACATGGTAAAAGCACCAGAGGTCGTTGTCTTACAAAGATTTTTCCTAGAGATGTTCTTTTGCAGTGAGTCTCCATGTTCTCACCCAAAGAAAATCTAATTTCGCAAACATTCAAAACAAAAGTCAAAATCCTCAACATTGTGGAATTTGTAGGATGAAATGAGCATGATGCTGTTTTCAAATAATTTTATTTAAATGTTTTAGAAAATATTATGTACAAAGTGCTGCTGGTTTGATTTATGGCACAAAAAAATCCATATTTTCCCGAGCAAAGTTACAAATTACACCTTTTGTCAAAAAAGTTAATTTATAACACTTTTTACAGCCATTCAAATATCTGAAGCCAAATCCTGTGTATGTTTTCTTACACAGACCTCAATAAACAACATTTTTACCTCTGTAAATATGACATTTTTCAGTAGCTAAGGAATTTACTTGAGTAAATACAAAAAGTAATCAACAATGGAGACATTTCTCAAAATGGAGGTGAAGGAAATGGCGGCAGACATCCTCAGGAACAGGACTTAGTTTTGCTAGTGTTTTCTCTTAAGAAAAGACAAAGAGCCGTTTCCTTCTTGGACTCTTTGCTTGGGTTGCCAAACTCAGCCATTCATACCATGAACAACGCTAACAAAGAATAGCACCGTGTTGTTGCTCCCACTGATAAACACTTCTGACCAGAGAGAGAGAGAGTTAATCAGAGTGATACAGAGGAGAATGTGCCACATGAGGAAAAAAGTTTACTTGTGTAACATTTATCTCAAGCTAAATGTACACTGTGCTATGTAGGGAGTACTGTATAGTACGTTGGCCGTGTTCCAGCACTGAACAAAGGCCTTAGGTTAACTCCTCTCCCTTTTCTGGCCTTGGCCTGTTCCAGACAGGGAAGCAGTCTGACTGGGGCTTATAGTGTAATTGACGTCTCCTATTGGGGATATGTTAGGAGAAGAGGTTGCTGTTGTAAGTTTGAGCAGTTCAGTCATTTCTGCAACCACAGCAAAAAGGAAAACACAGTCACCAGTTTGGGGGGATTGTAAGAACATACTGGAAATTCTAAATAGCCCAAACACACAGGAACCAATCAAATGAAGTTGAGGCAACTTTTCTCAGACCGGGAGTTGGGCCTAAAATAGCCTCCACGAATCCAAGAGTGGACGACTCTCTCGTCTCTAACATGTAGGCTCCCTTTTTGTGAACAGTCACGTCACAAGTCAGACTGTTGAATAAACTTCATTTTAATGTAATTTACCTGTTGTCTGCTGATTTTGTCCTGATGTAGGAGGTAATCTGAGACAAAATATCCACAGAGTAGTGTTATTAACCCAACTTTCAGTACGTTGGTCTGTGTGTTGGTTTTTATTTCAATGCTGACGAAATCCGCACGCGACATGCACAATATGTAAAAAATGCCACAGACCAAATGTTGTCCCACGTAATCAGCTGGCAAATTTCACAAGCACTTCAAGCTGCTTTTGAAGTAATGCGCATTGGTCAACAACATTCAGTTACATTCGGCTAATGTTTACATATTGTGCATCACATGAAATGCATCAGGAGATGGAAAATACAAGTGACAGAAACTACCGGCGAGGCAAAAAGTTGTGTAAACAACACTTTCCTGTGGATACCTATCTACACTTCCTACCGCCAAAGGACCAACAGCACAGACCACCGGCAAAGTACGTTTGAATATCATTGTATTCAACATTCTGGCTTGTAGAGACTATTTGTCTTTTTTACAGCAACTTCTTTCAGACTGATTTCCATGACAAAACCATGTTAAGACAAGGCCTACGGGAATTGGGCCGAGCACTGAGCCAGAGGGGACGTCTTTTCGGGGTTACCAGAGTTCCGTGGCGCATTGGCAGCTCCATCCAGCCCCAGCGAGCGCCGGTAGGCGGCAGACAATCTGTAGAGCACATCTGGCGAGGGGCGGGACTGGGAGTCGCCCTTCTGGGTGAGGAGCATGTTAAACAAGGTGTTGACCTCAGAGAGCAAGGCCCCATCCAGCGGGCCATCCTTCTCCGGCTTCTTGCCGAAGGTGGAGAAGGAGGAGGAGTCAAGGGTGTCTGGGGAGCAATGGGTGTCGGAGGACGGTGGCCCGTTGGGGACAAACATGTTCTTGTGGTAGTCTGCAGTGAGGGGGAGGGAGAGGCGGGCCATCCATGCAGGGTCCTCTATGTCAGCAAAGACGTCATCTGATAAGAGACAAGGAAAGAGATGAGAACATAAAGTATAAAACTGGCAAAACAGTTTAACAACATGTATATAAGACAAAGCAACAGCTCTACAACAATACACCGCTGGATGTGACACAAAGCACCACATGGGTGTCCTTTGTTATAGTATTTGTTGTTGTTGGCCAGTGTTGTTGTTTGCCCCTGAGAAAATGCATTTCCTCCTGTGAAAACAACATTAAATGAAATCTGAAGATGGGAGAATGATTATCTGGTATGTTAAAGACAACAAAGAGAAAAATAAGTTAATAAAAATAAGCTTATGGAGGTAAAAGTCCAATCTTGCTGAAAAACAATTTCCTTGGGGGGGCAGGATGGAGGAAATCACAGGAGGAGTATATTTATCTGGCATTTCCTGTCATCTCCTGGCTATATCCTGAGTTATACTCAAGTAAAGTGGCCAAGTGGTTTTACACACAATGAGCATGTACACACTCAGAACGGGGGAAAATCCACTTAAAGCTAAGCCATTCTCCAGAGTTAAGCATTCCAGGCATTTTTGTATAATTGTTATTATGGGGATGTCCATGCCTGATTATCTTGACCAACATATCTATTTTCTAATTCAAATTTTTTTTGGGGGGGGGGTTAGTTGTAGTATAACTGACATTAACTGTATGGTATGACAAAAATGTAGCAGATCATTTACATGTAAATGGTATGTTGAAAAAAAACACATTTCAACAAAATGGATAGAGACTATCGAGAGACATTTTTAAATGGCAAAACACAAGCAACATGCTAAAGGCTACAACCACAGGAATAAAAAAAAATAAAAAACACCAGTTTGACTGAAAATACACAGCAGAATTCAAAGGTTCATATTGAGAAGTGAAACACTGCAATCATAGGCCAGCTGTGCACAATGCCATGAACCAGAGGGCTAGAGAGCTGCTGAATGACTCCTCTTGTTTTGGCCTCCCCAACTCTTTAACTTGATTCTCCTCACTTCAATCTGATTACGCTCGTGGCCTACAAAAAGTGCCTGCTGTGGATCACTCACCCTGTGGTCCTCATTAAATCACAACCAGACCTGGTGCACACACACTCAGCAACACACACACACTTGCAGAGAAGTCACTGAACGACCCCAGCAGCTAGCATCTCTCCCCACACACATACATACAGTACACACACCCTAAATCCCTCTCTCAAACACACACACACACACTCTCCCCCCACTGTGACACTGACAGCCCTTGACTTAAATCTCAATCCATAAACTAAACAATCCTTATCCCTCTGTGTTTACCCTACACATCACTAAAGAGTAACCTACACAAATCCCACATGACGTTCAGACGCTTCATGTTTCGCCCCAAATCCCTGTAAGATAGTTATCCTCTGTGGTATTTGTTTGGAATGTTCAAAGACTGAGCTCCATGTATGTGGGGGTTTTTGAATGAAAGAGAGTAAGCGTTTTTTTTTAAACTCTTGAGTTGTTGAACCAAACACACGGATAATCAAACGAAGTGGCGCTGAATCAGTCAACCACCATTACTTCTAAGGCCATCTTTCATGTCTGTTGTCTCCCGGAGACCTCAGAAGAGAGCGTTGCTAACAGGGCTAGCATGCATATAAACTGTCAGTAACTAATGGGGCAGGCTGGCCCTTGTACTAATTCAGGGGTGGGGTACTAGGACCGCGGATCAATTTCCCCCCAAAAAATGGAACTAATTTGGGTCTGAGAGTTAGAATAGTAGAATACACAGGGTAATTTGGGTCTGAGAGTTAGAATAGTAGAATACACAGGGTCATTTGGGTCTGAGAGTTAGAATAGTAGAATACACAGGGTCATTTGGGTCTGAGAGTTAGAATAGTAGAATACACAGGGTCATTTGGAAATGTGGTTGTGCATCAGCAGTTTTTCTCTTGCTATGTCAGTCACTGGCAGTCACTCAATTAGCCATGTCAGCTATCTAAACTTGTAGTAGTCATGGTTTAATTACTGACGTGGGGCCCCGATTGATTTTGTTAGTCACTCAAATATCATATTAAAAACGACAAACATTTCTCTCCACCCTATGACAAAATGTGTATAATTGTAGCAAACTTGCTTTAAAACTGCAACATTTTCTCTACGCCCCATGGCAAAATGTGTATAAAGCAATATAATGTATTCAGAAAATTAACATTTTTTTTCTCCAGAATTAATTTCCTGCAATTCTACACATTTTGCCATGGGGCGTAGAGAAAATGTTGCAGTTCTAAAGCAAGTTTGCTGCAATTATACACATTTTGCCATGGGAAGGAGAGAAGATTTTGCTAAAATGTTTCTTAGGTCCCCAAAAGGCTAATGCATACTCTGACTGCTCGTGTGAGTATGAATGTGGGTACGCAGACCCGCGAGCCACTAAAGCCCCTTAGGATTTTTTCCGGCCCCCATCGAAGTTGACCATCCCTGGTCTAACCCCTTTTGTTTTTATGTCTGCAAACTCATCTCCCTCTCCTTATCTCTCTCTCCCCTCTCTCTACACCCCCCACTCTCTCTATATCCCATCTCTCTACACCCCCACTCTCTCTATATCCCCTCTCTTTAAACCTCATCCCCCTCTCTTTAAACCTCATCCCCCTCTCTCTACATCTCCTCCCCCTCTCTCTACACTCCCCACTCTATACCTCATCCCCCTCTCTACACCCCCCACTCTATACCTCATCCCCCTATATCTACACCCTCCACTCTATACCTCATCCCTCTCTCTACACCCCCCACTCTATATCTCATCCACCTCTCTCTACACTCCCCACTCTATACCTCATCCCCCTCTCTACACCCCCCACTCTATATCTCATCCACCTCTCTCTACACTCCCCACTCTATACCTCATCCCCCTCTCTACACCCCCCACTCTATACCTCATCCCTCTCTCTCTACACTCCCCACTCTATAACTCATCCCCTTCTCTCTACACCACCCACTCTATACCTCATCCACCTCTCTACACCCCCCACTCTATACCTCATCCACCTCTCTCTACACTCCCCACTCTATACCTCATCCCCCTCTCTCTACACCCCCCACTCTATACCTCATCCCCCTATATCTACACCCCCCACTCTCTATCTTATCTCCCTCTCGCTACACCCCCCACTCTATACCTCATCCCTCTCTCTCTACACCCCCCACTCTATACTTCATCCCTCTCTCTCTACACCCCCCACTCTATACCTCATCCCTCTCTCTCTACACCCCCCACTCTATAACTCACCCCCCTCTCTCTACACTCCCCACTCTATACTTCATCCCCTCTCTCTACACCCCCCACTCTATACCTCATCCCCCTATATCTACACCCCCCACTCTCTATCTTATCTCCCTCTCGCTACACCCCCCACTCTATATCTCATCCCTCTCTCTATACCCCCCACTCCATATCTCATCCCCCTCTCTCTACACCCGCCACTCTATAACTCATCCCCCTCTCACTACACCCCCCACTCCATATCTCATCCCCCTCTCTCTACACCCCCCACTCTATATCTCATCCCTCTCTCTCTACACCCCCCACTCCATATCTCATCCCCCTCTCTCTACACCCCCCACTCTATACCTCATCCCTCTCTCTATACCCCCCACTCCATATCTCATCCCCCTCTCTCTACACCCCCCACTCTATATCTCATTTCCCTCTCCCACTCCCTTCTTGTCTTTATCTTCCGCGATCCATTGCTCGCCCCCTTGCAAACTTAATTAGACTGGACCCACCAGCAGGGAACCCCTAAATCCTCAGAAAACAATTACCCTCTTATTGGAACCAGAGGAAACCCCACACACCACATCACACAAACAGGTTTGATGTGGAGAACATCCCTTCTGTGGTAGATCGACTACAACCACAACCAAACACCCGTAAATATGGAAGCAGTTTAAAGCATACCGCCAAGCGTTAGATCTACAAACATATTTAAAGTCAGAGCTCAGCTTTAATAATGGTCATAATCATCGGTTTACTCAATTGGTGATATGTGATTCATCTTCTATCGCCTCTAAGACTTTGATTCAACTTAGATTTTCAAGGGAACTGTCCCTTAAATGGGTGATATGGCTACCAAACAAAAGAATGCAGATTTGAAAGAAAATAGCAGAGCTCAAGGAGAGATAGAGATTGTGAGGCCACATTCTGAACAAGGGGTGCTGAAAACACACCAGTGGTGCGCGGTTCAGTTGTTTGTTCACCCGCACGCTAATAACCATCCACAACCTGTCATAACCCATCCACAACCTGTCATAACCCATCCACAACCTGTCATAACCCATCCACAACCGGTCATAACCCATCCACAATCGGTCATAACCCATCCACAACCTGTCATAACCCATCCACAACCTGTCATAACCCATCCACAACCTGTCATAACCCATCCACAACCGGTCATAGCCTATCCACAAGCGGTCATAACCCATCCACAACCGGTCATAACCCATCCACAACCTGTCATAACCCATCCACAACCTGTCATAACCCATCCACAACCGGTCATAACCCATCCACAACCGGTCATAACCCATCCACAACCGGTCATAACCCATCCACAATCGGTCATAACCCATCCACAACCGGTCATAACCCATCCACAACCTGTCATAACCCATCCACAACCGGTCATAACCCATCCACAATCGGTCATAACCCATCCACAACCGGTCATAAGCCATCCACAATCGGTCATAACCCATCCACAACCTGTCATAACCCATCCACAACCTGTCATAACCCATCCACAACCTGTCATAACCCATCCACAACCTGTCATAACCCATCCACAATCGGTCATAACCCATCCACAACCGGTCATAACCCATCCACAACCTGTCATAACCCATCCACAACCGGTCATAACCCATCCACAACCTGTCATAACCCATCCACAACCGCCTGACTAGACTATATGTGATAAAGGATAAAGTGAAAATCTGAGGCCTGCACCCAACCCTAACCCCCTAATTTAGAAAATGCAGTCAGAAACTGTGGAAAGTTTTTTCTTTGTTGCCTTATTTAGATATGTTTCTGCTTATAATTTCCGACATTTTGGTAGGCTATTTGTTAGTCCAGGGTTTGATGATGAGTTGTTTATTTGAATCAGCTGTGTAGTGCTAGGGCAAAAACCAAAACACGCACCCAAGGGGGGACCCAGGACTGAGTTTGGGAAACCCTGTGTTAGTCAACTTGTCTATAGTTAGAAACATGCAGCTTCTCTTTTGTCATTATATGTTGCCCTAGAAGACTAACTAAACCCTTGCTCACCAGCATAATGTCATGTAGCTGAAATACGATCAGCTTTTATGATGCTGATAAAGATAGCACCTCTACAGACGGTATCTAACTGCGCATTCACATTCAAGATGCTGAAAGAAAGAAATGATGTTTCTCCACTCCTGTTCCCGAGTCAAAATGTTGCCTACATTTGGTGCCTCATAATTTACTACAAGAAATGCTTAGTTCTGCAGGAGTCAATGTTAAATGTCATCCAGGACCTCTATACCAGGTGGTGTCAGAGGAAGACCATAAAAATTGCCAAAGACTCCAGCCATACAATTCACAGACTGTTCTCTGTTACCGCACGGCAAGCGGTACCGATGAACCAAGTTTGGAACTAACAGGACCCTGAACAGCTTCTACCCGCATGCCATAAGACTGCTAAATAGTTAGTTAAATAGTTAACCAAATAGCTACCCAGACTATCTGTATTGACCATTTTGTTTTGCACTACATTTTTTTGACTTATCACATACGCTTCTGCTACTGTTTATTATCTGTCACTCTATTCATATGTATATCAAATGAAATTGTATTTGTCACATGCACCGAATACAACAGGTGTAGACCTTACCGTGAAATGCTTACTTACAAGTCCTTAACCAGCAATGCAGTTCAAGAAATAGAGTTAAGAAAATATTGACTAAATAAACTAAAGTAAAAAAATGTAATCAATAAAATCTAAAAGTAACAGAAAATTACATAACAAGGCTATATACAGGGGGTACCAGTACCAAGTCAATGTGCTGGGGTACAGGTTAGTCAAGGTAATTTGTACATGTAGGTAGCAGTCGACCTAAATTCCCTCATACCCCTGCACATTGACTCGGTACTGGTAACCCATGTATATAGCCAAGTTATCGTTACTTATTGTGTATCTATTTTTACTTATATTATTATGTGTTTTACTTTTCTTTATTTCTCCATTTTCTTTCTCTCTGCATCGTTGGAAGGGCCCCGTAAGTAAGCATTTCACTGCACCTGTTGTTTATGAAGCATGTGGCAAATAAATTGGATTTGAAACATGATGTCAGGGTTGAGACTATCTGTTCTCTGCCTCAGGGCAGAGTGGGTGGTGGTGACGGGGTGTGTGTGTGTGTGTGTGTGTGTCTGTCTGGTTGTTCTATACAACTTAAAAAATGGGACTACCATAGCAATATACAAGAAAGAAAGACTCTCCAGGTGAGAACACAAAACATCTGAGAAACAGGTGGCTTAAACATAGTCAGGAATCCTCAAAGAGCCTGAGCTTCTCACCATTCGCGTGTCTCACAAATATAGTGTGACAACGTTAATGGAGGACCCGTTTGCCTTTGTGCACGAGTGACTCAAGGATTACACACAGACACACACGCAGGTCTTTGTAACACCCCTGTGTGAGATCACTGTACCAGCATAGACTTTAAAATGCTCTCACTGAAGATCAACAGAAAGATAGAAATCCCCGTATTTGCCCAGAGGTCTTAAGTGAGAAAAACTATGGGGTGTGTCTTTAATTTGAAAAGAACAAAGACAGGGCCCCTAGTCAGAACGAGACAATGACCTGAACAATACCTGGAAGGAACTCCACACATATATTTACCGTGTATGTTGAACATATTAGTCTGTTCGACCATACGGAGCGCTGTGCTTACTACTGTATCACATATAGTATATCACAATGTGACTCTTTACGGCTGAGTGAAAACACCCATTGTTAGTCATTTTAAGTCAGCTATGAATTGTCAGAACAGAATGAAGCCCCACAGAGAGCTAGGAATGCAACTAAAAGTATTTTCTCTTTGTTAGTGTTGACCATTATTTGTTTTAGGTTTTCTTCAAAGTTCTTGTTGTTTGTTGACTATAAAAGAGTATAAGTTCTCTTTAGTGGTGAAAGGGTATTCTGATGTCTATGGGACAACCTAGTAAAATAAAGGTTTAATAAAAAAATAAGAAAGGTTCTTACCAGGGTTGTTGAGCAGGGTGTTATGGTCCTCCTCCAGTAGCAGGTCGACAGGGGAGTCTCGGCCCGTGTCCCAGTCCATGTCTCCGGCTTCACTCTCGCCATGGCCACTGTCCTTGGTGCTCTGACAATCAGTGTCCTGAACGCCAGTCCTTCAGGGAAGCAGAGGAAACAGACAGGGGAGTGTCAGGGACAGTGAGGGAAGACATTTTAGAACCAACGACAGCCATCTTGTGGAACCATCATTATGACTGTCCTGTTCAATTTTCCCAAAATGTGATGGAAGAAAGTTGATTCCATTCTGGAAATATGCTGACCTGAGCTCAATATAATAGTTTAAAGGACCAGTGCAGTCAAAACCTTGATTTTCCTGTGTTTTATATATATTGCCACAACAAGAGGTTGGAACAATACTCTGAAAATTATGATAATGCCCTTTTAGCGTAAGCCCTGTTAATAAAGACTGCCCAAAATTTCAGCCTGTTTTGGTGGGATGGAGTTTTGGCCTGCCTTGTGACATCACCAGGGGGTAAATTAGTTAATAGACCAATAAGAAAGGTAGTTCCTAACCTCTCTCCTCCCAGACAGTCCTAGCAAAACTATTGCTTGAGAAATTGCTCTTTGCTAAGAAGCATTTTTTTTTTACAATTGAATAAGGCTGCAGCACTCCACCATTCAGGCCTTTATGGTAGAGTGGCCAGATGGAAGCCACTCCTCAGTAAAAGGCACATGGAGTTTGCCAAAAGGCTCCTAAAGACTCTCAGACCATGAGAAACAAGATTCTCTGGTCTGATGAAACCAAGATTGAACTCTAGCCTGAATGCCAAGCGTCACATCTGGAAGAAACCTGGCAACATCCCTACAGTGAAGCATCGTGATGGCAGCATCATGCTGTGGGGATGTTTTTCAGCGGCAAGGACTGGGAGACTAGTCAGGATCAAGGGAAAGATGAACGGAGCAAAGTACAGACAGATCCTTGATGAAAACCTGCTCCAGAGTGCTCAGGACTAGGGCGACTCGGGCGACTCTAAGCACACAGCCAAGACAACGCAGGAGTGGCTTTGGGACAAGTCTCTGAATGTCCTTGAGTGGCCCAGCCAGAGCCCAGACTTGAACCCGATCGAACATCTCTGGAGAGACCTGAAAATATCTGCAGTGACGCTACCCATCCAACCTGACAGAGCTTGAGAGGATCTGCAGAGAAGAATGGGAGAAACTCCCCAAATGCAGGTGTGCCCAGCTTGTAGCGTCATACCCAAGAAGACTCAAGGCTGTAATCACTGCCAAAGGTGCTTCAACAAAGTACTGCGTAAAAGGTCTGAATTCTTTTGTAAATGTGATATTTCAGTTTTTTATCTTTAATAAATCTGCAGACATTTAAAAAAAAAATGTTTTGGTTTGTCATTATGGGGTATTGTGTGTAGATTGATGAGGGGAAAAAACGATTTAATCCATTTTAGAATAAGGCTGTAACGTAACAAAATGTGGAAAACGTCAAGGGGTCTGAACACCCTCCCGAATGCACTGTACTTCTAGGTGTTTTAGTGTTTAATGATAAAATACCAGAGACTTGAGGTATAGACTGATAACAGAACATGCTCAGAGACGTTATCTGAGCTAGTCAGAGCCAGACAGACCTGGACCCAAGGGAGATAGCTTGGCCAATTAGGCCAGAGACAGGAAGTCTCATCCAATCAGGTAGACAAATGTCACCTCTCAGTGGGGGGGTCACAACATCCCACATAGTTGGTCATGATGACACATAAAAACAGATACCCGAGTAGAGGAGAAAAGTCTGCATTGTGCCTGTGTCTGGTTTTAAGATATCAATTAAAGAAAACACTATGACAGACTTCATTCCTCGTGTTAGCAAAGAAGCCGAACCAGATATAAACTCTTCACGCCATACTATAGATGATAATAACTTTGCGGTCATTGGATGGGCTGGTTCCTTCCCTAGAGGCATGAGTCAGGGCAGTGAGTCATGCTCTAACATGCCCCCTGACACATTGACTGACTGGCAGACCACCTAGGTTATGAGACACTCTTCCTGTTACTGGCAGACTGAAGGCAGAGGAGGTCTTCCAGTTTATCAGACACAAACCTGAGCTCTATTGCCTATTCATTGGAGCATTTGAAACTATAATTATTTATAGGGTGCCTTCGAGCAGAAAAAAAAATCTCAATATGATCACTTGTACATATAAAGGATACATATAAATAAAAAACATAACGTTGTAAATATACGTTTTTGAGATAAAAGAACATTTTGTGAAGAAATACATAATGAAAATCTCAAATAAATTATGCATGTAGTGGTAGTAGTGATCAACAGCCAAATGGCTCTGAAACAAAGGAGGGATACTTAAAAGAAAAAGGGAAGAAAATAAAAAAAGAAAGAGGAAATGTACTCACCTGCCAGCGCGATGGGAGTACTTGTTGCCTCGGAAGTTGGGTCTCGGCTGCAGCTGGCCCTGGTGGAGCAGGGAGAGGAGCTGGGAGATCTGCTGTAAATTGGCAGGAGGAGAGAGGGGTTAGGAGACAGTAACCATGATTTAAATTTGCAGGAGGAGAGAGGGGTTAGGAGACAGTAACCATGTTTCCAGTCAACCTTTTTATGTTAAGTCATGCCTTATAAAAATAAATAAAAAACGACAGATGTGATGGAAAGACTAAGTGTCGGTACAATTTCATAAATGTCGATAGATTTTTTGTTTCGTTGGACATGGTGCGATGTTTTTGTGTCTGTAAAACTAATTATGCAACAATTGTAATGGAAAAGTTTTTAAGCGCAAATATTAATAGAATAACCATCATGTCGAAGTAAACTTGCAGTCACAAAGTACTATGTTTTGTGGTCCTCCCACGACGACTTCGAAAACCATGCAGTTTATTAGGCTACAGATGAAATAAATACTGCTGGTGAAATGATAATCGGTGCTTGGCTGCTAATTTACTAATAAAAATGATCTCGCTCTTATCCATAACCGCATCATGTACCGTCTGCACTGTAGCCAATCTGCAAGCTGTTGGTGCCAAGACCAGAGTGGGCACATTTGCTCTTTATCAAATACCTTTTGTGCCAAAATCATCGACAAAGATAACAATTGAATGGAAACACATAGAACTTTTTATTCGGTACATGGAAACTTAAGCCCAAAAGTGTTTTTTATGTCCACTTCATCATCACACACAGCATTTTATTTGCAAAAAGTCCATTTGATGGAAGCGCTCCTCTAGTGGGGAAATTCTCAGATTTGAGGATATTCGCATGAATATATGTCACTAATTGGATGGAAACCAGCTACTGATATTATAAGACAGAAGTCAGAATTATAAACTAGGGCTTGGGGAATGTGGTGTATGCTGTTTGGACAGTTTTATACCAACTGTATGGGATATCGTTTTACTCCCTGACAAAGGCAAGGCCGACAAACAGAGTTTTTAATCTACTAAATTGAACAGCATGTAAATACCATGAAGTGCTGTGGTTCTCATTGTTTATCTTTGTTCATGGTATATGTTGGTTTAACTGTTGCAACATGTGAAAGAAAGGTGACTTTCTGTGGGAAAGGGAATGGGTGTCATTCAATTAGACAATTGGAACGATTTGTGCTGGCATCTTTTTTATAGGACCGGATGTGCTGCTAACTGTGGCCCCAAGCTCAGAGAGGAAACAGCCTCTGTGATGTGAAGAGAGGGAGGTGTGTGTGTGTGTGTGTGTGTGTGTGTGTGTGTGTGTGTGTGTGTGTGTGTGTGTGTGTGTGTGTGTGTGTGTGTGTGTGTGTGTGTGTGTGTGTGTGTGTGTGTGTGTGTGTGTGTGTGTGTGTGTGTGTGTGTGTGCGTAGGCACATGTATGTGTTGCACTCAGAGGGCCGAGGGTGGACAGGAAAGTGCTTTAACATAAAGGACCATTCTTCTCTGACCAGTTTCCTTCCAGGATGAACCTCCGAAATATGAACGTGTGGAGGAGGAGGACGGGGGGACTCTAAAGCCAAAGTGCCAAGTGGGGCGAGCGAGCGGGGGTGCAGGAAAGGTGGGTCAAGAATCAGGCCTCTTCCTGCTGTTAAAATGGAATTCACGTGAGGCCTTTAGACCTTGCCAGACTCTATGTTCTAAGCCCATTGGGTGTTGGCATTGTCGACTGCGTGAATTCTCCCTCAATGAGGATGCATCGTTTGACTAGCACAGCACTTCTGGAGTATTTGGAAACCAGACCTTTACCGTTGCTGTTTTTCTTGCTTAAAGTGAGCTTAGCAATAGCAATTTGGGCCATTTGTAACTGACGACTCGAGGTCCTTACATGTCAAAGCAGTATTACCTTACACTACAGACATATCAGAGCTTACTTTGGCTGGGTTTCCCCCTTAGAGAATAAGAGTGGTCTACTGATTCTTCCTGGCATTTTTCCTCCCCTGTATGAATCTGTTATGTGATATTGAGTAAAAGGAGAGATTGCTCGGGGGGCACAGAAGTAGACAGGATTACAGTGGCTGACACATAAGCACCTGAATGAACTCAATGCTTTGGCTCCAGCATCATCTGTCAGCTGTCCCCTCAGGCTTCCTACATGTAAGCTATACACCAGGCCAAAATAGCAGAGAGGAACAGAGGGGGGAAAAATATTTTCTCTCAGGACATTCAATTTATATTCCTGTAGGTAAGGTAACACTTAATTACTAACAGTAATTCTTTAAGTGAAAAAAATAAGGCCTATTTATAAAGCAAAAGTCTGTTATTAGTTAGATGTATATACGGTATCATCTAACATGAGAATGATGGAAATCAAGGTAATGCATTGCATGATATATACCAAATGTGCATTCATGTTTGTAGTATTTATAACAAAAATGTTTATTACCTGTACTTCTGGAGAGGCAGCAGACAGCTCGATGGAGTTGTCTCCGAAGGCAGCCATGGAGAGACGGACTAAGTTCCTCAGCATCCGTCTGTGGTCTTCAGCATCATGTCCACCTCTGGTGTCTGTGTTCTTGGACCTTCTAAGTGTTGCTACCTGGGACACTGGGGAGGATGGTTCTGGCTCTTCAATGTCAGGCCTAGCCTGGATCTCAGAGTTCCCGTGTCGCCTCAGGGTGCCGGTCTGAGAGAGTGAGGAGGACAACGAAGGGTTTCTTGCCTTGCGCAGGGTTCGGTAAGGAGTGGTGGGGGTTCGAGGGAAAGTGCCGTCCAGCTCGATGCTCCCAGGTTTCCTGAGTGTTCTGGTATGGGAGACTGGCAGCGTTGCGCCCCCATCAGGGTAGGCCTGGGAGTGGACTGTTGGATGCATGGAGGTGGCTATGCTGTATTGCCTTTCGGTGTGCTGCTCTTCAACCACCAGGGGCATAGGTGAGAAGGGCTGGGCTTCATCCTCGTCTTCCGGAGGGTCCTCCCTTCGTCCCCTCAGGACTGGCACCAGCTGGATGTCCGTCTTCCTGATGTTCTTCTGTGGACGGCGAGGGTGACGCGTGTAGGTGGACTCAGCCGTCCTGCAGTTGTAGGCATGGTTGTCTCGTTTCGTGGGGCGACAGAAGGTGGTCACTAGGGCAACAGCCAGGAGAAGCAGGAGGCAGCTGGCCCCAAGGCAGATGGCCATCATCATGGTGAAACTCAGATGGCCACGGTTACCAGGGGCTGAGTTCTTCAGATGGTCCCGCAAGTTGACAAAAGTCACCTTCAAAGTGACCTTTGTCACTAGCCTTGGAGAGCCCATGTCCGATACAGCGATATCTACTTTGAAAGTCTTCCCAATGAGCTCTGTAGCATTGGTCGTGTTAACATACAGTTGTCCGGTAGTGTCGTCGAGTCTGAACAGTCCTGTGGGGTTTCCATCTGTGATCATGTAGCTTAGCCTTCCATTGAGGCCCGAGTCTAGATCGTTGGCCTTGATGGTAGTGGCCAGGAATCCTGAAAGTCCATTTTGTGCAGACCGATTGATCGGAGGATAGGTGGAGCCTTCTTCAGCACCATCCCCTAGCTCTGTCACCATCTCCCCCTTCTCTGCGTTGACCGGGACGCTCACAAAGGCTATGTCTTTCTTTGGCATTGGCTCCTTGATGACGGGGTAGTTGTCATTGACATCCTGGATCTCGATGAGTACCGTGGCAGTGCTGGTGAGGGGTGGATGCCCATGGTCTATGGCCTCCACGATGAAGGAGTAGGTGGGAGACCCCTCATAGTCCAATGACTCCTGGGCGCTGACTACACCACTGATGGGGTGGATGGCAAAAGACGCTGTGGGAGTTCCCAGTTCATTGGACTCTCGGATGGAGTAGGACACCCTGCCGCTGAGCTCAATGTCCACATCATTAGCTTCTACCTTGAGGACCTGTAGGCCTACGGCATTGTTCTCCTTGAAGGAAGCCCTGTAGTAGGACTTGGAGAACACAGGGGCATTGTCATTCTCATCCAACACATGGACAATTAGGTATCTAACACATGACAGTGGAGGGTCACCGTAATCCTGGGCAAGTAACGTGAGATTATACTCCATGACCTTTTCGCGATCCAGTGTGCCATTGGTTACGATCATGTAGTTGTCGCCATGGATTTTCTTGAGGCGGAAGTGGCCTGATCCGTGTTGGATGTAGGCATGCACATTCCCATTGTCCCCGGAATCTGCATCAGAGACCATCACCAGTGCGAGGAATGTGTCCTCCGGTGCACCCTCTAAAACAGTTGCCACTGGGGAATCAGGAGGTGTCCAAGTCACGTGGATCCTTGGTGCATTATCATTGACGTCCCTCAGCTTGACGTGTAGTTTACAGTGAGAGGGGATGGCGTTGGGCCCAAGATCGCGAGCCTGGATGTCCACCTCATAAGAGTGTTTGTCCTCATAGTCCAGTTGGCCTTTTAAGGTCACTGCCCCACTCTGGGGGTGGACACTGAAAAGCTTCTGCACCTCAGGTGGAGCATGTTTGCTTAGAGAGTACTCAACCTCCCCATTGGCCCCTTGATCAGGGTCCATGGCCTTGAGGTTGATGACGATAGTCCCACGGGCTGTGTCCTCGGTTAGTTCCACGGTGGGTGTGCTATCCTCAAACATGGGGCTGTTATCGTTAGAGTCCAAGACTTTGACTCTGACCAGAGTACTGCCCGACCTGGGAGGGTTCCCCTTGTCCCAGGCCACCAGAGTCAGCTCGAAGGAGGACTGCACCTCCCTGTCCAGCTCCTTGATCACCACCAGCTCTGCTTGCTTTGGCCCATCCGCAGTGCTCCTTACATCCAGGGCAAAGTGCTGGTTAACAGACAGTGAGTAGGTCTGCAGTCCATTGGGGCCGGCATCCGGGTCCACGGCTCGGTCCAGGGGGATCCGCATCCTCAACATGGCCGTCTCAGAGATCTCCAATTCCTGCTTACCGCTGGGGAAGGTGGGGCTGTGGTCATTCAGGTCCATCACCTCCACCCGCACCCTCAGAAAGTGGATAGCACCACCTTTCCTGTAGAGGACACTGAAGGCCAGCTCACACAGGTCCGAGCCTCGACACAGCTCCTCCCGGTCCAGCTGTCCCAGAGTGGAGATAGTTCCGTCTCTCGCTCCGATGGAGAAAGGCAGGGCTTGACCGTGCTCCACGACCTGGAAATCCTCCAATACCTCTGTCTCGCCTCTCTGACGCAGGTCATCGACCAGATGGCCGACCCTGGTGCCCACAGGCTGCTCCTCCCAGACTCTGTACATAACAGTTAATGGGGCCGGGTCTAAAGACTGGGCCCCAGAAGCAAGACACAGAACCAGCAGTAGAGCCAGCAGCATGACTGTGTGAGATATTACTGTCCTGTTCAGCATTTAAAAGGGCATGTCTAACACCCACTATAAACTACTGCGATAAGGTAGTGTATTTGTTTTCCCCAACTCTAAAATGATCTTCTTCAATTTAAATACTGATGACTGATGAAAAAAGTTAAACCTTTTGATAGAAAATATGTATTTGAAAATAGCCTACTACAGTAAAATATTGATAGTTCAATATCTGAGTTATAAATCAACAAAACATAGAATTATGTTTTTATCAGTATAAACCATGAATCAAACAGCTCATCCACCCATATTCTTACACTTTTACAGAGCTCTGAATATCAGCACAAAATATACCAACAATTACAGCTAAATCTATCAATGAAACAATCAAATGTATTTCCTAACAAAACAGAATTAAAATGAAATTAAAGATAACCCTACATCCTTTTTATACCAACAACCTTACAACCCTTAAGTTGAGTCAGAGAACCAAATTACAGAACCCTATAACTATAACTCTTGCCTCCCTCTCTTACACATACATCCACTCATAGCTTACTGCATTATTCACTCACACAGCTGCTGGCTCCCAGCCTCTCGGTTCATCAGCCTGTAGCTACAAAGTAAAGTTAGGAGAACACTGAGGAAGTTTGGATCTGTGATGATACAAGCAGGGGAGGACCCAGCCAATCAGAACAGGAGGCATGGAGCATATGCAAATCTGGACTCCGCAACCTAAAACAGAAAAAAATGGTCGCTCAGGAAATGAAGCAGGAGTTGAAACAACATTTGAGTGCTTTAAAGAAATGTGATCCTCCCTCACTGCCCCCAGACCACATTTTGCCTTGTTAATTTTTTCCTGCAATTTTCAAAAAAACATCAGAACCTTGCATTGTGGATCTTTAACTCAGTAGTGGGCTTGAAGCGCCGCCCCTATGGGACTTTTAGCTGTAACCAGGCCTGCTGTCCACTCAGAGCTGCATGATCTACGGTCTGGGCTCACGACAGAAATCCTAAACACTAGATAGCACTTGCTGATAAATGTGTGGGCAACTTCAAACTTGTCAGTAGAAAACGTCTTTTAGATTGTCAAATGCCCATTTCTGGATTACTTTGTCTTCTTTCATGTTTTGTTGTAATATGATATGGTTTTTGTTGGGTTTCTCAGCAGTAAGCTGCAATTGTTGGGCAGTTTTTTTTATTTTTATCACACATAGCACAGTCAAGAACATAACATTTTTGCTGTTGTAAAAAGTAGAAGCTATCCATACTGAAGGGCTAGCAACAATGTAGTGTATAATGCAAAACTGCAGTTTCAGATAATATAGATGCTAACAAACAGGGCAAACAATCCTGATAAACAACAGACATCTTGCCAATTATATGGATCTCCACAATAGGAAAATGAGAAAGGAGCGTGAAATGGCCTAATCTTAGCTCTGCATGTATATATAAAAGTTGAATGTGCGACAGGAAATGATCTAATAGCCTACATAGACAAAGTTTGTTATACTCTTTACGGTTAACACAACATGTAAAACCTGACCAATCAACCTGATCAATCAATGTTTACTTTAACATAAATATCCTGTTTGTATTATCACAACGCAATTATTTGATGAGCTGGACCGAAGGAACCGTAGGCCTATAACCTATACCAGAAACAATAGCATGGGAAGTTTCCCTTTCAGCTCGGACATCAACAAACCTATCACTGTGCAGGCCAATAAAAGCTTTTCACAGAGTGATAACACCGGACAGGGTGATAACTCTGGGAAAGATGATGCTAAAGATACCAGTCCCTCTCCACTGTATGTTTTCAGAGACATAGTTAAGGGTCCCCAGACCTCGTAAAAAGCCAAAAGGGGAGGCTGACTCCCCTCAGAGCGACCGTCTCTGTGCGGCCAGAGAGAGCAGAGGTCGGCCAATGCGATTAGGTTCTATCTCCTAAACAAACAGGGGATCCGTTTCACACATAAAGCTGTTCTCCTCCCATCCCCATTTGGAGAGCTGGTGGGAGTCCTTAACAGTTCTGTCTCTCTATCAGAGTATAAACACACATGCACATTCACACACACGGGCAAACACATCACTACTCCCTCTCCTAATTAACATAACGTGTATGAAGGTGTGTTGTAACTTTCAACAGTGTCAACCTCCACATCTGTGGGAGATCGTGTGGTTAGTGTGTGGTAATGATTAGCCCTATTTTTTTTTTCTTCTACAAAGCAAACTTTTTGAAATGGTTTATACAACAACAAAAAACGCTGTTACCTGAAAGATTTCAGAATAAGAATAAGCCACCACTGGGCACAGACGTCATTTTAACGTCTAGTTTTGGTTTACACTTGGTTGAGTTATCAACTAATGTGAATTCAACGCGAAATCATAAAGTGTCACCTTGTCATTGGATTTCTGTTAACAGTTGGGTAAAAAAAAAAGAACAAATTCCCTTAAGTTGATTACTTTTTTCAAATCCAATCAGTTTTCCTCGTTATTCAACGTCATCACATGTAGTTTTTTTGGTTGAAATTACGTGGAAACAACATTGATTCAACCAGTTTTTGCCCGGTGGGAAGGCTCTGATTGGAATTGCTGTCATACTGTCAGACATAAGCGTCTTGATATTTTGCAGGCTCTGTGAGAAGTCGAGCAGTCAAGAAAACGTAGAAGAGGACATAAAGCTGGACTCTTAGGACCAATTGAGAATTCATAGAGTGGAGGACATCAAGGAGAGAAAAATGTAGCAAGGTAGTGGTGTGTGTCTACCATCCCTGTTTAGTTTGTTTGCATTCCAATAACATGCACCACTGAAGCATTTCGTTCCCTACAAACAATCCTGAGCCACTTGTCATCCTCACCACTGGAGTAGAACAGGAAAAGCAAAGGAAAGCCTCCTACATACAGATACACGTACAAACACACACACACACACACATGGCATCACACACCTTGCCGAGTGACTACCGGTGACCATTTGGGAAACACTGCTCTTAGGTTATAGTCTGATCCTAAACTTTAGTATGCATTACAAGCACACTAGTGGAGGCTGCTGAGGGGAGGACGGCTCATAATAATGTCTGGAATGGAGAGAATGGAATGGTAACAACCACATGGAAACCATGTTTGACACCATTCCATTCACTCCATCCCGGCCATTATTATGAGCCGTCCTCCCCTCAGCAGCCTCCACTGCAGCACACATACACATTCCAGAGCAGCTACTGCTACACTGCTTTAGAATAATGCTCAATCCCCTTTTTGGCACTCAGATAATTCATCTGTCGCTCGTCAATACAGACAAATACACAGCAGCTAAGGAGAAGGAGGAAAACATTCAGCCAAAAGCACAGACAGCCTCAGGGAGTGTAACACAGTAGGACCAGAGGGAGATGGTAACATTTGGCTCTGGCTTGAGTTGTGCTCTTCTGTTCCAAAATGCAGATAAGCAGAGCATGTGGAAACAACAGATCAGAGAGCATCTGACGAACTATTATCTCCCCCCTCCTTTTCCTTCCTCAACCCCCTTAAAATTGGTCTGCCAATGTAGACTGGCATCTGACAAGACTTTTCATGTGGGGGAGACTTCCTGCTGGTAGTAGTCTGGTTGCCACATTTGTGGTGAGTGTGTGTACATCCCGTCAAGATGCAAGTTTTCTTGTGTGTGTGTAGAGCATTTCCCCCTCACTTAAACATATACATCCATCCCTCTCGCTCCCACGTCTCACGTTGGAGACCCCCAACAGAGAGCCTCCTACACACCTTCCTTTTCATTCTCATTTTAGTTCGGACCGGGGTTGCGTATCTAATCTAAACATCATTGTGAAGTGAAAACAATAGCTGGTGATACTTGGAAAAACAGGAAAGTGAGTCGACAAAGCCACATAGGGACACTGGAAGAAACCAGCTATTTGAGTTGTTTTCCAGACAGATAAAGGATATGGACGCTGGTAAACAAGACAGCAAGGCCAAGTGCAATTTCCCTGCCTCTGTCTAGTAGCTGCTGGAGTCTCTACGGGAGAGGCTCTGTCTGACCATAGTGATTACACACACCAACACACACATAAATGCATAAGCACTCACAGACACACACATGCTTTTCTAAAGACAGAATTACTGACTTACTGAACCGACACCTAAAGAAAACATTTGGATTCAGCCAGAGATTTTTTCACCTTACAATGTATGGCAAACAAAAAACCTTGATTTCAAAGTTTAACAAACCATAGAACTCTATGCACAATGACTACTTTGAATAATTTCCACTGAACATTTTACAAAGACACATTTACAGAAAGAACTGTGCACATACTGTGTAAATTGTTCAAGGTAGTCATTGTGCATAGAGTTGTATGGTTTGTTAAACCAGTGATTAGTTTGGCATACATTTTAAAGTGAAACATCTGAGTCTCAGCATAATTCCGTTACCATGGAATTGCCCTAAAGTAGAAAGTGCAAAATAGAGAGCTTCAAAAGCTAGCAGACTGAGGCAATGAACTGGGGCAATGAAGGAAGAGAAAAGATAGCTGTAACATGTGAGCTGAGTGTCGGGAAGCAGGTTCAGGGAGTGAATATATTTATTTATTTAATGAATAAACAAAACACAAACAACGCACATACATGAACTGAAACAATGATGCTTGGGGAAGGAACCAAAGGGAGTGACATATATAGGGCAGGTAATCAAGGAGCTAATGGAGTCCAGGTGAGAGTCATTATGCACAGATGCGCGTAACGATGGTGACAGGTGTGCGCCATAACGAGCAGCCTGATGACCTAGAGGCCAGAGAGGGAGCACAAGTGACAAAAGCAGTTTGGGGAAATGAAGAAAGAGAAAAGATAGCAGATTAGGGAAATGAAGAAAGCCAGCAGAGGGAAATTCAGTGCCTTCAGAAAGTATTCACACCCCTTGACTTTTTCATCATTCTGTTGTGTTACAGCCTGAATTTGTTTTGCCACTTGCCTGCACACAATACCCCATAACGTCAAAGTGGAATTATTTGTACAAATTAATTTAAAATGAAAAGCTGAAATGTCTTTGTTCAAAAATTATTCAAATACTTTGTTATGGCAAGCCTAAATAAGTTCAGGAGTAAAAATGTGCTTAATGAGTCAGATAATAATGGTAGATAGGTAAACATACAAATAAAAATCCAGACATTGAATATCCCTTTGAGCATGGTGAAGTTTTTAATTACTCTTTGGATGGTGTATCAATACACCCAGTCACTACAAAGATAAAGGCGTCCTTCCTAACTCAGTTGTCTGAGAGGAATGAAACCGTTCAGGGATTTCACCATGAGGCCAATGGTGACTTTAAAAGAGTTACAGAGTTTAATGGCTGTGATTGGAGAAATCTGAGGATGGATTAAAAAAAACATTACTCCACAATATTAACCTAATTGACAGAATGAAAAGAAGGAAGCCTGTACAGAATAAACATATTCCAAAACATGCATCCTGTTTGCAACAAGGCACTAAAGTAATACTGCAAAAAACGTGGCAAAGCAATTCAGTTTTTTCCCTGAATACAAAGGGTTATTAGGTATTTTATTAGGATCCCCATTAGCTGTTACAAAAGCAGCAGCTACTCTTCCTGGGGTCCACACAAAACATGAAACATGACATAATACAGAACATTAATAGACAAGAACAGCTCAAGGACAGAACTATATCAATTTTAAAAAGGCACACATAGCCTACATATCAGTACATACACACAACATATCTAGATCAAATAGGGGAGAGGCGTTGTGGTGTGAAGTGTTGCTTTATCTGTTTTTTGAAACCAGATTTGCTGTTCATTTGAGCAATATGAGATGGGCGTTCCATGCAATAATGGCTCTATATAATACTGTAAGCTTTCTTGAATTTGTTCTGGATTTAGGGACTGTGAATAGACCTCTGGTGGGGTAAGTGTGTGTGTGTCAGAGCTGTGTGTAAGTTGACTATGCAAACAATTTCGAAATTTCAACACATGAATGTTTCTTATAAAAATAAGAAGTGATGCAGTCAGTCTCTCCTCAACTCTCAGCCAAGAGAGACTGTTATTCATAGTATGTATATCAGCCCTCTGATTACAATGAAGAGCAAGACGTGCCGCTCTGTTTTGGGCCAGCTGCAGCTTAACTAGGTCAGCACTCAACCACACAACTGGACAATAATCAAGATAAGACAAAACTGGAGCCTGCAGGACTTGCTTTTTGGAGTGTGGTGTCAAAAAAACAGAGCATCTCTTTATTACAGACAGACCTCTCCCCATCTTTACAACCACTGAATCTACACTGCTCAAAAAAATAAAGGGAACACTTAAACAACACAATGTAACTCCAAGTCAATCACACTTCTGTGAAATCAAACTGTCCACTTAGGAAGCAACACTGATTGACAATAAATTTCACATGCTGTTGTGCAAATGGAATAGACAACAGGTGGAAATTATAGGCAATTAGCAAGACACCCCCAATAAAGGAGTGGCTCTGCAGGTGGTGACCACAGACCGCTTCTCAGTTCCTATGCTTCCTGGCTGATGTTTTGGTCACTTTTGAATGCTGGCGGTGCTTTCACTCTAGTGGTAGCATGAGACGGAGTCTACAACCCACACAAGTGGCTCAGGTAGTGCAGCTCATCCAGGATGGCACATCAATGCGAGCTGTGGCAAGAAGGTTTGCTGTGTCTGTCAGCGTAGTGTCCAGAGCATGGAGGCGCTACCAGGAGACAGGCCAGTACATCAGGAGATGTGGAGGAGGCCGTAGGAGGGCAACAACCCAGCAGCAGGACCGCTACCTCCGCCTTTGAGCAAGGAAGAGCAGGAGGAGCACTGCCAGAGCCCTGCAAAATGACCTCCAGCAGGCCACAAATGGGCATGTGTCTGCTCAAACGGTCAGAAACAGACTCCATGAGGGTGGTATGAGTGCCCGACGTCCACAGGTGGGGGTTGTGCTTACAGCCCAACACCGTGCAGGACGTTTGGCATTTGCCAGAGAACACCAAGATTGGCAAATTCGCCACTGGCGCCCTGTGCTCTTCACAGATGAAAGCAGGTTCACACTGAGCACATGTGACAGACGTGACAGAGTCTGGAGACGCCGTGGAGAACGTTCTGCTGCCTGCAACATCTTCCAGCATGACCGGTTTGGCGGTGGGTCAGTCATGGTGTGGGGTGGCATTTCTTTGGGGGGCCGCACAGCCCTCCATGTGCTCGCCAGAGGTAGCCTGACTGCCATTAGGTACTGAGATGAGATCCTCAGACCCCTTGTGAGATCATATGCTGGTGCGGTTGTCCCTGGGTTCCTCCTAATGCAAGACAATGCTAGACCTCATGTGGCTGGAGTGTGTCAGCAGTTCCTGCAAGAGGAAGGCATTGATGCTATGGACTGGCCCGCCCGTTCCCCAGACCTGAATCCAATTGAGCACATTTGGGACATCATGTCTCGCTCCATCCACCAACGCCACGTTGCACCACGGACTGTCCAGGAGTTGGCGGATGCTTTAGTCCAGGTCTGGGAGGAGATCCCTCAGGAGACCATCCGCCACCTCATCAGGAGCATGCCCAGGCGTTGTAGGGAGGTCATACAGGCACGTGGAGGCCACACACACTACTGAGCCTCATTTTGACTTGTTTTAAGGACATTACATCAAAGTTGGATCAGCCTGTAGTGTGGCTTTCCACTTTCCACTTTTTTTTAGTGTGACTCCAAATCCAGACCTCCATGGGTTGATAAATTGGATTTCCATTGATTATTTTTGTGTGATTTTGTTTTCAGCACATTCAACTATGTAAAGAAAAAAGTATTTAATAAGATTATTTCATTCATTCAGATCTAGGATGTGTTATTTTAGTGTTCCCTTTATTTTTTTGAGCAGTGTATATGTTTTGACCATGACAGTTAACAATCTAAGGTAACACCAAGTAATTTAGTCTCCTCAACTTGTTCAACAGCCACCATTCATTTCCAGATTCAGCTGAGAGCTAGAACTTACGGAATGATTTGTACCAAATACAATGCTCTTAGTTTTAGAGATGTTCAGGACCAGTTTATTACTGGCCACCCATTCAAAACAGACTGCAACTATTTGTTAAGGGTTTCAGTGACTTCATTACCTGTGGTTGCTGATGCGTAAATGGTGGAATCATCAGCATACATGGACACACATGATTTGTATAATGCCAGTGGCAGGTCATTGGTGAAAATAGAGAGATAGCTCTGAATCCACGATACGGCAGAGTTTGAAATGACATAACACATATGTTTTCTGGTTATGGTCAATAATATCAAACGCTGCACTGAAATCTAACAGTACAACTCCCACAATCTTCTTATTATGAATGTATTTCAACCAATCATCAGTCATTTGTGTGTTGAGTGACCCTCTATAAGCATGCTGAAAGTCTGTTGTTAATTCGTTTAGAGAAGTAGTATTGTATTTGGTCAAACACTGTTTTTTCAACAGTTTGCTAAGAGCTGGCAGAAAGCTGATAGGTCTGCTGTTAGAACCAGTGAAGGACGCTTTACCACTCTTGGGTAGCGGAATGACTTTGGCTTCCCTCCAGGACTGAGGACAAAGACTTTCCTCCAGGCTCAGATTAAAGATATGACAGATAAGAGTGGATATAGAGTCAGCCACCAGCCTCAGTAGTTTCCATCTAAGTTGTAGGGATGATCTCTTGATAAGTGAATTGGACCATTTTCCTTTCCTGCTAAGGATTCAAAATGTAACGAGTACTTTTGGGTGTCAGGGAAAATGTATTAAAAAGTACATTATTTTCTTTAGGAATGTAGTGAAGTAAAGGTAAAAGTTGTCAAAAATATGAATAGTAAAGTACAGATACCCCTCAAAACTACTTAAGTAGTACTTTAAAGTATTTTTACTTAAGTATGTTACACCACTGCATCTGATTCAATGAAAGATGGAGTTGAATGTGTCTTTCTGCCCATAATTGCATTTCAAGTATAACAAAGTCTTTTTTACATAATTCCTTACAGTGGGTATAGAAAGTCACCACCCCCTTTCAAAATGTTTACGTTTTGTTGCCTTACAGCCTGAAATAAAAACACAAAATCAAACTTTTTCTGGCTTTATTTACCTACAGTAACCCACAATATCCAAGTGAAGAAAAAAAGCCATGCTTGAATTACAGCCATGAGTGTCTTTGAATATGTCTCTACTAACTTTGCACACCTAGACTGTCCAATGTTTGCCCATTCTTCCTTGCAGAATTGTTCAAACTCAGTCAAATTGCATAGTGACCACTCATGGACTGCGCTCTTCAAGTCATTCCGCAGATTCTCAATGGGATTAAGATCAAGGCTCTGACTAGGCCACTCAAGGACATTCTCCTGCTTGTCCTTCAGCCACTGTACAGTTGCTTTGGCGGTGTGCTTTGGGTCATTGTAATGTTGAAACATGACCCATCTTTCCATTTTCAACTTACTGGCGGAGGGCTGCAGGTTCTCCTCAAGAATATGTCGGTATTTTGCGCTGTCCATTTTCTCTTCTATCCTGACAAGAGCTCCAGTCCCTGCTGAAGAGAAACACCCCCACAACAGGATGCTGCCACCCCTGTACTTTACTGTAGGCATGGTGTTCTCTGGGTGGAAAGATGTATTGGGTTTTTGCCAGACATCATTTTGCATCCAGGCCAAAAAGTTCAATTTTGGTCTCATCTGACCACAGCACCTTTTGCCACTTGGCCACGGAATCTATAATGTGCCTATTGGCAAAGCTCAAATGAGACTTGATGTGGCTTTTCTTGAGGAGTGTTTTTTTTCTTGCCACCCTCCCATAGAGGCCAGATTTATGGAGCTCTTGTGATATTGTGATATACACTGGAGTTGCTTACCAAGAAGACAGATGTTCCTGAGTGGCTGAGTAACAGTTTTTAGTTAAATCTACTTGAAGATCTATGGCAAAACCTGAAAATTGTTGTCTAGCAATGATCAACAACCAATTTCACAGAGATTGAATAATTTTTATGGGCAAAAAAGTAATGGGCAAATGTTGTACTTTCCAGGTGTGGAAAGCTCTTAGAGACTTACCGTAAATTCCAGACTATAAGCCGCAACTTTTTTCCCAGGCTTTGAACCTCGCGGCTTAAACAATGAATGCGGCTAATATATGGATTTTTCCCACTTTTTTTCTAAAAAAAAGAAACACATTCTGTGACGTGTTCAGTTTTTTGGCAGCATGAAGCTTTCATTAGACCAATGAAATTGTCGAACGGGTTAAGGTCAAACAACTTTTTTGTTTACTGTTTAGATTAAATCGAGCGCTCTCAAACTTCCCATCATTCTGATTACGGCAAAGACACGGAGAAATGCATATGATGCAGCTTTCAAGTTGAAGGCGATTGATCTGGCTGTTGGAAAAGGAAATAGAGCTGCTGCACGGGAGCTTGGTCTTAATGAGTCGATGATAAGACGTTGGAAACAGTAGCGTGTGTGTGTGTGTTTGTGTGTGTGTGTGTGTGTGTGTGTGTGTGTGTGTGTGTGTGTGTGTGTGTGTGTGTGTGTGTGTGTGTGTGTGTGTGTGGGAAGGGGTGGGGGGTGGGGGGGTTGGAGAGGAGTTTGAGGAGTTTCAAAACATTTTCTCCCTCTCCGTTCCTACTGAATACCACTGCTGGTTTGGAGTGTGGCTAGATTCTACCAATACGACTGGAAGTCAGAGAGATTCGGTTTTCCTTTTCTTTTTCTAAGTGCCACTTTCACACCCCTCGTGACCACCCACTAGTTTTCCCAGCTTTTTGTGGGATGTGGTGATTTTGTGACCTCGTTTCTGTATCAGAGTTGCTCCTCATTTTTCAGTGATGATACAGTGTGTACCAATACAGAAATAACACTTGTGATAAATGTTGTTTTGTATGAAACATGTTGAATTGGGAAGAGGAATTTAGTCTACCTCAAGACAGGGTGTTGGTATGCAAGTGTGTGCGTGTGAATGTGTGCGTGCATGTGTATTTTTGTAGTCCAGCTGTGTGTGTGGTCGTCACCCTGTGTGACTCACCCAGTGAAGGCAGGAACAACTCAGGACAGAGAGGCCTAGAGAGGTCTAATGCACTTAGAAAAAGAAAAGGAAAACCGAATCTCTCTGACTTCCAGTCATATTGGTAGAATCTAGCCACACTCCAAACCAGCAGTGGTATTCAGTAGGAACGGAGAGGGAGAAAATGTTTTGAAACTCTTCAACCCCCCCCCCCACCACCACCACCAGCAGCCTCCCCCCCCCCCCAAACCACCCCCCCACACACACACAATAGCCTTGAATCACACATTTGAATGGATACACAATATAAATCTTTAACTAGAGATGAGAGAAATTGCTCGACTTTGTCAATCATGCTGACATTATGTCCAGTATGTTGCATGAATTCACAAATAAAACATGATTCCCCAAAGAAGTTAGTATTAACAGTCACCCCTCACAGCCCTCAATATATAAACATGTTGTGTCCAGTTAAGGGGTCACCTCCAGGCTACATTTAGAGAAGCTCTTCCTTTGACCCTCCACTCCCATTCAGAGTGCAGAGTGAGTGCAGTCAGCACCAAATACTTTCCTATTGTCCTGCTAAGGCCCCATGATTACAAGACCAGGGACTCTTCTAAACATCCACACACACAATTAAGTAGTCCTACCTGGCTCAGTCTCTCTCAGTGCCTACTCAGACAAGTGAGGTTGTGTGTGTGTGTGTGTGTGTGTGTGTGTGTGTGTGTGTGTGTGTGTGTGTGTGTGTGTGTGTGTGTGTGTGTGTGTGTGTGTGCGTGTGTGTGTGTGTGTGTGTGTGTGTGTGTGTGTGTGTGTGTGTGTGTGTGTGTGTGTGTGTGTGTGTGTGTGTGTGTGTGGGTGTGTGTGTGTGTGGGTGTGTGTGTGTGGGTGTGCGTGCGTGCCTGTGTGCGTGTGTGCGCATGTGTGTGTGAGTGATTTGGGTATATGTAAAGACAGGATATATTGTAGGTGGACTACTGACCTACATATTGTAAGTGAGACAGTGATCATTGTGACAGGATATAAGTTATATGACAATGATCATTGTGATAGGATAGAGGTTATATGACAGTGATCATCGGGACAGGATGGAGGTTGTATGATAGGGATCACTGGGACAGGATAGAGGTTGTATGACAGTGATCACTGGGACAGGATAGAGGTTGTATTACAGTGATCATTGGGACAGGATAGAGGTTGTATGACAGTGATCACTGGGACAGGATAGAGGTTGTATTACAGTGATCACTGGGACAGGATAGAAGTTGTATTACAGTGATCACTGGGACAGGATAAAGGTTGTATTACAGTGATCACTGGGACAGGATGGAGGTTGTATGACAGTGATCACTGGGACAGGATAGAGGTTGTATTACAGTGATCATTGGGACAGGATAGAGGTTATATGACAATGATCATTGTGATAGGATAGAGGTTATATGACAGTGATCATCGGGACAGGATGGAGGTTGTATGATAGGGATCATTGGGACAGGATGGAGGTTGTATGACAGTGATCACTGGGACAGGATAGAGGTTGTATTACAGTGATAATTATAACAGGATAGAGGTTGTATGACAGTGATCACTGGGACAGGATAGAGGTTGTATTACAGTGATCACTGGGACAGGATAGAAGTTGTATTACAGTGATCACTGGGACAGGATAAAGGTTGTATTACAGTGATCACTGGGACAGGATAGAAGTTGTATTACAGTGATAATTATAACAGGATAGAGGTTGTATGACAGTGATCACTGGGACAGGATGGAGGTTGTATGACAGTGATCATTGGGACTGGATAGAGGTTATATGACAGTGATCATTGGGACAGGATAGAGGTTATATGACAGTGATCATTGGGACAGGATAGAGGTTGTATGACAGTGATCACTGGGACAGGATAGAGGTTATATGACAGTGATCATTGAGACAGGATAGAGGTTGTATGACAGTGATCACTGGGACAGGATGGAGATTGTATGACAGTGATCATTGGGACTGGATAGAGGTTATATGACAGTGATCATTGGGACAGGATAGAGGTTATATGACAGTGATCATTGGGACAGGATAGAGGTTGTATGACAGTGATCACTGGGACAGGATAGAGGTTATATGACAGTGATCATTGAGACAGGATAGAGGTTGTATGACAGTGATCATTGGGACAGGATGGAGGTTGTATGACAGTGATCACTGGGATAGGATAAAGGTCGTATTACAGTGATCATTGGGACAGGATAGAGGTTGTATTACAGTGATCATTGGGACAGGATAGAGGTTGTATTACAGTGATAATTATAACAGGATAGAGGTTGTATGACAGCGATCATTGGGACAGGATGGAGGTTGTATGACAGTGATCACTGGGACAGGATAAAGGTTGTATGACAGTGATCATTGGGACAGGATAGAGGTTGTATTACAGTGATCATTGGGACAGGATAGAGGTTGTATTACAGTGATCATTGGGACAGGATAGAGGTTGTATGACAGTGATCACTGGGACAGGATAAAGGTTGTATTACAGTGATCATTGGGACAGGATAGAGGTTGTATTACAGTGATCATTGGGACAGGATAGAGGTTGTATTACAGTGATCATTGGGACAGGATAGAGGGTGTATTACAGTGATCATTGGGACAGGATGGAGGTTGTATGACAGTGATCACTGGAACAGGATAAAGTTTGTATTACAGTGATCATTGGGACAGGATAGACGTTGTATTACAGTGATCATTGGGACAGGATAGAGGTTGTATTACAGTGATAATTATAACAGGATAGAGGTTGTATGACAGTGATCATTGGGACAGGATGGAGGTTGTATTACAGTGATCATTGGGACAGGATAGAGGATGTATGACACCACTCCCCAGGGAGGATGCAGGTGTGGAAAACGTCATGCCACTCATCTGCTATATTAACATTTTTCTTAACCTAAATCTGAGTCTGTACGCTTACCAACACATGCACACAACTATACAACACACTCAAGCTATCTATTCCGTTTGTTCTGAAATTCATGCAAGGTAGTGGCAGTACACTTTTTCCACAACAGCCTGTTTAACCACTATCCCTAACACATTCTGCCCAACCCAACCACACATGACCAATCCCCAAGCTAAGCTCTGAGGATGCTAGCTCTGCAACTTTAGCTTCCTTAGTGATTCTTCTACCCTAAGCCTTAAGCCTATTGGATAGCTAGCCTATAGACAACAACAACAGGCAATGACACGGCCCGTTTACACCCAAACACTCAGCGATCTGAACCCACTAACCCTTCGACCATTGTCCCACTGCCTTTGTTAGAACCTGGAGCTGTTTGTTGACATAGCTCCAACCCTCGTTGAGTCCCACTCTATCCCTGTCCTCCCCCCAAACACCCTGTCCTCTCCCGTTCAACCTTTCTGCCCCCTCTCTCCTCACCATCACCTAGCATCCTTGAACCAGCTTCCTGCCACAGGAAGAAGCTAAATCCCATCTGGTGGTCAGTGCCAGAAACAGACTTCCTGGAGCCGGGATGGTGGTGTTGAAACACCAATGTCAATTACAGGAGAGAGAGAGAGAGGTGAGGAAAGGGGAGAGAATGTTGTGGCCGTGCACTAATAAGATGGCAGGGACATCCACAGGTTTTCTTTACTTGTCCTATTATCCCAACTGTTACACGGAGAAGATTGTTGCTGTTTTCATTCTCATGCTTGCTAGCAGTAACCACAGCAGTCATTATGGAATGGCACCTCACGTTGAACAACAAAGGGGCTGATTGGCTGGCACTGCCATTCCAGCTGTAAGCAAGTGTAGGGTCTGAATCTATTCTGGCTAGAGAAGCACTCTGCTTTGTCTCAGATGTCAACCCATCAACATTCTTCAAATTCATATCAGCTGTTAGTGCAATGGTCACAGACAAGGTTCAGTGGTCACCGGCAGGGTGCAGTGGAGGGTGCAGTGGTCACCGACAGGGTGCAGTGGTCACCGGCAGGTTGAAGTGGTCACCGGCAGGGTGCAGTGGTCACCGGCAGGGTGCAGTGGTCACCGGCAGGGTGAAGTGGTCACCGGCAGGGTGAAGTGGTCACCGGCAGGGTGCAGTGGAGGGTGCAGTGGAGGGTGCAGTGCCCACCGGCAGGTTGAAGTGGTCAACGGCAGGGTGCAGTGGAGGGTGCAGTGGTCACCGGCAGGGTGCAGTGGTCAACGGCAGGGTGAAGTGGTCAACGGCAGGGTGCAGTGGAGGGTGCAGTGGAGGGTGCAGTGCTCACCGGCAGGGTGCAGTGGAGGGTGCAGTGCTCACCGGCAGGGTGCAGTGGAGGGTGCAGTGCTCACCAGCAGGGTGCAGTGGTCACCGGCAGGGTGAAGTGGTCACCGGCAGGTTGAAGTGGTCAACGGCAGGGTGCAGTGGAGGGTGCAGTGGAGGGTGCAGTGCTCACCGGCAGGGTGCAGTGGTCAACGGCAGGTTGAAGTGGTCAACGGCAGGTTGAAGTGGTCAACGGCAGGGTGCAGTGGTCAACGGCAGGGTGAAGTGGTCAACGGCAGGGTGCAGTGGTCAACGGCAGGGTGCAGTGGTCAACGGCAGGTTGAAGTGGTCAACGGCAGGTTGAAGTGGTCAACGGCAGGGTGAAGTGGTCAACGGCAGGTTGAAGTGGTCAACGGCAGGGTGAAGTGGTCAACGGCAGGTTGAAGTGGTCAACGGCAGGGTGAAGTGGTCAACGGCAGGTTGAAGTGGTCAACGGCAGGGTGAAGTGGTCAACGGCAGGGTTAAGTGGTCAACGGCAGGTTGAAGTGGTCAACGGCAGGGTGAAGTGGTCAACGGCAGGTTGAAGTGGTCAACGGCAGGGTGAAGTGGTCAACGGCAGGTTGAAGTGGTCAACGGCAGGGTGAAGTGGTCAACGGCAGGGTGAAGTGGTCAACGGCAGGGTGAAGTGGTCAACGGCAGGTTGAAGTGGTCAACGGCAGGGTGAAGTGGTCAACGGCAGGGTGAAGTGGACAACGGCAGGGTGAAGTGGTCAACGGCAGGTTGAAGTGGTCAACGGCAGGGTGAAGTGGTCAACGGCAGGGTGAAGTGGACAACGGCAGGGTGAAGTGGTCAACGGCAGGGTGAAGTGGACAACGACAGGGTGAAGTGGTCAACGGCAGGGTGAAGTGGACAACGGCAGGGTGAAGTGGTCAACGGCAAGGTGAAGTGGTCACTTTCCTTTCCCAATGATCTAACAGCCTTGTGTTTTCCCCGGCCTCCTCCAAACCCATGGGGTTGACGACACTATATCACTCAGTGAGAACAAAGGCTACTAAATGTCTTCTTTCTTTATGGTGGTTATGCAGCATGGCCACTCTTTGGCGTTTACACCAAATCTTGTCTATTAATTAACATGCCCTAGGCCTAGCATGCTAAATGCTAACAAAATGCTATAAACAACCCCAGCTGTTAGCCCCTTAGCATTAGCACTAGGCATTACACAACCCAGACACAACACAGTGATAAACCTGCACTTTGACTTCCTGTGAGTGGCCGTGCCAAACATAACTTTATACCACACTGCCTGTGATATTGTAACACCAGCCCGAACAATCACCTACCACAGTCCTTGGGAACATCAGCAAAACCTGTGTTGCTTCATTCACCTTTATGGTTTATTGTTTTCCTTACTGACTATGACACTTTAACAGAAGTGTTTTTATTTATGTGATAATAGAGAATGCAGGGGTTGGGCTTCTAGGAAGAGGAAGGAATAGGTGGGATACAAATGAGCTTGACTTTCATTTAACTTCGTTTCCAACGGTAACTTGATTGTGAACACATTCCCACTCATAACAATGAATTGAATCATAAAAAATCACAAAAATCCCTCCACAATAAGGTCTTGTTAGCCTAATCCAGTGGTTCCCAACCAGGGGTACTAGGAATTCAGTTGTTGGTACAGCAACGGAAAAATGGCAAGACATCAACTAGTACAGAAACATGATAAAGACTTATGACAACAAGCAAAAACTACAACACACACTGCCACAAGGGTCCCATTTTAGTCTTCAAACTGTCTGTGTTTCCTTTCTGATGATAAGGAGGAGCTGATTAGGATTGGGTGGAATCTTAACACAGACTATCCACCCCCATCCTCTGCTACTGCGGAACCCTGTCATAGGGCCAAATTCTACACTGAAACACACTTGCGTTAAGTCATACATTGATGTCAACGGAGGACTCGCACCACAGTCTGAGTTGCGCGAGCAGTCTCAATTTAAAACTTGGCCATTGACAGTAAACACTTTTTCCATTGTCTTTTTACCTCGGGGTCAACACTTCCTTTCTGGCTTCCACTGTGGTGATTTAGACAGAAAGCATGCCTTAAAGACAGTAAACACTAGACACTGATCCAGTTGGCTTCTAGCCCCGACACAACGATAGGGAAGGGAAGTTTCCCCTTACAGAGACTGACTGACTTCCGCTGACCTGGATACACCATCCGCCTATCATGCAGTATGGAGATGGAACATTCCAAAACAGACTCATTTTGGTCTGACTAACATATAAGTGCAAATGTTCTGGAAACGAGAAACCAGAGACCTTCAGACTTTCTCTGACAATGTGTTTGGAAAATAATTAAGGGGAGGGTACAAGGAATCAAGGGAAGACAATATTGACAATGAGCCCATCACAACGTTGTGTGGATGTGTCATACATAGACCTACTGTAACTGTGCAGCAATGTCATTTCTACAACAACAACAAGTATCACTGCTGTAATTCCTTTATGGGATGTGATTGCATGTGTACAATGACATAGTGGCCTATTGACAGAAGGAAAAGTTGTTATAGTGGTTTTACCTTGGCGTGAGTGTCTGGTGAGGGGAGAAGGTCAGTTGGCCTGAGAATGACAGGAAGCTACAATTAACCCCAGGAGCAATGCTACTTCCACACACGACAGACACCTATAGCCTAAACTTCCTTGGGTTTTTCAAGTTACAAGCTGCAAAAAAATCACTGTTAACGAATGATGCACTCACACTTCATTGAAGTGTTTGGCACTGGCACATGGCATGTCCCAATATCTCAAAATGGCTTCCTCTCTCGCATGCCCTCTCCCTTAGTACGTAAGTCCTGTTCACAGTGATTACTTGAGTTCAATTCTAGGTTGAGCATTCCACTGGCAGCCTATTACTCCAGCATCGGGTTGATTCGATGACAATAGCGAAATCTAAGACCGTTCAAACAGATGCATTCTTCACATGCCTACACATTTTCCCTCAATGGAGGACTTACATTCTACTAAGGATGAGAGAATGGGTTCATGATGTTATCTCCCAACTGAAAGCAAATGTTTATAACCGATAAAATGAGCAAGAAGCTGCAGTGTAATTGGTGTCAGTGTTTCATGACACACACACAAAAAAAACATGTATAAACAGTGACTACGAATTAAGATACATGTCCAAGTCTCTAGAAGCAATTCTTTCTTTGTTGTCAGTCAACCTTGAGTTTTATCTGCATTTTATTAGCAATTCCTTCACGGAGCTGTTGAGAGCATATCAGGACCCGAGGCTCATCCCAAGTTTACTGTGAATGGCTCACAGGACTTCAGAGGAGAAGGAAGCTCCACAGATTTTCTCCATGCTGGCACACAATACAAACGTTTTTATCTCTTTTTCCTCTCTCCAACTTCGTCTTTCTTCATGTGTATCCCAGTTGTTTAAGGGGGGGAAAAAAATATGGGTTTACTGGTCTCTTGTGGAGGCAATGGTTCAGACGACAGTTAGCATATTAAGTGTTTTTCGCAAGCTAAACTATTGACCTGCGAAGCTGCCCATTGGAATTTTGCTAAGCTATGAACAGGGAATCAATAGGGCCAGTGTGATGCGCAAACAGTATCAATGAGAAATGAATTCAGCTTCTAAACATGAGTAGAATACTTGTAACTTAGATCATGAGCTTTAGTGTATGTGTGTTTATGTAGGCCAGTGTGAGCTAGCCAGCTGTGGAACACTTGGTGTGGAAAAGCTTCAATTCAGACAGGAAGTCCATTGGCACAGACATCTTTTTACCCACAGTTCTAAGGGATAATAAGAGCTAATGTGGCATCAGTTATGGGGCAACCACCACAGCATCTGTGCACCACACTATGTTCCTGGACAAACCAGTACACAACGGTAGACTAAGGGTGCTTTAAAACCGATCAAAATGATGCATCGTAAACTCAGGAAAACCAATGGTGTTCAATGACAGCCATGCGTTGTGGCAATGCAAAGGTGCACAGAATGGGATGCACTACATTTCCGTGGAAGGATTTCTATTTTTGACGCAGCATATCCTGGCTACGGAGCTGACAACCAATTCAAAATGAATGGCATGAGGTTTCTCCCGCCTCATTTTCCATCACTCCACCACACCCCCGAAAGCACTCAGCAGACAACTATGCATCAGAAGTGGTTTGAAGCCGCCCCAACGCACACACACTTGGCTCTCGCACAGGCTGGAATAGTCAGTCAAATACCTGTCAATCTAAAACACCAAGTCCAGTAAAACAGAAAACGAGAGTTAGCCACAGTTTATTAATCCATCAGTAACCACTTCACCCAGTCAAACTAACCCCCACACACTACTGTCATCTTAATCGTCTGTTGGACTTTCTTTAAGTAGACCCACTCTGGAAGCCACCCACTGGCGCCCCTGGAAGATGAAACCGTGGCCCCCCCCAGGGTGAGGGGGGTTTGCTCCTCCCCTGGTGAATAATTTAGTACATTTGTCTGGGAATGTGTTTTCTAACATTAATGCAGGCATGATGCATTCCACAACATTTATTCCGTGCAGAAGAGAACGGGAAACCATACTGTTTCCATAGTCCCTAAACATCTAGCACTGGGATACCCAACCCTCCGCTCGAGGGCTTTTGATCCAACCCTGTTCTAAACACACCTGACCATACTAAGCACCTGTTCATCAGGACTTGATTAGATTACATAGAAGCCTGCACATCTATTATCTCTTCAAGAGTAGGGTTGGCCACCACAGATCTGGGGTGACATTTAATAGATTTAAAAACCTCCAGAAGAACACAGGTGGAGATTAATGATGTATCATAGTCCAGTTGCATACAAACTTACCCACTCCTCCTGCCACTCGTCTCTGGTGCTTCTCATGCTGCTCTTTTATGGTATGGACTCTATACACGTTTCCATAGCAGCGGAATGGAACTGTTACTTTCATTATTTTGAATTGTTAGATACTACTGCGCTGTTGGTGCTAGGAACACAAGTATTTCGCTGCACCCACAATAACATCTGCTAAATATGTGTATGCAACCAATACAATTAGATTTGATCATGAAGGATATTTGGAATCATTCCACAGTGTACAGTAGGATTCTGGGATAGTATTACCATAATATTTATATGAGTCGTACTACTCTACTGTAAAGACTATCCAGATGGGGCAGAAACGTTTGAACCCCTCTTTCATCCTAAATTGAATCCCCCAACTCCAATTAAGTCTTTAAAGCAACCAGATGCTGTTCTGTCTGTGGTTATACTCCTTTCCCAAAACAGATTTTCCCCACATGACAAGCTGGTAAAGCTGAAGGCTTGGGGGAGCCCAAACACATAAGTGTCCCATATGTGCATTGGTGTCAAATGAATGTTTACAATTTAAATACTGATTGTCAAGTCTACACAACTTCAATGCAAATAGAATCAACGTGTTTAATATTGTTAAAGGTGATTTATTTATGCAGATAACATTTAAATACATATTTTTTTTATTCAAAAGTATTCCAGTATTTTAGTTGAGTGCAATTGAGCATCTCACCTGAATTCAAATTCACAGATGTGGAAAGGAGGTTGGGATTGGGGTGGGTGGAGAGAGGGATTTTAGTTCTTCTTTGTGATAAAAAAAAATAAAACTAACAATGCTGCAATTGTACATTTAAATTCGTAATACGAATATATTGGGTAACACTTTACTTTAAGTCCACATTCATTAATATGTAACTAAATAGTAATACATGTATTTATAACATAGTTACATGTAATTACTAGTTACACTGTAATAAGGTTTTATCGATATGTTATTACACAAGTGGAACAAGGACATGTAATTACAAATCTACTTAGAGGTTATTCCACATGTGTAATTACGCATGATTGATGTATGTGTAATTAGAAGAGGTCTTGTTCCAAATGTAACTAACATGTTAGTCTCCTGTGTAGCAGCGCCATGTTAACAATGCAGCCTGTTGTGTAACCTTGTTACATGTAATTACATAAGTCACTACCACCTAAATAGGCTAGGCTAGGACTCCGTCAGCTGTTGTAGCAAACCCTGTCATTAACTACAGCTTGTTGTCTTATTTCCATATTATTTGGCTTAAAGGATGTACTGAATTAAATGTAAGAGCAATGTATTTACAATGGATATGCATGTAGCTATAATGTACCTACCCAGGAGCAAGCAACTTAATATAAAGTGAAACACATAATGGTATAACCTTAGTAGATTTGTATTTATATGTAACTAGGCAAGTCAGTTAAGAACAAATTCATATTTACAATGAAAGCCTTGGAAGAGGTGTTAACTGCCTTGTTCAGGGGCAGAACCACCTTGTCAATTTTTACCTTGTCAGCTCGGGGACCTTATCTAGCAACCTTTCGGTTACTGGCCCAACGCTCTAACCACTAGGCTAGCTGCTACGTATGTGCTTTGAAAGGAATTTAAGAGTTTATTTCTCTGGCTTCAAAGGTGTTACGTAATTGAAACGTTGTTCAAAATAACATCATCTATAATGTTACAGTAGGTACTCATGAGCAAGCAGCTTCAAGTAAAGTGAGACACAGTAGGGTCAACCTTTTTATTACAATCATTGGGGTAATACACTTCAATGTAGAATAACTTGTTACAGCACCAATAAGTGTAATTACAATGTACTTTCAATGCCATTACATATTTCACAGGATATATCCAAATGTTATTTATTACAATGTTGTTATAAAGAAAAATATCGTAACTAAAATGTTTCTACACAGGAACAAGCAACTTAACGTGAAGTGAAACACATTGTGCATTACTCATGTAATTACTATGTTACAATTTAGGCAGACACCCAATAAAGCACTTGTATTTGTGATCAATGGGAATCCATCTCAACCTTTAAGTGTAATTACAATATGCTTTCAATTAAATTACATATTTCACAGGCTACATCAACATTTCAGTTATTACAACGTTGTTATAAACAAAAGTATTGTAAATAATGTTTTTATGCAGGAACAAGCAACTTAATGTAAAGTGAAACCCATTTTATTTAGTCATGTAATTCATATGTAGTTACTATGTTACGTGTTTTTGATTGTAGAAGTTGAAGTTTGGTAAGACACGGAGGGTTGGTGCATAACCTGTTGATACGACAGTGATATGTTTGGAAACAATGGAATCGAGAGTCTCCCGTTTCATGTGATATACATTGTTACGTGGAGTGACCCAAAAAGCACAGATAGCAACCAAACATGCTTATAACCCTGTCAAAATAATGAAACATTAATTTGCTTTAGGATGGTAGTTCCAAAGACATCACATTGGTTGATATAAATGAAATGTTGAGATTGTTGTTTTTGGCAAATTAGAGCTTGCAGGGGATGCTTGATTTAAAGGGCCGGTATTGACCGCTATTTAAATTGACACGGCAAAATACCTGGCACTGGGTACTCCCGGCTACATTTCCTCTAGGGGGTGCATGCAAAGAGTGAAAAATCTTACAGCTGACATACTAATCGGATGTCTTTGAAGAGTTGAGAGAGAACTCCTTTCTTATTTTCTTTACCCAACCAGTACGTCCACTCAATAAAATGGAGATGCTTCTTTAAACTTTTTGGGGTTCCGATTTCCCCTTAGCCTCCAGACCTGGCCCTTTATTGTCTGCCAAGCTCTTTCAATGTGCTGTGTGTGACATCCTGTGTGAGGATCCACACAGTTGTTTGTGTGGTTGACTGTCTGGTGATTGTAACCCAGCCCATTCAGAGACCTGACATACTCTCTCCAGCAGTCTCTCAGAATGGTGGAACCTCTTCGCACATGTCGCCTGATGATAGGGATTAAGGTTTCCTGTGAACGGTTTTCCACCATTTTAAGAACTGTGCGCCGTCTGTTGTGTTTGACCTCCATCATCCCAAACACCAAACCCTGTCTTCTCCACGTTTGCCCCATCCTTCCACGATTGTACTGAAAGATAGGAACAAGTGCATATGGTTATTTTGTGACAGGGAGCTGGCCAGTGGTTAGTCGCGCCTTGGAATGGCGGAGATCAGTAAATCCATGGGAACTAGCAGAATGTCACTTATGACGCAAGCTAAGGTCTGATGGGTGAAGTTGTATAATGTTGAAAGACCTGAAACATGATCCTAGGAAACATCACTGATGATGTGTCCAAATAGCACAGAGATGTATTTATCAAATAAATCAGTATATAAAATGGGCAAGCCCTCTATTTTTGATCCATATCAGTATATCTACTGAGGAGAAATTTAATAAGGCAACTGATGAAATATATACACAAAGTAAGTGAAATATATCCACAAATTATCTCTGTTCCCAAGTCCAGATAATGAATATTACTACATCAAAATTGATCATGCTATGCCTTTCTCTTGTGTGAGAACTTGGATAAATCCATCACCAAAGCCTTCCTCCTCTTGAACCTCCTCAGGGCTTTGTTGCAGACCTTCAATAATGAGAGGTAAGACAAATGTTGGTGATATGAGAAAACTTGAGTGTCCCAGGGAAGCATGGCCCCCAACTTCTATAGGAGGGGCACCGAAATCAAATCTCACTTCGGGTCCCAAATCGTCTGGAGCGGACACTGCTCCTGTCTCATGTGGAAATACACTTTAGAGGAGGCTGGTGGCTGGAATGGAATTGCAATGAGCCCGTCCTCCTATAGCTCCTCCTACCAACCTGCAGTGGTCAATGTCAGCCTGGCCTGGCAGTGTACATTCCTATAACCTATGAGACTAGCTAACTAGGCTACATAGGAGCTCAAGATGACAGTTATATTCACTGTACATTTACATATTCAAATACACTGCTCAAAAAAATAAAAGGAACACTAAAATAACACATCCTAGATCTGAATGAATGAAATAATCTTATTAAATACTTTTTTCTTTACATAGTTGAATGTGCTGACAATAATCAATGGAAATCCAATTTATCAACCCATGGAGGTCTGGATTTGGAGTCACACTCAAAATTAAAGTGGAAAACCACACTACAGGCTGATCCAACTTTGATGTAATGTCCTTAAAACAAGTCAAAATGAGGCTCAGTAGTGTGTGTGGCCTCCACGTGCCTGTATGACCTCCCTACAACGCCTGGGCATGCTCCTGATGAGGTGGCGGATGGTCTCCTGAGGGATCTCCTCCCAGACCTGGACTAAAGCATCCGCCAACTCCTGGACAGTCCGTGGTGCAACGTGGCGTTGGTGGATGGTGCGAGACATGATGTCCCAGATGTGCTCAATTGGATTCAGGTCTGGGGAACGGGCGGGCCAGTCCATAGCATCAATGCCTTCCTCTTGCAGGAACTGCTGACACACTCCAGCCACATGAGGTCTAGCATTGTCTTGCATTAGGAAGAACCCAGGGCCAACCGCACCAGCATATGGTCTCACAAGGGGTCTGAGGATCTCATCTTGGTACCTAATGGCAGTCAGGCTACCTCTGGCGAGCACATGGAGGGCTGTGCGGCCCCCCAAAGAAATGCCACTCCACACCATGACTGACCCACCGCCAAACCGGTCATGCTGGAGGATTTTGCAGGAAGCAGAACGTTCTCCACGGCGTCTCCAGACTCTGTCACATCTGTCACATGTGCTCAGTGTAAACCTGCTTTCATCTGTGAAGAGCACAGGGTGCCAGTGGCGAATTTGCCAATCTTGGTGTTCTCTGGCAAATGCCAAACGTCCTGCACGGTGTTGGGCTGTAAGCACAACCCCCACCTGTGGACGTTGGGCCCTCATACCACCCTCATGGAGTCTGTTTCTGACCGTTTGAGCAGACACATGCACATTTGTGGCCTGCTGGAGGTCATTTTGCAGGACTCTGGCAGTGCTCCTCCTGCTCCTCCTTGCACAAAGGCGGAGGTAGCGGTCCTGCTGCTGGGTTGTTGCCCTCCTACGGCCTCCTCCACGTCTCCTGATGTACTGGCCTGTCTCCTGGTAGCGCCTCCATGCTCTGGACACTACGCTGACAGACACATCAAACCTTCTTGCCACAGCTCACATTGATGTGCCATCTTCGATGAGCTGCACTACATGAGCCACTTGTGTGGGTTGTAGACGCCGTCTCATGCTACCACTAGAGTGAAAGCACCGCCAGCATTCAAAAGTGACCAAAACATCAGCCAGGAAGCATAGGAACTGAGAAGTGGTCTGTGGTTACCACCTGCAGAGCCACTCCTTTATTGGGGGTGTCTTGCTAATTGCCTATAATTTCCACCTGTTGTCTATTCCATTTGCACAACAGCATGTGAAATTTATTGTCAATCAGTGTTGCTTCCTAAGTGGACAGTTTGACTTCACAGAAGTGTGATTGACTTGGAGTTACATTGTGTTGTTTAAGTGTTCCCTTTATTTTTTTGAGCAGTATATTTCTTACAGTACAGTACTCCTCATTTCAAACTCTCCCAAAGTTCTCTAGGCCAATCAATACCAGTTGTAACATTAACTTACCATATGTATCAATCTTTGCACGCATGCCGGATCATTTTCTGCTTGTGGCCACAGGACAGCTCACAGATTTCTTGAGCAGGCCTTTCTTCTGAAGGTATTTGATAACCTTTTTTTGTTTTTCTGCTTTTTTCTTCTGACAATATATCACTTAGCACACAAGCCATGTTCAATTCAAAATCCCTGGGTCGGGTAAAAACAGTATTGGATCTGGGTGCACAGTTTAAGAGTTTAAATTTGTATCCAGCGGTAATTATAGAAATTGGCGTGAAATACCCATGTGCAGGAAATTGTAGTAACATCATTCAGCAAAGAAACAGATGTTCACTTGTTCTCATGTTGTTGAACAACAGCCAACGTTGACCAAGGACAACCAAGGTAAATAAATAGTAAGATATGAAAGTAGTTAAAATTTAGAATTGAATTTGTCTTGATAATGGGTGGATTTCATCTGATATCTCAGTGCAAATGAGGCTCTTTTTGTGGGACAATCTCATTCTCGGTCCCAGCCTGTCGTTAGCTAAGGTCTAAGTGACACAGCTGGAATTTAGCTGTTTACACAAACAGTAACTAGCTAGTTGTATTTCTAATCAATAAGGCATGAGGGGTTGTGTTATATGGCCAATATACCACGGCAAAGGGCTGTTCTTATGCACGACTGTCACGCCCTGACCTGAGAGAGCCGTTTTTCTCTGTTTAGTTAGGTCAGGGTGTGATATGGGGTGGGCATTCTATGTGTTTTGTTTCTATGTTTTGGCCAGGTATGGTTTCCAATCAGTGGCAGCTGTCTATCGTTGTCTCTGATTGGGAACCATACTTAGGCAGCCCTTTTTCCCTCCTTCAGTTGTGGGATCTTGTTGTTGCGCAGCTGTCTTTGAGCAGCCCCAGAGCGTCACGGTCCTTTCTGTTTATTGTTTTGTTCGGTTTTCCTTCAATAAAGTATGTGGAATTACCGGCATGCTGCGCCTTGGCTTATTTACGACAGGGAGTTCGAGGACAGGGATCGTGACAACGACACAATGCGGAGTGCCTGGATACAGCTCTTAGCGATGGTATATTGGCCATATACCACAAACCACCGAGGTGCCTTTTGCTAGTATCAACTGGATACCAAAGTAATTAGAGGAGTAAAAATACATGTTTCGTCATACCCGTGATATGCCACGGCTGTCAGCCAATCAGCATTCAGGGCTCGAACCACCCATTTTATAATGTGAATTATATTATCTTCACTTGGTTTATTATCTAGCTAACAATGTAAGACGCAAAAGGCATGTTAATCGTTGCCATAGCAGGATAAGCCAGTTTGCTGACAGTGGTTGTTAGGCTAGCCAGCTTATGTTGGTTATCCAACTGTCAGCTAACTTTTTGATGGCTAGCTAACTACAGTTGGATAACCAACTGTAATTAGCTAGCTAATTACATTATAATAGCATTAGCTAGGAGCCAGGCTAAACACTGGCCATGTATAGCCATTTGCCATGTTTAGCCTGCCTATAGCTTGGCCACGTGTAGCAGAATAGAAGCCCATTCAAATAGTCCAGATCGAACTTAATGTCCTTCACTGGGGATCCCGAGTGGTGCAGTGGTCTAAGGCACTGCATCTCAGTGCAAGAGGCATCACTACAGTCCCTGGTTCAAATCCAGGCTGTATCACATCCGGCTGTGATTGGGAGTCCCATAGGGCAGTGCACAATTGGCCCAGCATTGTCCTGGTTTGGCCGGGGTAGGCCGTCATTGTAAATAAGAATTTGTTCTTAACTGACTTGCCTAGTTAAATAAAAAATAAGCAAATGTAAAGTCATTAGCCTGTACAGTGGCCTAGTTTGCTAGCAACCTAAGTTAATAAGCTAAGATTAATGTTACTAGCTAGGCTAGTCTACTGTCAGTGTGGTGATAGCTAAGTTTAGCTTAGCCAAACCATTTGATGGTATTTACTGTTAGCTAGACAAGCTGGCTGCTAGATGTATGCCATAGCTCTAGCCAGCTCATTAGAAGTTGTTACCAACATTGTAGTTAGTTGTGACATACCAATTTCCACATAAGTAATAACCTAATACTACAATAAGTATATACAATGTAGATATACAGTAATAGCTCCTATATGATAATATATCTGTAATACCTGATGAATTAATATAATTGGCTTTAGAAGTATTATGCAGTGTTGCACTTGTTATAACCATAGCAAGAATGAATACCTGCAATTACAAAAAAGTACATTTTAGTAGCTTTTTAGATGAGAGCTCACTAGACCCTTAGTGATTCTGAAAACCATGTTTGTATGTCCCACACATTTATTAACGGCTTCCCTTTGGAAAGCATGACACATTTTTTAACAGTACTTTGGTTTACACTGAAAATGTGTTATTTGTTCATCCATAAAATGTCACGTAAAAGGACTAAAAATACAAGATGGCGTCATTAGCAGAGGATGATGCCATAACCGAAGTGGTAGATGTCGAGATCCCTAAGCAAGAGATACAGGAACCAACTGTGGTTGCTCTAGATGATGATATATATACATCCAATATATGGTAAGTATTGCTTGATTCGTCATCATTTTTGGTCCCAGTAGAAACACTACAATTATTTTGGGGAGAAAGTTAAATATCTGACCCGACCAAAGCACCAGACTCTGTCGGCTCTTTAATATTGTTTATGTGACGAGTCTGTAATATTGACACTGCAAAGTGCTAGCTAGTAGGTAGAACCTTTGTAAGCTTCAGTTCATATTTCAGTTCAGAAGTGCGGCAACCATGAATTGATCAGAGAGGGTGATGGGAGCCTCGCCCCATGCATATACTTATACCCCTTTCACACCAAGAAACCAGGGTTTTACCCTGTGTATTTGAAGTAGGTAAAACCTGTGTCAGACCCATTCATACTAAACCTATGACACAGGTAATAAGCATGCAAGTCGGTTCATGGAAAATACCTGTTCAGCACACTAGTAGTACTGTTGTGATTGTACATTACTGACTACTGGTCAGTGAACACAGATCGATCCATACAGACCAACAGCTCACCCATGCTTACACGTGTTATTCGGTAGGCCCTAAATCCATCTTTATTGTTTGTGTTTTGAATATTGTGGAGGAAAGAATGGTTATCCGACCTGCTTGTGTGTGTATCACAGATCTGTGCATTAGCCAGGCTATAAACTATAAAAAGGGCAGGCTGGTCCATTGCCTAGTGGTTGGGAATCCCTGCTGTAACCATTCATCTGTTGGCTGACAGCCTGAATGTTCTCTGTGTTTCTCCCTTTAGTACAAGGGGGTCAGACTCCCTCCATATGAGAACCAAGTCCTGTCTCATCTGTTGGTCAGTGTGTTTGCATATATTGAAAAAAAAATCTGATTTGCAGATTATAAATATCGGCACAACACTAATCAAATATATATATTTTATCTTTCTTCATGTTTAGCATTTTAGTCACTGTTAAGTTCCAGCACATATCACAAACAGGTATCCATACCAAAACCATACAACATAACCTCAATCACCTACAGAAAACAGGGTATCCAAAAAACATATGTTTCAAACAATATACTTTGGCGCCACCTTCTGTTAAAATTTGCCAACTGGCGGAAGATGAACATGGACAGAAACGTCTCACACACAACTCCTCCCTGTAACAATCTCTTCCCATTTCTCCCATCTCTCTCATCCCTCCCTTCCTTCATTGCTCCCCCTTTCCTCCTCAGTGAGGCAGAGGACAGTGCTGGCGGGCTGGGTAAGGTCCAGACCCAGGTAGAATCGAAACACAGAATACAGAAGCCCCAGTGTGGAGAACCCGATTAGAACCTACAGAACCTTAGCACTGAAATACAGAGGGGCTAGTCTGGGAGGGAGATAAGGAGGGGGAGAGGGAGAGCAGGAAATATATATTTTAGGGAATTATTGAGCAATAATTCAGAATCAAATCAAATTGTATTTGTCACATGCGCCGAATACAATAGGTATAGACCTTACAGTGAAATGCTTACTTACAAGCCCTTAACCAACAATGCTTTAAGAAGTAAAAAAAATAAAACAATAAGTGAAGTAAAAAATTGAAAATAAAAGTTACAAATAAAACAGCAGCAGTAAAATAACAAGCAAGGCCATATACAGGGGGTACCAGTATAGAGTCAATGTTCGGGGGCACCGGTTAGTTGAGGTAATATGTACATGTAGGTAGAGTTAAAGTGACTATGCACAGATTATAAACAGTAAGTAGCAGCAGCGTAAAAGAGGGGTCTGGGTAGCCCTTTGATTAGCTGTTCAGGAGTCTTATGGCTTGGGGGTAGAAGCTGTTAAGAAGCCTTTTGGACCTCGACTTGCCGCTCCGGTACTGCTTGAAGTGCGGTAGCAGAGAGAACCGTCTATGAATAGGGTGGTTGGAGTCTTTGACTATTTTTTCGGGCCTTCCTCTGACTCCGCTTGATGATATAGAGGTCCTGGATGGCAGGAAGCTTGGCCCCAGTGATGTACTGCGCCGTGCGCACTACCCTCTGTAGTGCCTTGCGGTCAGAGGCCGAGCAGTTGCCATACCAGGCAGTGAAGCAACAAGTCAGGATGCTCTCGATGGTGCAGCCGTAGAACCTTTTGAGGATCTGAGGATCTTTTCAGTCTCCTGAGGGGGAATAGGCTTTGTCGTGCCCTCGTCATGACTGTCTTAGTGTGTTTGGATCAGGATAATTTGTTGGTGATGTGGACACAAAGGAACTTGAAGCTCTCAACCTGTTCCACTACAGCCCTGTCAATGGGGGCGTGCTCGTTCCTCCTTTTCAGGTAGCCCACAATCATCTCCTTTGTCTTGATCACGTTAAGGGAGAGGTTGTTGTCCTGACACCACACAACCAGGTCTCTGACCTTCCTATAGGCTGTGTCATCATTGTTGTGTCATCGGCAAACTTGATGATGGTGTTGGAGTCGTGCCAGGCTATGCAGTCATGAGTGAACACGGAGTACAGGAGGGGACTGAGGATCAGCGTGGCAGATGTGTTGTTCCCTACCCTTACCACCTGGTGGCGGCCCGTCAGGAAGTCCAGGATCCAGTTGCAGACGGAGGTGTTGAGTCCCAGGGTCCTTAGCTTAGTGATGAGCTTAGAGGCACTATGGTGTTGAACGCTGAGCTGTAGTCAATGAATAGCATTCTCACATAGATGTTCCTTTTGTCCAGGTGGGAAAGGGCAGTGTTGAGTGCAATAGAGATTGCATCATCTGTGGATCAGTTGGGGCGGTATGCAAATTAGAGTGGGTCTAGGGTTTTTGGGATAATGGTTTTGATGTGAGCCATGACCAGCCTTTCAAAGCACTTCATGGCTACAGACGTGAGTGCTACGGGTCGGTAGTCATTTAGGCAGATTACCTTAGTGTTTGTGGGCACAGAGACTATGGTGGTCTGCTTAAAACATGTTGGTATTACAGACTCAGTCAGGGACATGTTGAAATTGCCAGTGAAGACAACGGAGAGCGTGATCACACAATCATCCGGAACAGCTGGTGCTCTCATGCATGTTTCAGTGTTACTTGCCTCGAAGCGAGCATAGAAGTAATTTAGCTTGTCTGGTAGGTTCGTATCACTGGGCAGCTCGTGGCTGTGCTTCCCTTTGTAGTCTGTAATAGTTTGCAAGCCCTGCCACATCCAACAAGTGTCGGTGCCGGTGTAGTACGATTCAATCTTAGTCCTGTAGTGACGCTTTGCTTATTTGATGGTTCGTCGGAGGGCATAGTGGTATATCTTATAAGCTTCCGGGTTAGAGTCCTGCTCCTTGAAAGCGGCAGCTCTACCCTTTAGCTCAGTGAGGATGCTGCCTGTAATCTATGGCTTATGGTATGTACGTACGGTCACTTTGGGGACGACGTCATCGATGCACTTATTGATGAAGCCAGTGACTGATGTGGTGTACTCCTCAATGCCAACGGAAGAACTCCGGAACATATTCCAGTCTGTGCTAGCAAACCAGTCCTGTAGCTTAGCATCTGCTTCATCTGACCACTTTCTTATTGACCGAGTCACTGGTGCTTCCTGCTTTAGTTTCTGCTTGGAAGCAGGAATCAGGAGGATCGAATTATGGTCAGATTTGCCAAATGGAGGGCGAGGGAGAGCTTTGTACACGTCTCTGTGTGTGGAGTAAAGGTAGTCTAGAGTTTTTCTTCCCTCTGGTAACACATTTAACATGCTGATAGAAATTATGTAAAACTGACTTGAGTTTCCCTGCAATAAAGTCCCCGGCCACTAGGAGCACCCCCTCTGGATGAGCGTTTTTTATATTGATTAATTCACAATGAATGAGTGGATGATGTGTGTTTGAAGTATATTGACCAAACACATGACAAAATTAAATTTGTCTTGAACAGAATATGAGATTACAACTTTTCTAAAAGCTTCCTATGGGAAAGATATGGGGAAAGTGGCATTTGAGGAACTGTTTGAGCCTCCAGCTCAGGGCTGGCTCCAGGCATAAGCGACATAAGTGGTCGCTTAGCCCGACCGCAAAAAAAGAAGTATTTTTAGGAACTTAGTATCTCAACTTACTGTTGAGAGTTAGAATAGTAGAATACAGTGATAGAAAAAGTACCCATTTGTCATACTTGAGTAAAAGTAAAAGATTCCTCAATAGAAAATGAATCAAGTCAAAGTGAAAGTCAGCCAGTAAAATATTACTTCACAAAAAGTCTAAAGGTATTTGGTTTTAAATATACTTAAGTATCAAAAGTAAATGTAATTAGCAAAAATATACTTAAGTATCAAAAGTATAAATCATTTGAAATTGCTTATATTAAGCAAACCAGCCCGGACACTCCAACACTCAGAAATGATTTACACATTTTGAGAGTCTGCCAGATCAGAGGCAGTAGGGAGGACCAAGGATTTTCTCTTTATAGGTGTGTGATTTGACCATTTTCCTGTCTTGCTAAGCATTTAAAATGTAACACGTACTTTTAGGTGTCAGGGAAAATGTATGGAGTAAAAAGTACATTATTTTCTTTAGGAATGTCACAAAGTAAAAGTAGTCGAATATAAATCGTACAGATACCACCACAAAAACACAAAACTTTAAATTGTTTTTACTTAAGTACTTTATACCACTGGTAGAATACACAAGGTAGAAGTTTGAAATTTGGTTGTGCATCAGCAGTTTCTTGTTTTGTCAGTCATGGACAGTCAGTCAATTAGCCATGTCAGCTAACAATTTTTAGAGTGGTAAGTTAGTATAGCCAGTTATCATGGCTGAATACTGACCGTGCACGTGCCCAGGGGCGCTGACCTACAGTGGGCCCCCATTTAATTTGTTAGTCACTCTCACTCAGAGATCATAAGTATGGCATACAGTGCATTGGTAAAGTATTCAGACCATTTGACTTTTTCCACATTGTAACATTACAGCCTTAATTTAACATTTATAAAATTGTTTTTGTCCCTCATGAATCTACACACAATATCTGAAAATGACAATGCAAACCTGTTTTTTTTACATTCTTGCTAATTTAATTAAACAAATTAAAAATGAAATATCACCTTTACATAAGTATTCAGACCCTTTACTCAGTACTTTGATAAAGCACCTTTGGCAGCGATTACAGCCGAGTCTTCTTGGGTATGACGCTAAGCTTAGCACACCTGTATTTGGGGAGTTTCTCCCATTCTTCTCTACAGATCCTCTCAAGCTCTGTCAGGTTGGATGGCGTGCGTTGCTGCACAGCTATTTTCAGGTCTCCAGAGATGTTCGATCGGGTTCAAGTCCGGGCTCTGTCTGTGCCACTCAGGAACATTCAGACACTCGTCCCGAAGCCACTCCTGCATTGTCCAGTTGGAAGGGGAATCTTTGGCCCAGTCTGAGGTCCTGAGCGCTCTGGAGCAGGATTTCATCAAGAATCTCTCTGTAGTTTGCTCCGTTCATCTTTCCCTCAATCCTGACTAGTCTCCCAGTCCCTGCCGCTTAAAAACATCCCCACAGCATGATGCTGCCACCACCATGCTTCACCATAGGGATGGTGGCAGGTTTCCTCCAGACGTGATGCTTAGCATTCAGGCCTAAGAGTTCAATCTTGGTTTCATCAGACCAGAGAATCTTGTTTCTTATGGTCTGAGAGTCTTTAGGGGCCTTTTGGCAAACTCAAAGCGGGCTGTCATGTGCCTTATACTGAGGAGCGCCTTTATGGTAGAGTGGCCAGACGGAAGCCACTCCTCAGTAAAAGGCACATAATAATCCGCTTGGAGTTTGCCAAAAGGCCCCTAAAGACTCTCAGACCACAAGAAACAAGATTCTCTGGTCTGATGAAACCAAGATTGCAAAAATGAAATACCCACCCACACTAGTATAATGCTCCCCAAGTGTTTGATAAGACTAGGACATTTCCCAAGACTAGGTAATTTCTCTAGGGTATTTCAACAATAAGTCATTTCTCAAGTGCCATTAATTTCTGAGTGAAGGTTAAGAATGACACGTCAGGTTATTGCTTAAATGATATGTAGGTAAAGTGAAGACATTAGTAAACATTTCTGATCTACCAGCTCTAGCAGACTTACTGAGCTTTAAAGACTCTCTCAAACTCTGGCGGTCCCGAGGTGCTGGGCGGTGAGACTAAGTACTTGCGTCTGGCGTAGGTCACCTGGAGTGAGAAGTAAGCTGCGCCAAATACACACACCTTAGTCTGCAGGTAGCCATGCCCATAATATAAACACTTTATGCAATGTATAGTGAACAACTTACCTTGCTCTAACAAACCCAACACCGTTACTCCTGCAATGAGCACTACCTGATCCAGCATGTCTTAAGAGCTAAAAGTGTCTGTCTTTCCAACCCTGACTGAGGGGACCGATAGGTGTCAACTCAGGGCGAGAGGCTGCGATTTCCTGATCTTTGAGTGGCCTGGATCATGTGGGTAATTTATTATCCAATGGAATGCTTCATCAGGGGTTTGATCATTAGTCCAAACAGTTATCGTCATTTTGCAACTAAACCGAGTTTCTATGGGATAAATGTAGGTATGTCCCTCCCTGGTTCGTTACGCTTCTTCCACTTCCTAAAATCTTTGCAACAGAATCGGCATAATGATTACACCCCTGGTAGCCCAGTGCAATGGTCAAGCAGACAGTTTCATGTCTGTCTACGCATATTTATCTACGCTATATTACAAAAAGAAAACCAGCCCTGTTGCGGACACTGACGTTTTGCTCCCGGACAAATTAAACATATTTGCTCGCTTTTAGGACAACAGTGCCACTGACACGGCCCGCTACCAAAGCCTGTGGGCTCTTCCTCTCCGTGGCCAACGCGAGTAAAACATTTAAACGTGTTAACACTCGCAAGGCTGCCGGCCCAGACGGCATTCCTAGCCGCATCCTCAGAGCAGCTGGCTGGTGTGTTTATGGACATATTCAACCAATCCCTATCCCAGTCTGTTGTTACCACATGCTTCAAGATGGCCACCATTGTTCCTGTTCCCAAGAAAGCTAAGGTAACTGAACTAAATGACTATTGCCCCATTGCACTCACTTCTGTCATCATGAAGTGCTTTGAGAGACGAGTCAAGGACCATATCACCTCCACCCTACCTGACACCCTAGACCCACTACAATTTGCTTACCACCCCAATTAGGTTCACTGACGATGCAATCGCCATCACACTGCCCTATCCCATCTGGACAAGAGGAATACCTATGTAAGAATGCTGTTCATTGACTACAGCTCAGCATTTAACACCATAGTACCCTGCAAACTCATCATTACGCTCGAGACCCTGGGTCTCGACCCCGCCCAGTGCAACTGGGTCCAGGACTTTGACAGTCCGCCCCCAGGTGGTGAAGGTAGGAAACAACATCCCCACCCCGCTGATCCTCAACACTGTGGCCCCACAAGGGTGCTTTCTCAGCCCTCTCCTGTACTAACTCTTCACTCATGACTGCGTGGCCATGCACGCCTCCAACTCAATCATCAAGTTTGCAGACGACACTACAGTGGTAGGCCTGATTACCAACAACAATGAGACGGCCTACAGGGAGGAGGTGAGGGCCCTCCCAAGTGTGGCGTCAGGAAAATAACCTCTCACTCAACGTCAACAAAACAAAGGAGATGATTGTGGACTTCAGGAAACAGCAGAGGGAGCAGCCCCCTATCCACATCGATGGGACAGTAGTGAAGAAGGTGGAAAGTTTTAAGTTCCTCGGCGTACACATCACGGACAAACTGAAATGGTCCACCCACACAGACAGCGTGGTGAAGGCGGCGCAACAGCGCCTCTTCAACCTTAAGAGGCTGAAGAAATTTGGTTTGTCATCTAAAACACTCAAACTTTTACAGATGCACAATCAAGAGCATCCTGTCAGGCTGCATCACCGCCTGGTACCGCAATTGCACCGCAAGGCTCTCCAGAGGGTAGGGAGGTCTGCACAACGCATCACCGGGGGCAAACTACCTGCCCTCCAGGACACCTACAGCACCCGATGTCACAGGAAGGCCAAAAAGATCATCAAGGACAACAACCACCCGAGCCACTGCCTGTTCACCCTGCTATCATCCAGAAGGCGAGGTCAGTACAGGTGCATCAAAGCTGGGACCGAGAGACTGAAAAACAGCTTCTATCTCAAGGCCATCAGACTGTTAAACAGCTATCACTAACATAGAGAGGCTGCTGCCAACATACAGACTCGATTCATTAGCCACTTTAATAAAACAGACTTAAAGGTATCACTAGTCACTTTAAATAACGCCACTTTAATAAAGTTTACATAGAGGTATCACTAGTCACTTAAATAAAACCACTTTTATACTGTTTACATATCCTACATTACTCATATGTATATACTGTATTCTATACCATCTACTGCATCTTGCCTATGCCACACGCCATCGCTCATCAGTATATTTATAAGTACATATTCATCCTTTTACATTTGTGAGTATTAGGTAGTTGTTGTGAATTTGTTAGATTACTTGTTAGTCGGAACTAGAAGCACAAACATTTTGCTACTCGCATTAACATCTGCTAACCATGTGTATGTGACCAATAAAATGTGATATATCAGCGTAGAGGCTATGCTATATACTCCCCTACACATTTGGACAGTGTCGCTAAAACTCTTAATTTCACTCTGTACTCCAGAATTTGAGATCAAACGTTTCATATGAGGCGACAGTAAAGAACGTCCCCTTTTATTTTAGGGTATTTTCATACATGTTTTACCGTTTAAGAAATTAAAGCATTATGTATCCAGTCCCCCCCCCCATTTGAAGGTGTCATAGTTATTTGGACAAATGCACATAGGGTGTTAATTTAGTCAATAGTTTAGTATTCGGTCCTCTATTCCTAACACACAGACTACATCAAGCTTGTGACTACAAACTTGTTGGATGCATTGTCACTTTTATCATAAGGGTAGAGTATGTTTCTGAGCACTTCTACATTAGTGTGGATGCTACCATGATTATGGAGAATCATGAATAAATAATGATGAGTGAGAAAGTCTGAGGCATAAAGATCATCATACCCCCCCCCCAAAAAAAGTTTGTCTTGGGGGTATGATATTTGTGCGTCTAACTTTCTCCCTCGTCATTATTCAGGATTCATTCAGGATTATCCGTAATCATGGTAGCATCCACATGAATGTAGAATTGTTCAGAAACAAATACGTAGGGGAGTGTATCAGGGATGGGCAACTCCAGTACTCTGGGTCCTGATTAGTGTCAGTGACATGTTTTCCCCAGCACATCCCATTCAATTTCAAGTTAATAAACGTATTACATTCTAAACCGGAGACCATGAACAGTTGATTTTGAGTCCAGTGTGTTAGGGTTGGGACAGAAATGGGTCAGGCTCATCAGTCAGGCCCCCGAAGACTGGAGCTGCCCATTCCTGTGATATATGATGCAAAAATAATTACAAGGAAGGACAAGAAACCAGATGGAAGAAAGTCAAATCATCATCATGACTAAGTGGAATGGGATACATAGGAATACAGTGTTCTGCAGGATTCTACTCACACCTTACATTGGCACTTAACATTAAAATGCTTGTCAGTTACAATTCACACACACACAAAAAACTAAGACAAAACACAGGGTCCGTTTCTAAATAACTATATTTACATAATACTCTTGTTTTACAGAGAACGATATTAAAAGTATGAAATACTTACAAAAATCCGCTGCAATATACATATAAAAATAAGATCTATCTTCAGAACAATCGGAAAATGCATACATACAAAAAAATATCGAAAAATGTACAAGGAGCCCCTGACACAAAAGAGGATGAACAAATTCAAACATCTCAACTTAAGTATCTGGCTGTACTGTCGTTCAAGGGAATGGAAAAAGATTGTCTGCAATGTGTCTGAAGGCAATAATGTCCACTATTCATACATTATCTTATAGCTTGGTTATTAAAATGACAATGGACTGAATGTTTAAAGACAGTGATTTTAGGGTAACCATTTTAGAAACATGATACAAGCATCATTCAAAAGTGTTTTTGGAAGGTGTTGGGGGGGGGGGGGGTCATTGCACAACTAACAGAGGAAGAGTCTTGTCTCTTATAACATATGGGTCCACACTTACCAACTAATGGGCACTGGCTAACCAAATGAATATGGCCGCCACTCGTCATTGGTTTGAGAGTAGGGGAGAAATGGCACACGTCTATTTATTAGCAATATCTAGTGTATCACCACCAACATTTGACATGGGGGAATGTGTTACTAGGTCACCTCTGCTACATAGAGCATTCATTTGCATTTAAGGCGGCAACTTCTAACAAAGCAGAGGACGGGTAGGGGGCATAAAAACCAAAATAAGCACCTCTACTGTGGTGGTGCTTGTTTGGTAAGCGTTGACAAAGTGTGTGTGCGATGTTTGATTCACCCTTGATTCAGTGGTTTAGTACTGAGTCAGAGGTTCAGTAGTAGTAATAGTAGCAGAGTTCTTTCTATACGTCTCCCAGTCCTGGGGAAATGCTCCAATAGGAATCAACACAGGGGTTTTGGTCCTGCACACCATCATTCCCATCCAATCATTCTCCTGACCTTATATACACAGTACACACAATACTGAGGATGACCGTCTCTTAGCCGTGTCAGAACAGTAACAGGATTCCATTAGTAACTCTCGCTGTTCCTGCCTTTCATTGGCAATTGGCTTGGAACACATACACCAACATTCCATCTCACCAACTCATTGGATGAATCTCACTTGCCTGAAGGCTTCCTCTCCCCAGCTCCTCTCAGTCTTAATCTACTGATCTGAAAAGGCAAGGTGAACACAACATGGAAGACGGGATGCCTAGCAGACACTTGCTCTCAACCATCAGGCTCTAACATTGGCACAGATGGAGAAGAGGAAGCCACTACAGACTATTGAGATTCTCCTGTTCATTAAAAGTCATCAGTGGTGGCTAGCTAAGAGCTCATCCAGATCGTCCATCCACTCCTGTGTGCTGCGTTCTTTCAGCAGAGAGTCCACCAGGTCACTCTCACCAGGGAAGCTGGGCAAACTGCTAGCCCCTGACCCAGTGTTGTAGCCAAACGGCAACTGCTGCTGCTGTTGTTGTTGGTTAGAAGTTCTGTTGCCCTGGTAGTCTTGCTGTCTGCACTGGAGCCCCTGGCTGACCGAACGCCCCCCCTGCGGCTGACCAAAGGCACCCAGGTCGGGCAACACCCCCTGGCCTTGGGAACCCTGCTGCTGTTGCTGATTGGGTAAGACTTGCCCGGGGCCTAAGGGCTGCCCAAGGGAAACTTGGGTGTTGGCTGCAGTCCTTTGCTGGGCCTGCTGCATCATCTGTTGCTGGGCAGGGTTCATGGCGCCCATGGGCCTGCCGTTGGCATTGGCACCGAAGGGGGTGTTGCCAACAGGCATCTTGTTTGGTATGTGGGTCTGCTGCTGCATGTGGAAGGCGTTGGGGTTGGCAAAGGCATTGGGCGGGAGACCGCCGTTGCTGGAGGGAGGCTGCTGGGCACCCATAGCTTGCTGCATGCCCTGCTGCTGCCATGTTTGGCTCTGGGTGCTCTGCATGGCGTTGGGCATAACACTGGGCATGTTGCCGCCAGGCATGGAGCCGGGTAGTCTGGCTAACTGCTGCTGCTGTTGTTTCAGCAGGGCGGCGTTGGGCTGGTTTTTAAGGTGTTGCTGCTGGGATAGCATGTTCTGTCGGTAGGGGGCGCCCATATTGCCTACAGGCTGCCTCTGCATGGAACTTTGCTGGGAGGGGTGCATGTTCATGTTGCTGTAGAGTACCTGATGCTGTAAGGCAGAGTCCATAACACCCACACAGGAGACGAGGCTCATGTCTGCCTGGCTGGAGGGAGGGGGGACACCAGGGGTGGGGCCAGCACCACCCTGTTGGCCCATGGTCATACCAATCATGCCTTGTTGCGTCTGGGGGAACATTCGCTGAGCTCCGGGGGCGGGGCCTCCCAGCGAACCCACGTTGCTCAATGGCTGTGACGAACCTGCAGGGAGAAGCAAAACGAAGTGAGTCACAAAAACATGACAAATTGAAAAGCTAACCTTTTAATTATAAAAACATGTGTAACTATTATGCAATCTTAATCAATAAACTCATTATAGGAGAAGACCAAGTCTCTCTCAATATATTTAAATGGCTTTCCATGCCTCCATATCTGTGTCATTATTTTTCATGAACGCAGATAGCAGAAAGGAACTGATATGGTCTAGCTACCACAATAAGTTCATGCCATTATGAGGTAAAAAGGACAGCGAGCACTGAGACAGCAGCTGTTCTCGCCAAAGACACAGAACAAAGGGCAAATGTATTCAGCAACGAGAACACAGACCTCATTACTAGTTTACCATTCAAATGAATCACACGGTAAGCAGCATTTGCATTGACGAGGTAATATTAGTGTACTGGCAAACAAAGTTGTTCTGTGTGAGTCACATCATTGAAGCAAACCTTCTGGCCCATGACCAGACATTTTCAAAAGGTGCCTATTCAATAGCAATGGGAAGTGCAAGCAGTGGTAGAGAGTTTAGCCGTGGTTCCAAAATCGCCCTCTTACCCCCTAACCTATATAGACCCGCTTTTTACATAGGTTATGGTCGATTTGTTTCAGGCTGTGGAAAGCGACTGGGTTGTGCCTGTTTATTCAGCTGGGTTGAAGGAAAATTCCAAAAACTTTTTGGGTCGTCAAGAAACAAATTCACTGCCCCAGTGTAATGAATTAAAATAATATGGCTAAACATGAGAGGAAAGTACATCTAGACAATTCAATGATCTGAAACCCATAAAGGGAAGTGAACGTCTGTACACTTCTGCCAGAACTCCGGTAAAGGATTGGATTAGAGCCCTACAAGCCCTTTTAAGACCTTGGGAGTGTCTAGGGGGGTTGAGTTATGCTACATTGGAGGTAACGTGGTGACATAGGGTCTGGTCTCATTTACCTGTAAACTGGGCGACCTGCTGCTGCTGGAAGGGGTTGTTCTGTGCCCCAGGTTGCTGGTTCTGTTGGTCTTGGTACTGAGGAGGGGGACGGGTCAGGTGCCTCTGGAGCTGCTGCTCTTGCTGCTGACGCTGTTTTTCCTGAAACACAGAAAACATATTAGAGCATGATTGTCATACATGCATATACCGGTGACTGAAATTCCTCCCATACATTCTCTTGGACAAGGATCAGAGATGGAAAACGCCTACTGTGAAACTGCCAGTCATATAACCACTTCTACAGGCAGACAAATAGCTCCCCCTTGTGTATATGTTACTAATAGACAACATGTAGGGCTATGCAGCACTAGCAGGCACAGTCAGGTAAAACAGACAGAGATCCTGTCTCAGACTTTACATAGTAATAGGGCAAGTTGAAACCAATCATGTGAATGAGCCAGGAAATCTGTTCTCTTTGTATTTTGTCGTTAGGATTGAGGGTGGGGTATGCTGCTCCTAGACCCTGATCCAAGACCCAAATTCTACCTACAGTAGATGACCCTTGACCCCGGGTATTAACCTGTTGGGCCATGATCAGCTGCTGCCTCTGGCCCAGTAGGAACTGTTTCTGCTGCTCCATCAGCTGCTGCTGCTTCACCGCCGCCTGCCCTGACAGGTAGGCCACGTTGCCGTGGTTTCCCGCCATGCCGTTACCGGGCCCCCCCAGCTGGGGGGCCATGGCGTTGCCAGGTCCAGGGCCATGTGGTGCGGCAGGATATGCGTTCTGTTCCTGCAAAATTGAAATTGGGGAAAATTGTATAGTTATTCCACTAATGTCAATCAGAGGAAGAGGGAGTGAGACAGCGTTCAGTCTGAGGTAAGGCCTTAGGGGCCTTGTCAAACAAGTGGGGGGAATATGTTCACAAATAACATTTGATGTAAAGCAAAAAGCGCAGTTTGATGTAACGCAAAGGAAAAAGCATTCAAATCAAAGCTCAAGCTTTACCTAAAATTACTAGAAAAGTTGTGTCCATAATCAACACAGCTTTAAATGAAGACCGTGGTTGTACAACTTCAGTTTGAAAGTTCATAAGTTAGTTTATGGCCTCATACAAGTGCTTTCCTTGACCAGCTGTGAGAACCACAGCTCCATATTGGCAGTGTTAGCCTCAGCCAGTGTGCTAACCATCTCGCCATAGAAACATCTGGAAAGTTGGCCAGAGTTATCAGGGGCTAGCCTCAGGCCTCTAGCTCCGGCCGGGGGATATTCTGGGTCCGTCCACACACACACACACACACACACACACACACACACACACACACACACACACACACACACCACAGAACACAGTTGAGTCAGGGAGAGGGGGAGAAAGGGTAGGAAGAGCAAGAAGGGATCGGAGAGCCCCTTCTCGCGAGAGGAAAAACCCCAAGTGGGTTAAGAGAGTGTACAGAGGGGGCTACTCCTAAAATATACTGGTGTGGAGGACAGGCGAGGTAAAGGGGGCGAGGTAGAGGGGGCTGCATGAAAGGCTGCTTTGTCGTGATTGTCCCCTCCCTGGTCCCCCCCCCCTCCACCACCACCCAACCCCCCATGGGAGATTGCATGCCAGCTCCTTAGCAACCAGCTGCTTGACCCAGACACACATGCTGTCCCCTCGAACTGTGGGGCCCAAGCCAGACTTGTAGGACCAAAATATAAGCTACAAGGACAGTGTGTGGGTTGTGTTTGTTGACTAACATAAAAAGCCTGCTAGGCCTTAGATTCACAATCAACTATCAGTCTACATGCAGTATGCCTTAAAGGTCGAGTTCAGTCAAAAACATGATTTTTCGGTGTTTTATATACATTTCCACACTATGTTGGAATAAAACTGTGAAATTGTGAAAATGATAATGCCCTTTTAGTGTAAGAGCTGTTTGAAAAGACCACATAAAATTTCAGCCTGTTTTGGTGGGATGGAGTTTTGGCCTGCCTGGTGACATCACGTGGCCTGACAATTAATAGACAAATAAGAGAGTTCCAAACTGCTACGCCAATAACAGCTAGTTTTTAGTTTTCCCCTCCCTACTACTCCCAGACAGTCCTAGAAGTTCTTGCTTGAGAAATGTCTCTTCGCTAAGAAGCTATTTTTGTTTCCCATTGTAGTCACAGTCATGTACTTAATTGTTACCCAGAAATTACATGTTGACATATATATTACCAAATATAATTAAAACTATGCTATCCATTGGTGTGGTTCTTGACATGGAAAATTGTGAAAATAAGAGATCTTTATTTGGAGCCGTTCTTTCAAACTAAAAGGGCAAGCCAGACGACTCCATTGCTAATTTTTAACAAGCCCTTATTGTTTGGCTTCAAAATGATACTCCCTCATTCACCAGCGTCGTAGCACTGGAGGAGTGTGTGTGTATGTGTGTGTGTGTGTGTGTGTGTGTGTGTGTGTGTGTGTGTGTGTGTGTGTGTGTGTGTGTGTTTTTGTACACAACATGGCCTTGGAATGTTCTTTGTGCCTCAGTTGTAATGCTATTCGCTGATGCCAGTATAAAACATGCTTTGGGCCTTCCCCCTGTTGGAAATGTTAATAGCTCTATTCTCCCAGTCAAGCCGTGTGAAATTGTGTTAGGCTTGGGTGATGACCATAACCAAGTCATGTAAGTGTAAGCCTTTCATATGCACTTGCTGACCTCTTAACTTTTTAACGGTTATTCAGAATACCAATATAGCCTAACACTTGATCTTTCCATGTGGATCCTTGACTCTTATTATTTTTTTATTGCGGCACCTGGTATTCCCAGGTGGTCTCCTGTCCCGTTACTAACCAGGCCTGACTGTGAACAGGTGGTCTCCTGTCCCGTTACTAACCAGGCCTGACTGTGAACAGGTGGTCTCCTGTCCCGTTACTAACAAGGCCTGACTGTGAACAGGTGGTCTCCTGTCCCGTTACTAACCAGGCCTGACTGTGAACAGGTGGTCTCCTGTCCCGTTACTAACCAGGCCTGACTGTGAATAGGTGGTCTCCTGTCCCGTTACTAACCAGGCCTGACTGTGAACAGGTGGTCTCCTGTCCCGTTACTAACCAGGCCTGACTGTGAACAGGTGGTCTCCTGTCCCGTTACTAACCAGGCCTGACTGTGAACAGGTGGTCTCCTGTCTCGTTACTAACCAGGCCTGACTGTGAACAGGTGGTCTCCTGTCCCGTTACTAACCAGGCCTGACTGTGAACAGGTGGTCTCCTGTCCCGTTACTAACCAGGCCTGACTGTGAACAGGCGTGTTCAGAGTGGTATAGCCACAAGCATATTTTTTTACCCTGTTTTCTCCCCCACCGGGCAAACGCTCCCCTACACCGGACGGCAGTGGGCCAATTGTATACCGTCCTATGGGGCTCCCGGTCACGGCCTGTTGTGACATCGAATCCCAGACTGTAGTGGCGCCTCAGCACTGCAGTGCTTGACTGTTGTGCCACACAGGACCCCGATCCTTGACTCTTATAATGAAGCCTTTTTAAGCCTGCTTCATGATATCAAACCTGGTCACATAAAAGTAATGGTTACACAATGAGCAGTCTTGTGAAAAAGTTCAGGGTGAGCTGTATTCTTACCTGGCCGTGCGGTAGCTGTGGTCTGAAGGACAGGCCTTGCTTCTGCTTCATCTGCTGCTGCTGTCTGAGGAGCGACAGCAGCACTGCCTTGTTCTGGCTCTGGGCACTGGGGGGGCCCTGCGGTGGCCCCTGGGCCGCAGCCTCATAGTGGGACAGGGGCTTGGTGTTGCTGTAGTTGAGCATGGCAGAGCCCAGGCCCCCGGGGCCTGCTGCTGCAGGGTGGCTAAGCGGAGCCCCTGGTCCTTGGGCAGGGTGGCCCAGCATGTTGGTGTGGGGGCCTCCGGGCTGCAGGTACCCGCCGGCCACAGCTTTGGGTGAGCCCTTGTTGGGCTGTCCGGGCATCATCAGCTGGGGCTTGGGGTTATTTGGGAAGTCTTGGGGGTAGAGGGAGGGGCTGGTGGGCTTCTCCAGGCCGTAAGCTCCCCCTAGGGGGCTCTGAGACTGGGCCGACCAAGATGGACGGCAGGGGTGGGACCCAGGGGGGTGGAATTTGGGGGCTTGCTGCTGCTGCTGTTTCTGAGCGTGTTGCTGCTGTTGGAGGTGGGACTGCATCTGCTGGGCTCTCTGCTGCTGGGCGGCTAGTTGCTGGAGCTGCTGGGCAGGGGACAGGTCTTTGGAGACAGGCCCCGGGGGAAGGCGGTGGTTCTGGGGAGGGAGCTGCCTGGATGGGGGAGGCTGCTGGCTGAGGGGCTGGGGCAGGGCCGGGGAGGAGACGGTGGAGGTGGCCGCTGCCGGGAAGCTGGTGGAGTGCTGCATGGGTGGCCCCGATGACTTGGGCCTGGCGTGGGGCGAGCCGGCGCACGAGTCCTGCTCGAAGGCAGTAGAGGCCGGGGAGAACTCTGCCTTGACACTGGCCAGGTCCGGAAGCAGGAGGCCTCCCTGTGAGGTACCCCCAGACTGTGCGCCCGTCCCAGGGGTGGGTCCGGCCAGATCAGGAGGATCCTTGCGGTCCTCGAAACCGTCGTTGAGGATGTCCTGGATGTCCTCATAGGCCACCGAGCGGTTGAGCTCCTCCATGAGCTCCGTCCACTCCTGCTCGTTGAGGTCAGGGAAGAGGCTGTTGCTGGCACCGCCCCCTGACGGCAGCATGCAGGGGAGGATGTCATCCATGGGCTCCTGTTTCATCTCTTTGAGCCGGAACTCCTGCTCCCCAGCGGCAGTGCCACCGGGTTCTCCACCATTGGGTATGAGAGAGTCAGCACCAATGCCGTGCTTGGAGTCCAGGGGTGAGCGAGGGGGGATGCCGCCGTTGGACGTGCCATTGTCTAGGCAAGCCTTTTCGGACGGGGGGTAGCCATCGCTGAAGCCGTTGACCTGACCAGGGGAGCCAGCGCTCTCCAGCTTCCTCTTCACTGACTCCTGCAACTAGAGTAAATAACAAGTCAATAAATGTACAATGTCCCCATGTGGCTCAGTTGGTAGAACATGGCACCTGCGACACCAGGATTGTGGGTTTGATTCCCACGGGGGACTAATATGAAAATGTATGCACTCTTTACTGAAAGTTGCTCTGGATATGAGTGTCTGCTAAATGACTGAAATGTAAATTAAAACATTAGTACCATACAATAAACACATGCTGAAAACTGACACAATGCTTTTGATTGAGATCCTTGCCACAAGCGGAGATTTTTAAATTATATATATATATATATATATATATATATATATATATATATATATATATATATATATATATATATATATTTAAAGCAGGAATCCTTAGTTACATCCATTTTTTTTTTACTTCGAAATGAACTAAATATATCCATTGATTCTTGAATATAACTTATAAAACGCATCATGAGCTTAGTTCAACTGTCATACCAACAGAATCCAAAATATGAGCTTGTTTTTCTCCAATGTTTGTAAATGATATAAATGTAAACTGACGGTATTGCCTCAAAACATGGTTTAAACTATTATTTTAAAATGAATACATTTATAGCTATATATTTATAAGATCATCTTTGAGAACTAACAACCACCAAAATAAAAACTACAGTCAGGGAGAATCAAAAATGTAAAAAATGTAATGGCTTGGGGCCCCCATTAATATTTTGGAATAATGTTTGAGTCACTCAAATAGCATAAGAACACGTCAAAATGTGTAGAATTGTAGGAAAATAGCTTTCTCCGCTGCTGAAAAAAATCACAAGGGAAACACTGAACTCACCGATTCCGCATGCGTTTTTCTGCTGCTCATTAAGAAATATGAGATTTGAGTCTTGGGGGTGAAGTTCGATGTGGGTGTGTTTTGTTGGCTTTAGCATACCCTGGCAGATACTGTTGTTTGTCCCTCTTGAAGTACGGTAGCAACAACATAGCCACTACCACTTCCTCAAAATAGTCATAATTAATCTAAGACAAATCAAGAAATCACATTAATGTAGAAGTTTTTGCCGAGGACATTTTAGTCGCACAATTTTACATCTAGCTAAGGTGTTATGTTAAAAGTTTCTTAAAAAATTGCATGAAAAATAAGTATTTTGCCAGAGTGTGCTTCTGTATGGCAGTGTTTCATAGTGAATCATGTCACAAAACATGTTGCAGCGGGACGCAAGATGCTTGCAAATGAGTTTATAATTTTGGAATATTGACAAATGGCAGTTGGGATGTAAGTGCGCATCGTCACTATCCTCATTTCACCCAGTAGGTGCTGCTATGTTTGGATAGAGCGCAATCACCGCAGACTGTTCTCCATGCATGACAATTCTCCCTAGGCGTTACAATCCGTGTTGTAATCCAAACCCAATCCTCTTGTGGGTTAGGTCGTGACAACCTCATTACACAATTCTCATAAAACTCAGTTTTGGAATATACTGACTTGGACAAATTATCCTATTTAAACGTAAGTCAATTTTGACACTGGCGTAAATGTTTGACTAATATCGAAGCCACATAGGCCTAGGTCATTTTTTACTTCAGAGAAGTTGTTTTTTTCATTCAGTTGCCCTTTAAAAAGGGATAGAGTCAGATGAACTTTATGTATCTGCGTTAGAAGTAGTTTTGCAAGCCATTGCTAACTAGCTTACCAAAAAGACTGGAAGTCTATGGGTACAGCTAGCATGAAGATATGCTTAACGGTCCTGTTAACATTACACTGCTTCACAAGGAAAATAAAACCCCATTCAACTTTTATCTCTGTGTTGAGGCAAGTTCCCCATTTAAAATATTAAGCCCGTCGATGTCTATAGAAATGTAAATTGTGACAAATAAATAAGCGGCTACTTATCCCCAGTGGTGAGAAACAGACAGGAGTGCAGAGTATAACTGTCACTGATGGATTCAGACACAGAACCTTATGAGGTCAGTAATGCAACCTTATGACTTTGCTTAGGTTAGCTTCCTGTGACTGGACTGGCAGCTTGCCATAAGGTATACAAGCCGTCTGCATAGTCAAACAGTCAAACTTGACATGGGTTTTTAGGAGCTTTACGCAGCTCTTGGCTCATATTCATCAAGCAAGAGTGCTGATCTAGGATCAGTTTAACTTTTAAGATCATAATTAATAAGATTACATGGATGGCGGGACCTGATCGTAGTTCAGCACTGGGTTGTTGCTTATTTCACAAAGCGGGATCAATACGTTTTAGTCCCCCCCCCAATTTTGATTTAACCACATGACAATGATTGCGATACGAAGACGTTATTATAAATTAAATGGAACTGTTTCACGAAAATGTGCATATGATAAATTGCCATTCCACATGAGAAAGATTGTCGACTCTTCATGTAGCCAATTACAGGCAACTTCAGGAGAGTAATGGCAGAATCTGCGAAAGCCCGCAGGAAAATGGTTGGGTCAGGTTAAGGTTTTTTTCCTTCTAGATCTCTGGCTCCCTCGAGGCATTTCTGTCTTATTTCATCAAACAGTAAGCTTAAAGCATCAGACAACCTCAATGCATATAGTTGATTTTATTAAAACACAGAGTGTGTCTAGACATGGAAAAATACACCTTTAAAAGATGTTGACCAATCAATTTAACATTACTTTTGGCCAACCAAAATTTTTGTTTTGTTGGGGAAAGCCCTACTAGAGTAATTTCTCCATTATTTTGCCAGGCTATGACAGAAACACTAGCCAACGAAATGTACGCTCATCTCATCCGAATGCAGAGGCCAAACCCCAGACTGACATCCTAGGCAACCAGATCCCCTCAGGTTTACCCTCCTGTGCTGAGACATTTGAACGTACTGGGGCAATCCGCGCAGATTGTTTAATCACGCTTGTATAGTACTGTGCACTTTTAAAGTGGAACTGACAGCATTTTAGCAACATGAAATGTCATTAACATCTGTTCATATACACCCAGGACGAATGACAGTTTTTTTTATTTTATTTTTTTAAACATTCTGACAAGTGAGCATTTAGATATGGTAATTATAACATTTCCACAAATTCTTAGAATACGTCATTCCCAAACATTCTAAGGCATTTGCAAAAATTCTATACCAAGATATAGAGTGGGAAAGCGGCCATGCGTTTGTACAATTAAAAGACACCGGAGTAAAAAAAGTGCCATTTCCGACTCCGACTCCGCCCTGTGCAACTGGGTCCTGGACTTCCTGACGAGCCGCCCCCAGGTGGTGAGGGTAGGTAACAACATCTCCACACCGCTGATCCTAAACACTGAGTCCCCACAAGGGTGCGTTCTCAGCCCTCCCCTGTACTCCATGTTCACCCACGCCTGCATGGCCATGCACACTATTTATCTGTGTACGTACGCATGCATGTAACCTCAGCAAAAAAAGAAACATCCCCTTTTCAGGACCCTGTCTTTCAAAGATAATTCGTAAAAATCCAAATAACTTGACAGATCTTCATTGTAAAGGGTTTAAACACTTTCCCATGCTTGTTCAATAAACCATAAACAATTAATGAACATGCACCTGTGGAACGGTCGTTAAGACACTAACAGCTTACAGACGGTAGGCAATTAATGTCACAGTTATGAAAACTTAGGACACTAAAGAGGCCTTTCTACTGACTCTGAAAAACACCAAAAGAAAGATGCCCAGGGTCCCTGCTCATCTGCGTGAACGTGCCTTAGGCACGGTACAGCCACCTGGTTTCTTCACGCATCGCACTGACAGAAACAGTCTCTCTTGAAAGAAGAAGGGTGGGGGTGTATGCCTTATGATTAACCTCTTCACTATAGGGGGCAGTATTTTCACGGCCGGATGAAAAACATACCCAAATTAAACTGCCTCCTACTCAGACACAGAGGGTAGGATATGCATATTATTAGTAGATTTGGATAGAAAACACTGAAGTTTCTAAAACTGTTTGAATGATGTCTGTGAGTATAACAGAACTCATATGGCAGGCAAAAACCTGAGAAGAAATACAACCAGGAAGTGTGGAAATCTGAGGTTTGTAGTTTTTCAAGTGATTCCCTATCCAATATACAGTTTCTGTGGGGTCATTTTGCACTTCCTAAGGCTTCCACTAGATGTCAACAGTCTTTAGAACGTTGTTTCAGGCTTCTACTGTGAATTGGGAGAGAATAAGAGCATATGGAGTCAGATGACTGAGAAAATGACATGAGCTCAGTGGCGCGCGCTCACGTGAGAGTTAGCTGTGTTCCTTTTCTTTTTTGAAGACAAAGGAATCGTCCGGTTGGAATATTATGGAAGATTTATGATAAAAACATTCTAAAGATTGATTCTATACATCGTTTGACATGTTTCTACGAACTGTAATATAACTTTGACTTTTCGCCTGAACTCACTGCGCGAGCACAGTGGATTTGGATTACTCGACTGAACGCGCAAACAAAATGGAGGTATTTGAACATAAAGGATGGACTTTATCGAAACAAATTAACATTTATTGTGGAACTGGGATTCCTGGGAGTACATTCCGATGAAGATCATCAAAGGTAAGTGAATATTTATAATGCTATTTCTGAGTTTTGTTGACTCCACAAAATGGCGGGTTTGGTTTTGTGACTGAGCGCCGTACTCAGATTATTGCAAAGTGTGCTTTCGCTGTAAAGCTTTTTTGAAATCTGACACAGCGGTTGCATTAAGGAGAAGTGTATCTATAATTCTTTGAATAACAGTAATATTTTATCAACGTTTATGAGCATTTCTGTAAATTGATGTGCTCATTCACCAGCAGTTTTGGGAGGCAAAACATTTCTGAACATTACACGCCAATGTAATATTGGGTTTTCGGATAGAAATATGAACTTTATCGAGCAAAACATACATGTATTGTAAAACATGAAGTCCTATGAGTGCCATCTGATGAAGATCAAAGGTTAGTGAATCATTTTAGCTGTATTTCTGGTTTTTGTGACGCCTCTCTTTGCTTGGAAAATGGCTGTGTGGTTTTTCTTGTTTAGGTGCTGTCCTAACATAATCTAATGTTATGCTTTCGCCGTAAAGCCTTTTTGAAATCGGACAATGTGGTTGGATTAATAAGAAGTGTATCTTTAAAATGGGATATAATAGTTGTATGTTTGAGAAATTTGAATTATGAGATTTGTTGTTGTTTTGAATTTGGCACCCTGCTATTTCACTGGCTGTTGACGCTAGCGTACCACATACCCCAGAGAGGTTGACAACATAGGCAGCTCACCGCTCCTTTGATCTGGTCTCTCACACTTTGTGCGTTGGCTGTGCCGAGCTGTTTGGCTTTAGAGAGAGAAGAGTGTGCGCATGGCTCATCTGATCTGGCCTCGTCTCTAACCCCATCACTCCCCCGGAGGAGAGAAAAGCTAGTCTAGTGACTCACTCCAGTGCTTTATGAACCTGAAAAACTGGTCTCTGTCTTCACCCTTTCACTCTACCCTCTCTGCCTCCCCCACCCCTTCTTCTGAGCAATCACCGCCATTACCCCACCTACCACAGACCCAAGTCACATGAAACTAATTAACATTTGTATAGACGGAGGAAGCCCTACAACAAAAGAGCTAGTGCCTGAGCCATGGAGGGGAGCATGCCGAATTCCACACCCCGGACCCAGCGCTAAGATAGCGCCCGTTTTTCCTTTGAAGCCACCGGCGTGGCCACAATGGGCCTCCCTGGGATGTGCAGAAGTGGAACGGAGCAGCGGGCCAGTCTAACTAAAGGCTGGGGGACAGTTTATAGGACAAGCTTTAACCTCATACTGACTGGCCAGGCTGAAGCTGGACCTTGTTAATATGGCACAGAGTGACTGAACGAAAGATAGGCTAGGTAGCTTGCTAGCCCAGTGCCAGTCACTAGTGGGCTAGATAACACTGCTATTCATGACTGGAATTTAGATCAGTTTTAGTAAGTGACATTACTCGTAGATTATAGGGTTCACCAACAATGGAATGGAGAGTCAAGTTCTGCCCTGTGGCTTGATACACACACAGCTATACCGTGGCATTGCATTGTGTGGATCAGGAAAGGGCACAGAGCAATGATGAGTCAGAGGCTCAGAGCATTAGGCTGGGGGTGGAGTTGTTTTTTCTAATACCCCTGAGTCATCATTCATTCAGGGGGTAGTTATATTGTCCTAATGCAGCTGTTGCCCAAATGGTGGGAGGCAGTCAATTCCTACTGGGCTGTGACTGAAGCCTGGGTTGTGGAAAAATAACATTTTTATATTTCTCAGAGACTTAAAGCTGGAATCCTTAGTGAAACTGCCCTGTCAATTTGGGATATTATGACAAAGTTACTGCAAACAACAAACACTGTCCCCCCCCCCTCTGACATAATTGAACGTGCGATAGAAGAGCAGAATATGTACAGCAATTTGTTTTGGCACACTTCTCAACGCAACTCTTCTCCGTTTCGTCCACAAATCAAAAACAATACCAAATGTGCTGGGGCGGACAGTGACACTGTTTCCCCTAATGCAGATTCCATCGTTAAGAGGGGTCACAGAGGCAAAATGCTTCAGGTGGGGTTCATGGCAAAAAAACAAAACTGTCCAAATGGATACTGCCATGGTAGGTAGGTCAGACTGACAAGATAAACCAAACTGCATGAAAATGTATTCCATCCTACTTTCCCTACCTCCACAACACATGTAAATACAAGACTGTAAATACAAGAGGTCGCTAAGTTGCCATGTGTAATTCAATTGTTCCTTTTCACTTTTTGGTTTCCCTCGAGTATAACATATGCCAGGGATAATTACTACAGGGTCAGTAGAGGTAAATTGAGCAAACAAAATTTCCCCCAACACCCAATAGAGCCTTAATCAACACTGAAAACAATGGAGGCAGCAGCTTTTTCCCCCGATGGTTGATTATAAGTCCATTGGACAACGAAGATTGATGAAGAAAGAAACAAGCCTAGATATTATTAGAGAATGTTCTCGGTGTGAGCACTCACTGAATACTTAGCTACTTTTTCGAGCCACAAGAGAGAAGCAGTATTTTAATATGACTCAGCCTTCTTAAGACTTGTTTATCCCACTTTGGCTGCACTATCAGCATTCTGATAATTTAGAGATCCATGACAACTCTACAAAATGGCTGTGACTAAACATGAACTTCAGTGCCAACAATACATGGACCACTCTAGTGGACACCTCACTGTGTGACACATAACTTCGACAGTATGCCTTGTTGAAAAAGTCCTTTCCATATTCTGTTACATTAACATTTATGTTTGAACTAATATAACGGAAAAATTTGTTTCACCACAGCAAAAAAAAATGGAATTGTGAACATTGTGCCCCAGCCTGCCAAAGGCTGCCTAGTAAACACAGCAGGACAACAATGAGAACATGTGACAGCAGCCACCCAGAATGCACACAGGAGCACACATGATACTTGCTACAACTCTTATGTGGCAATCACTGCACATGGAGCACACTGCAAATGATAGCAAATAATGCTCTTTCCTAGACTTGCAATCACTGCACATGAAAAATACTAATTTAACGCATGAATGCGCAAATAAAATAACTGCCATGAAGCCGTTATCAGATTTGTGGTTCATTTGCATCCACTTTCTGAAATGGTCACTTACCGCAATCAAAGTGCTGTTTCTGCTCTGCTCGGGCGTCCCACCATCCCCTAGGTCTGCGTTGTTGCCCCCGGTCCCTGACCCTCTCTGAACTGCTTGGTCGGATGTTGGCTGTCTGTGCTTACTCGACCGCTTGGCCTTGGTTTGCAGGCACCGTTGGTGCAGTGCAAAGGTCTGCTGCCGTTCCATCTCCAGCCGCTCCCTCGCTGTGTTGTCGTAGCGGTTCTCGCAGCTGGTGTTATGCCTCCTGAAGAGCTCGATTCGACGGCGGAGTCGCTCCATCACCGCACTGTGTCGCGGCACTACAAAATCGGCCATCATCAATAAAGAGTGTTTTAAACTCTGGACTCAGGTTTCGGCAGTCCGGATAAAATGCTGAATTTGCTCCTTTTCAGGGTGGGCGTCTATACCCGGTACCCTTTTACAGAGTGTCAACTAATGTTACTGCTTCCATAGTCGACCTTTGTCTTACTAATAGACTTTAGTCACAACACTCGGAAAACGCAAGAAAAAGACGATTAATAAAATCTTAATCAACTGCCTAGCCAGCAAGGTAGATTGTGCACCGTATCTGTCACATCATGAAAAATATTGCCACTAATAACTGTCTGGCTAACGTTAGCCAGCTAACTAGCTAAAGGCCCCAGCATTGGCTAGTTCGACAAATTCGCAAAAGCTCATTCACGCCTTGTCTATATGAATGAAAAAGTTTCAAATAAACTCATGTATCTTTAATATACTAAATAAATTAGTTGTATCACAGATACGCACGTCAAATATCATTAGTTGAGACACTAATCTAGCCAAGTTACCGTTAGCTAGCTGCTCACTAAAATGCTACTATGGGACTTCCTAACATTCCTCTGGTCAAACATCCAAAGTTTGTGCGAGAAAAGCCCATAACTTTCACTTTAGCCGCTACAGTAGCTATCTAACATTTAGCTAGCCATCGCAAAACTAAACCGTATTAGCTAGAACAAACATTTCACCGTGTAAGATTGTTATAGTTTACATTACCAACAATTAATATTTTAAAACATCTTACTGACTACTTACCCAACTTTACGTAGCTGGTTAGCTACCTGTTAGCTACAACAAACACTCCAGTCTCATTGTGAAATTCAGTTACCGTTAACTAGCTAACGTTAGCCATGAAGTTAGCTAGCTAAACCAAGTGACGCTGAGTGTTTCTACTAAGCTAGCTAACTACTGTAGCTACAGTAACTTACTCCGGCAATTAACTTATGCTAGCTAGGCAGGATAAAACGTCAAGTTACCGATTACCACCGACCTACAAAACACTAAAAACGTTTGCTTGGTAATAACAAAAGTGCGCACAACTTGACTTGCAAGCCAAATGTTGCCTGTGTTCTGCCTGGCAAGCTGATCCTCGGTGTAGATCCAAATAATGTGACTTGATATCTAGCAGCCAACTGCAACAATATACGGATGTAACGGTGTTAGCTAGCTAGCTAGCTTGAAAACCAACTATAACAAAGCATGATACCCAGACTACTTCCTCCAGTACTGCATATAGCTAGAAACACACAACCCGAATCTGATGCAGTTAGGTCAAATGCAAAACAAAAACAAATTGCGACAACAATCAAACTCTGCCCCTCTTTGCTATTTCTATTGTTTTCCAATGGACAGGCAGATCTTCGTCGCCATTTTGGAACAAGTTTTTTTCCTTTACTTTTTCTCTAACCTTACGCTTTGCAAGACAGTATTGCCAAAGATACTTTGTCGCTGTCCCCACCTCATTGTAACGATTGACAGTGAAAACAAACAATAGAGAGACCGTGGCATTTGCATGAATTTACAGTTAAAATGTACAACCTTGTATCCTTTGAAAACTTGTGAAAGTATGGCACAGTCAGACAGACTTCAAGTAAGCTCAACTAACGAATAAACACTCTTTATTGGAAGAATGTGTTGTAACTGATAAGTAGGTACATCAAATCGCCACACTGGTGTCAGAAGTTCGATGGCACCTGTGAGTCCATCAGAGAGGCATGTACATGTCAGGGACTTGGTATAGAGAGGTGTGGCGAATTGCTCTCCGCAGGGCAAGCGGCACGGATGCACCAAGTCTGGAACCAACAGGACCGTGAACAGCTTCTACCCCCAAGCCATAAAACGGACCCTTTTTTGACACATCACTTATGCTGCTGCTACTGTTAATTATCTCTCCTGTTGCCTAGTCACTTTATTCCTAGTTATATGTACATCTACCTCAATTACCTCGTGCCCCTGCACATCGGCCCGTGTATATAGACAGCCAACTTATCGTTACTCATTGTGTATTTATTATTACTTCTCTATTTTCTTTCACTCTGCATTGTTAAGAAGGGCCCGTAAGTAAGCATTTCACTTTTAGTCTACACCTGTTGTTTACAAAGCATGTGATGAATACAATTTGATTTGAAAGAAAGCGATAATGAAGTAGCCCTTGTGGTAAGCATGAAGTTTGCCCACGGGTTGCGAGACCAGGGATGTATTCATTAGTCACAGACCGTAGCAAAAACGTTTGGCAACGGAATCCGGGTAATGAATACACCCCAGGGTTCATTGTTTGCTACACTGGTGTCAAAAGTGGGATGGAATGAGGCCATCGGAAGCACGGGCAGACGTACTTGGATCCTGAACGATGGTAAAGATGTATGTGTAAATGTTGTGGGCTATATTTGCTCCTGTTTGTTTGTTGGTGGCCCACTCTTTGATGGCAGCTATGCACATCTGACAATAGGGATTTGGTTAGTTACTTTCTAAATGTAATCTGTCAGTTACATGTCCAAAATATTTAATCAGTAACATAACTTTTGTATTACCCAAACTCAGTAATGTAATCAGTTTAGTCTCAGTTACTTTTGGATTACTTTCCCCTTAAAATGCATTAGAATAAGACAAAAAGGATCCATCAAATGCATTTTGCGTCATCAAAATGGTCTCTAACCTGTGGTCAGACTCGTTTAGGTGGAACAAACTTTAATTTGCGCCTTTTTCCAATGCTGAATTGAATGTCATTGATTAAACAGAAAGGTGTTGTGTTTTTTTCGGCAAACATCCTTTCTGAATTTAGGAATTCATGAAAAAGTCATAATCTCGTTTTTCTAAAGTATATATAATCTGATTACAATATTCTTTCTGGTAAAGTGCAGCTAATTGATTAGTTCGTTTTTTGTAATCTGCAGTGCATGCATAATCAGTGAATTCAGAGCGCTGGAATTCCAATTGAAGGTGTTAGCTACCCACGTTTCAACAATTTTCTATGAGCCACACACACGGGTAAACTATGCTTATTTGCACAATGACAGGTTTAGCCAGTGCTTAATTTGTAAATCGGGAGGTGCCGGAACAAAAAGTGAGCGTGAGAGGGTGCGACCTGGGGAGTTCTGAGGTACAGGAACGCATGATTAAAAAAACTAAACCTTTATAATAAAGCATTGCATGCATATCATCGCATTTGCGTAGTGGCATAGAGCAGTAGACTAGAGGCACTTACAGAAGTTGCACATATTGGGAACATTTTTAGTAGCCTAGGGTGTGGGGAAAATGACTGGAGACTTTGGTAGAATATTTTTTTAATAAACACATCATTTAAATGGCAGGCTACTTTGACACTGACAAACATAATCTGAGATCAATAAAAACGTCCATGTCTTGAATCTATCAATAGCCTAGGCCTAGGTGTGCGGCGACATATTGTAGGCTACAATGTGAGGAGGAAATTATAGTCCTTAAAATGCTTTCCAGTTTCACTGACTCACCCAATGATACGCAGTCGCTGGTGATAGCCGATGCGCTCGTGCCAAAAACCTCTCTCTCAAAACAATATTTGGAAGTTGATAAAATATTTTTGGGAGCCTACAGCATAGTCTTCAGTTTTCAGCAGGAGACATTAGCTTTCTAACCTGTGTTTTCCCAAGATTGTATTTGAAATATTGCGAAAGGCCTGTTTTGTCTGCATGCTATTTTTTTCTGACAGATTTGTCGCGCGTTCCCGACTGTAGGCTATTCCTTGTTATTGGGCTACAATCCACAGTTTGGCAATTAAAAAAAAGAAGCAATAGATACTCTTTGGCAAAATGATAGGCCTTCTCATGGTGTAGTAGGATATTCGGTTCTGGGGGGGGAGGGGGGGGGGGCAGTGCCCCTGTGATAACAATTTTGGACCCCCTTGTGGCCCCCCTAGGAGTATGAAATCATTTTTACATAACACATTTTTGCTATCGTTCTTTTTTTACATCCGTTATTAGACAGTGGCAACGCGGAACACTAATGATTATGAACATGTTTTTTTGCAGAAAACGATATGACAACAATAACGTCTAATGTAACTGGCCCCAGCTTGGCCCCCCTAGTTGAAATGGCCCAGAACCGCCACTGAATGTTGCGCAAACCATAAACCCGGGCTGAAAATCTACTTTCTGACATGACATTTGTTTGTGGTGGCAGGATAATTAAGGAAGAGGCAACTCGAATGAACTTTGATCGCTTTTATTATAATTTTTACATTGCAAAAAGTGACAATTATTTTTCATGCCTTGAGAGGTACCGGATCCGGCATAAATAGGTTTTCCGGAACAGTCCAAAACGGAGAGGTGCAGGATCCTGTTCCGGCTCAAATGAATCACTGGGTTTAGCTACAAAATCATTGCTTGCTTGTTAGCTACAGTAGCTACCAAAATGTGTTAATCAGCAAAGGGATTTACTCATGTCAAGCTTTGAAATATAATCCATCCACAACTAGACTAATAACATAAACTGACAATATTATGGTCTTAACATTACATAGTGTATAATAAATCAAAAGGAACTGTAGTAACATGTGGCATTAAATGTTTACCTGGTCAACATTAAACATCTTTCCCGATCGCTCAATCCTGTTTCACTGCAGGGCGGGAAGAAGGCCAACCAATCACTGCCAAAAAGGATGCGCATGCGCAATTTGGCATAAAGTGCGCCAAATTAATGCAATTCAATTAATGCAACTGCATCGATTTTTTTTTTGTGTGACTAAGACCAGGACTGTATTTAGCATATTTTTCCTCTTAGTTTCTTGTCCCAGGTTATAGTCTAGTCACATTGCAAAATACTATTGATTGTAGTCTGGATACCAGTCTTTTTACTTTGCCCCTCTGCAAATGACAGGATTGGCAGGTTGTACAGAGACAGGAACCAGGCTACATTGTGTGATCATTCTCTATGTGGATCCCCTCTGGAAAAACCCACTATAACCAAATCCTAAATCTGCAGCGGAAACAGAAACAAAGTTGTCTTATGGAGGTCACTGTAGTACTGATAGAACTCTCCCAGCCCCTGCCAAGGCCTCAGTTGAACCACCTATTATGTGACATTTTTATTTTACCAGGTAAGTTGACTGAGAACACATTCTCATTTACAGCAACGACCTGGGGAACAGTTACAGTGGAGGAGGATGAATGAGCCAATTATAAGCTGATTAGATTACACAATTGAAATATGTTCATCTGGCTTTCCAAAATAGCTTGACTCACAAGACTAGAGGCAACAGGGCATAATAGTTTGTTACACTAGGGTCTATTTTAAACCATTCAGGAAAAGTTGTGGCAAACTGATTCTGTAAAGAAAGCGCCTTCTCATGTCATTTTGTTCAGGGTCAAATGCACCCTTAAGCATCTCTAATCAGTCTTCAAGCGCTGATAGCATGTGATCATGCTGTCTGGTTACAATACAGGATTACTTGAACAGCAGATATGTTTTACCTCTAGTGCCATAGATGTAGAAATTGCTCTGAATGCGAGACCATCGATTCAAAACAGAGCTCTTTTGAATTAGATTGTAAACTGAATTATAGCTAACAAGCTTTAAATATGAATATAACTCATTACATTAATATGAACACAATTCATATATTCATTACATGTATGAATAATGTTCATATTACATTAAAATCACACACACATGCAAATGAAGAGTACAACCAATTAGAAATGTGCAGTGAGCAAAAATGTAGTGTAATCAGACCCCATCCCTTTTTCCACTTTGTTACGTTACAGCCTTATTCTAAAATTAATTAAAACGTATGTACACACAATACCCCATAATGAAAAAGCAAAAACATGGCTTTAGAAATGTTTACATATGTATTGAAAAAAAAAAAAAATACTTATTTACAAATATTCAGACCCTTTTCTAGGAGACTCTAAATTGAGCTCAGGTGCATCCTGTTTCCATTGATCATCCTTCAGTTGTTTCTACAACTTGAAGTCCACCTGTGGTAAATTCCATTGATTGGACATGATTTGGAAAGGCACACACACACCTGTCTATATAAAAGGTCCTACAGTTGACAGTGCATGTCAAAGCAAAAACCAAGCCATGAGGTTGAAGGAATTGTTCGTAGAGCTCCGATTGTGTCAAGGCACAGATCTGGGGAAGGGTCACAAAAAAATGTCTTCAGCATTGAAGGTCCCCAGGAACACAGTCCCCAAATACAGGTGTGCCAAGCTTGTAGCGTCATACCCAAGAAGACTCGAGGCAGTAATGGCTGCCAAAGGTGCTTCAAAGTACTGAGTAAAGGGTCTGAATACTTATGTAAATGTGATATTTCATTTTCTTAATAAGTTTGCAAGGGATCTGAATACTTTCCAAATGCACTGTAGTTCTAAAATAAGCAGCATCAAACAGCCTGGGCATAATATCTGCTTGGTGGAATGCCGATTAACACCAAGTGACAGGCAGCAATGAAACACTCGGGCTCCCAGTCAGTTTCTAGTAGGCCTTTTTATTCATCAAAACAAAATGGCATCCCCATTCATAGATGACTGCATTTATAACAGACATGGGTCAGAGGAGCAGTCTGTGACCCATATTCACATGATGGCTATTCGTGATCACAGTATTTAAAGCCACCACTGATCAATTATTCAACATTACCCATGATGTGACATTAAATCTCAACCGTGATAACCAAAGGTAACTCTTTATAGTTTCTCTCTCTAGTGTACAGGACTAAGTTAGGTTAAACCCATTCATTTCGGTGACCCATCAGAGAGAGTTGTCACACAGGAAAGCTGAGAGATATGTAAGGTACATTACAGTGCACTGTTCAGTCTTGGAGTCTTATCTAGGCAGCTTTAGGTAGAACCAAATAAAGGGAAAATAATGAAAACATTGTAGACTCAAATGAAAAGATAGCCACAAAGAGCGTAAAGGAGAGATGCATGTCTTTAGGAATATTCATAAAAGGGTAGTTCTCTGACCTTTTCATTTTCTTGAAAATGCCAACTAGGTGCCTTGGTCTCCCACCTCATATTTTATCTAAGCCTCAAACCAAAACCACACAAACCCTGCAGCAATAGTACCATAAAGAGACATTACTAATCAGGTTGCAGTGGGAAGTAACTACATCGCATATACCCCATGACACAGGTCATTTCACAATAAGAAAAAAGAAAACAATGAGAAATGGAGGTCTATTTCCTCAAGGCGGAAGCTGTACATGCCAACTAAATTTCAGGGGTGACGACCCCCCGCCACACAAAACCATGAGACCAATACAGGAAAAACACACCGCCAACCTCCAATCTCTTAATGAAATATTTATGTTTTGTGAGTAACATCGTAAGTTCTACCTTTTCCTCCCTGCCCTCCAAAATGTACTGTAGTAGGTGAATGCCCAATCAACCAACAGCTGCTGTGGATCCTCATCACCCAATCACATGCAGCTTAGTTTGTCAGGGGAACCAATACCCATTCACCTCGCTCAATCAGACACCGGAGAATAAGAATTGTGGGATTCCAAACACTACTGACCGACTTTCACCACTAAGGAATCTGAGACCACAAAACTTGACCGGGATTCCATGCAGACAGCGACAGCAAATGACCTGGTATGTGTTTCTGTGGGAGCCTCAGTTACCTTGAAAAGTGCCAACTCTTTCTTTTTTATATATGAGACAAACCTCTAATGGCTTTTGACTTCCACTGCTTTTTAGGATGTTCTGAAAACAGCGTGGACAGGTTCACAAGAATGGGAGTAAGAAACAAGGAAGGTAAAATACTGTAGGCCACAGATTGGAACCGCTCGGTAGCTGATACCTATCTTTTCTCTTTAGTTCCTTTTTCATGTCGTATGAGATTAAGTTTAAAAGGAAAAGATATCATTGAATCATTCAGTGAGAAAGTGGTGAGGGGGAAAGCTTGTCTGACACCCTGAGAGTATTCTTTATGACTCTTGTAAGACTCAGACTGTCATGAGAAACATAAGAGAAAGTCTTAAAGATCTGTGTTAAATTCTGCTGCTGCTGTTTTTGACTTAGGAAATGCAGTCACAGGATGTGCTTACTTACTCAGCTACCAATAGCCAGGCGGGAGACTGAATTATCCCACCAATGAGGGAGGAGGATGCACAAGCTGAGCCAGGATTTTTTCTCTCCATCTTCTCTTGATGAGTCAGCAGGAGCAAGGACATCAGTATGAAAACCTTGGCATCTCCGCGAAGCCTGCCGGCAACCAACAGTCACCCCTCCGAGCACCAGCCTCACACTCCCTCCCTCACAAATATTTGTTAATGTACACTTACAATATATCCCTACATTATAGATCAAAACCAAAGGGGGGAGAAAAAATTATGAAAAAGGAAAAAAAGCCATGTACAAAGTATTAAAAGAAACGTCACAGTACATTCACAGAAGAAAAACGTTCGCCAAACCTTGCTCTCTAGGGCTGTGTAAAGCAGCACAGAATCTAATCTACTGAAGCCTGTTTACTAAGCTCTCTCTCTGCTTCAAACTTTGCCCGCCCCAAGGTTTTGCGGGGAACTAAGCATGTACAATGGATCCCCCTTACTCCCAGCTTCACTCTATTAGGAACAACTTCAGCGAGGTATTCTACAACTAAAACACACTTAAAAAACCGTGGTGGAAGCCACATGGAATGAAATGTCGAGGAGACCTGTTTATCATGGGAACATTAGTATCTTGAAACCCCCCAAAACCACAACTGCAGTGTTAAAAGCAGGCAAGACATCCAAATTGCATGTTTTTTTTTTTGTCGACCCTCAACAGAAATGTTCATGTTAAGTCTATCTACTCCTCTGACACATACAAAACACATGGGACTGTTAAACTGGACCAAGCAAGAAGACATTGAGGGGGAAAATGGCTAAAACCTACGAGCTGTAGTGTTGCCCAGATTCACCGGTTGATAAATACTGTCTAGATCTGCGGGATGGATGGATAGATGGGGGGCTGATTAGCAGAAGCATAGGGTGTTGGAGGTGGGAGGAGAAGAGAAGACAAGGTGGGGTCCCTAGGTTAGTGTCTGCTGCACTGTTACAGAATGGTATGGGAAATCGATTTATTCTTTCTTCGCTGTTCGAAAAAGCCCCTTTCTACACCAACAACTCAGTCTTCATCTTCACCATACTGGAATCCACACTTCCATATTGGAGGCAGTCATGATTGTTTTCTGTTGATCCTGACGAGAGAGAGATCGCTTCATCGTCCTGGGAGGGGGGAGGTGTGGAGAAGACAGCCGGGGGCGGTGGGGAATAAAGGGAGCCGGGGGGAGGGGGAGGGGGGGTCAGGCCAGTTGGTTTAAATCAGAAGATCCAGGGTTGTGGCAGCCACTTCAGTCCTTTCTCCCTTTTGTGTTTCTAGGGGACCTCCTGAGGACATCATCTTGTTGTTGTTGTTTCTGGAGAGAGCGGGAATGAGAGGGAGCTTTGGGTCAAACAAGCCAACATTATTTCTATTCTGAACGATTAAATGAACAGAATTATTTCTAAAGCCCCTTTTACATCAGAAGTTGTCAACAGTGCTTCACAATGGTCTTTCTACATAAGTGGCAAGCTCTGATTTGTCGTCACAACAAACCACATCATGCTAACCAAGACTTAACTTACTGTCCCATACCTGATCAGTTGCCGCCTCCTCTTCCTCTTCCTCATTTACTGCTGCCTCCTCTTCTTCCTCTTCTTCCTCCTCCTCCTCCTCCTCCTCTTCTTCCTTCTCTGCAGGGCTGTCCTCTGCATCACTCTTCTTCTCCGCTGCTGCTATGGAAACCAACCAACACAGAGTTAGCTTTTACTGAGACCATTGTGAAATACCCCCAGGTGATGCAAGACAGCACGCATTGTCAAGTAAAATGACACACCGTCTTGACATACATTTGTGAAGCTACAGTACAGACAGAGAGGGGGACCGAGCCAATGAGTCCTAACCTGGCTGGCTCTTCTCCTCCTTGACTTGGTCCTCCTCAGCCTTCTCTTCCTCCTCCTTCACGTCTGGCTGGGGCTCGTCTGTCTTCTTGTAGTCAGCTGCAGCTGGAGCCGCCGCCTTCTGTTGGAGAGAGAGAGAAAAGACACACATCAACACAGATCAAAACATTGTCTCTGATGACATCACTTAGTCACCCATTAAGGATTTTACTCCCACCGACATTTACTGAAAGTCTTGGGGGGGGAAGAAAAGTCCAGACTTGAACGAACTGTCGACAAATAACCATGCAGAGGTAAATGTGTGTGGGAGTAATTTTAATAATAAATTAGACACTATTGAGATGAAACCTTAGATGGTCTGTGGTCCCTCACCTTTCCGGTGCAGAAGAAGACAACGATGAGGATGAGGGGCACGGCCACAGTCAGCACATAGACCACCCACAACCAGGGACGCTCGTCTGCTGCAGTCATCATCTGGTTTACCAGCCCGGGCTAGAGGAGATGGGAGAACAGTCACGGAATGGTCAAGATCTGGGAACCATCGACCACAACCAACATCAACCATCGACCACAACCAACATCAAAATTACAAGCAGGGTATGGATTACATATGCACTATTGGGGGTGCCGTTGAAAATAGTTTTGTAACAAGTTTGCCACAGCATGGCTGGTATAACAAAGTGTTGGGTATGGGGCATAAGGAAATGGTCGGAACAGGTCTATACTAAGTCGACCACAAATAAAAAAAACTTCACTCCTGTATCTTTCATATGGACCCTAAATGTGTATTGTGTTATGATTTTTTTTTGAGGGTTTCTTTACACATCTCACTCACTTCCTGAAAGTCTTCATAAGGGCTGGGGGATTCCTGTTTCACAGTGCATACTTGTGCAACATACTTGTGCACTTGATAAAACAAAAAGACCCTCTTGCATTTGTTCAATCTCAGTCAAAAGAACCCCTTAGTTTGATCATTCATTAGTCCTAACCTAAGTCTTGCATACTACGGGAGACCATTTCGGAACAATGACAGATCACGGGAGGGTGTGCATCTAACTCCATCCATACTACAATAGCAGACCTGAGACGAGCTGTTCCATATTAACAGTGGCAGCCAACTGGCCCAGCATGGCTACCAGTGTAAAACCAAATGATCCATAGAGCAAACAATGAGTCTGTGAAAGCAGTGGAATGCTCAGAGGGCCCCACGGTTCACTGTGGGGTATGTAGCTAGTACAGCCGTGTGTGTGCTGCTCTGACAAAGAGAGTGTGTGCGAGACTAAGAACAACAAGAAAGAGTGAGTGTGTGCACAAGGGAGAGAGAGAGAATCTAGACAGCAACAGAGCAAGAGCACCAAGTAGAGAACGAGGGGAAATAAACATGAGAGCTGAGAGAGAGAGCGCTAAGAGAGAGCGGAGACCGAGAGAGGAGACCGAGAGGCCTAGATGTGTAGAGAGAGGGCCATTAAGCCCAACATGCCAGGCATCCCAGGAATTCATCTTTAGGAATAAAAGGCAGCATAGGTCCGGGGCTGCAGGGATTTGGACGAGAGGCAACCAAACTAACAGCTAATCCTTGGGTACGAGCCAACATCATCCCAACTGGACTCACAACTCTACTGCACACAAGCTTATTTTGCCTCAACTGCAATGGAGCGAGACCACCTAATGACGACCTCAGTGGAAGGTGCGTGTGAGAGAAGCAGGGCCACTGCTTCTTAATAGTCCACAGCCCCAGCTGTACGTTTGGCTCTATGGAACAGTGTACTCCAGCGGTGCAAGAATGCACCAGCCACGTCAGGCTACACTCTTCCTCTGGGTAACATAGTCAGGCTCGGCCATCTCAAGAAAGGGACCGGGTAAGAGTCATGCTAGGCTAGCTCATGAAAGGGACCGGGTAAGAGTCATGCTAGGCTAGCTCAAGAAAGGGACCGGGTAAGAGTCATGCTAGGCTAGCTCAAGAAAGGGACCGGGTAAGAGTCATGCTAGGCTAGCTCATGAAAGGGACCGGGTAAGAGTCATGCTAGGCTAGCTCAGGAAGCTTTTCAACTAAATCCAACTCATCATACAGAGGAGTAGCTGGATTTATTCCACTGTTATTGCTCAGCTTGGTCTCTCTCTCCCTAGAACACCACGTGTATGTCTGTTTCCACTTATGGGCGGAGCAGGACAGGATTTTTACACGTCACACGGAACAGATAGTCACGCTAAACAGTAGCGTTCCTCTGAAGGGCGTGGGGAGAGTATCTATTCTGGTGTACCCATGAGAACACACAGGCAGAGAAGTCACCACTAACCACTGATATGCTCTCTGATATCATCTAATGTTTACAGAGGATTGGGGCTAGGGTGATCCATCTCAGCATAGGAGTGCTGATCTAGGATCAGTTTTAGAGGTCGACCGATTAATCGGAATGGCCGATTAATTAGGGCCGATATCAAGTTTTCATAACAATCGGAAATCGGTATTTTTGGACGCCTTTATTTAACTAGGCAAGTCAGTTAAGAACACATTCTTATTTTCAATGACGGCCTAGGAACGGTGGGTTAACTGCCTTGTTCAGGGGCAGAACGACAGATTTTTACCTTGTCAGCTTGGGGATTCAATCTTGCAACCTTACGGTTAACTAGCCCAACGCTCTAACCACCTGCTTTACATGCACTCCACAAGGAGCCTGCCTGTTACACGAATGCAGTAAGAAGCCAAGGTAAGTTGCTAGCTAGAATTAAACTTATCTTATAAAAAACAATCAATCAATCATAATCACTAGATAAACTAGTAATATCAACCATGTGTAGTTATCTAGCCTGTCCTGCGTTGCATATAATCGCTTAGGTACACGTTGCTCCAACCATAAACATCAATGCCTTTCTTAAAATCAATACACAAGTATATATTTTTAAACCTGCATATTTAGTTAATATTGCCTGCTAACATGAATTTCTTTTAACTAGAGAAAATGTGTCACTTCTCTTGCAACAGAGTCAGGGTATATGCAGCAGTTTGGGCCGCCTGGCTCGTTGCGAACTGTGAAGACTATTTCTTCGCCAAATGGGGGATGATTTAACAAAAGCGCATTTGCGAAAAAAGCACAATCGTTGCACGACTGTACCTAACCATAAACATCAATGCCGTTTCTTAAAATCAATACACAGAAGTATATATTTTTAAACCTGCATATTTAGCTAAAATAAATCCAGGTTAGCAGGCAATATTTACCAGGTGAAATTGTGTCATTTCTCTTGCGTTCATTGCACGCAGAGTCAGGATATATGCAACAGTTTGGACCGCCTGGCTCGTTGCGAACTAATTTGCCAGAATTTTACGTAATTATGACATAACATTGAAGGTTGTGCAATGTAACAGGAATATTTAGACTTATGGATGCCACCCGTTAGATAAAATACGGAACGGTTCCGTATTTCACTGAAAGAATAAACGTTTTGTTTTCGAGATGATAGTTTCTGGATTCGACCATATTAATGACCTAAGGCTCGTATTTCTGTGTGTTTATTATATTATAATTAAGTCTATGATTTGATAGAGCAGTCTGACTGAGCGGTGGTAGGCAGCAGCAGGCTCGTAAGCATTCATTCAAACAGCACTTTGTGCGTTTTTCCAGCAGCTCTTCGCTGTGCTTCAAGCATTGTGCCGTTTATGACTTCAAGCCTATCAGCTCCCAAGATTCGGCTGGTGTAACCGATGTGAAATGGCTAGCTAGTTAGCGGGGTGCACGCTAATAGCGTTTCAAACGTCACTCGCTCTGAGACTTGGAGTAGTTGTTCCCCTTGCTCTGCATGGGTAACGCTGCTTCGAGGGTGGCAGTTGTCAATGTGTTCCTGGTTCGAGCCCAGGTAGGAGCGAGGAGAGGGACGGAAGCTATACTGTTACACTGGCAATACTAAAGTGCCTATAAGAACATCCAATAGTCAAAGGTATATGAAATACAAATCGTATAGAGAGAAATAGTCCTATAATTCCTATAATAACTACAACCAAAAACTTCTTACCTGGGAATATTGAAGACTCATGTTAAAAAGAACCACCAGCTTTCATACGTTCTCATGTTCTGAGCAAGGAACTTAAACGATAGCTTTCTTACATGGCACATATTGCACTTTTACTTTCTTCTCCAACACTTTGTTTTTGCATTATTTAAACCAAATTGAACATGTTTCATTATTTATTTGAGGCCAAATTGATTTTATTGATGTATTATATCAAGTTAAAATAATTGTTCATTCAGCATTGTTGTAATTGTCATTATTACAAATAAAAAATAAATCTGCCGATTAATCGGTATAGGCGGTTTTTGGTCCTCCAATAATCGGTATCGGCGTTGTAAAATCATAATCGGTCGACCTCTAATCAGTTTAGCCTTTTAGATCATAATGAATAAGATTACATGGACGCAAATACGTGATCAGCGCTCCTATTCTGAGACGACAGTTCATACAGACGGCCCCTGACCCTAGGTCTGTGGTTGGACAACACGTCATCTCTAGTTTAGTCTGGATTTACTCTATTGCTAACCCCAGAGGCTAGAGACCTCATGCAACGCAGCAAATATTTGCATAGCTCCATGGAGGGGTTTCAGAGAAGTCCCTGGCTACAAGGATAGGTCCCGTAGTTCTACTTGCTGCAAAACAAACGTCCATTGGGAAAAGTATGATCTTGCTGTACTCTACTTCTTAGATGCAACAGGAATCTAAAAGAGATGTTGAAAGTGCCATGGTTAGAATAGGAGAGTGGGCCAGCCAGGTAATGACACTACATATATTTCCTTATCAAATGTCTGCATATTTTTTGTTTTATCAACGAGGCGTGAGGACTCACCCGTCCTAACTATTATGCGACCTCGCAACATACCTCTACATGGGTCCTTTGTACACCATCTTCACGCTTTGCTGGCAACAATAGTTACGTTTCACCAGAGATCCAAATTAAGTATGCTTCATGATCCACATGAAGCATTCAAGTGTAGGTGTGCAAGTATATGAGTGTCTGTGTGGGCCTGTCTGTGTACGTATGTGTGTGTGTGTGTGTGCAGTTGTGCCCACCTCAGCGGCTCCCTCAGCAGCTTTCTTCAAGCCCCAGCCGTCATTGGCCCAGCGCTCGGCCGTGTGCCGCTCGTTGGTGATGAAGAAGTTATCGAAGAAGATGTCGCTGGACATGGACCATAGCTCCAGGCCCACGGCGTTGAAGGGGGTCATCCTGAAGGGATGGAGGTCCTCGAAGAAGTCCGGATTGGCTATCTTCCTGGGCTTCCACACACCCTGGGGGAGGAGAGGCGGAGGTACATTGAGAGTAGAGTACACTGTACTGTGAGCGTTACAATTATTTTGGGGTTATGGGAGCCATTTCTAAGTACATTGGGATTTATCTGCAACGAGAGCTAAGTAGTAATAAAAAAATAAAAAAAATAACTTTTTTTAAAAAAAACACAAGAACACATTAAATAAAGTTACTACTCAAGATAAGAATATAAATAATCTCTCATCACTACATACACCACATGACCAAAAGTATGCGGACACCCGCTCGTCGAACATCTACTTTCGAAAATCATGGGTATTAACATGGAGTTGATCCCCCCTTTGCTGTCACAACAGCCTCCACTCTTCTGGGAAGGCTTTCCACTAGATGCTGGGACATTGATACAGGGACTTGATTCCATTCAGCCACAAGAGCATTAGGAGTTCCAGTTCATCCAAAGGTGTTTGATGGAGTTGAGGCCAGGGCTCTGTGCAGGCCAGTCAAGTTTTTTCACACCAATGTCGACAAACCATTTCTGTATGGACCTCGCTTTGTGCAAGGGGGCATTGTAATGCTGAAACAGGAAAGGGCCTTCCCCAAACTGTTGCCACATTGTTGAAAGCACAGAACCGCATATTTGTATGCTGTAGTGTTAAGATATCCCTTCATAAGAAATAAGGAGCATAGCCCGAACAATGAAAAACAGCCCCAGACCATTATTCCTCCTCCAAACTTTAGTTTGCACTATGGTAGCGTTCCCCTGGCATCCACCAAACCCAAATTTGTCCGTCGGACTGCCAGATGGTGAAGCGTGATTCATAACACCAGAGATTGCGTTTCCACTGCTCCAGAGTCCAAAGGCGGCGAGCTTTACACCACTCCATCCAACGCTTGGCATTGCGCATGGCGATCATAGGCTTGTGTGCGGCTGCTCGGCCATGAAAACCCATTTCATGACGCTCCCGAAGAAAAGTTACTGTGCTGACGTTGCTTCCATTGGCAGTTGGAACTCAGTAGTGAGTGTTTAAACCGAGGACAGAAGATTGACGCTCTACAGCACTCGGCAGTCCTGTTCTGTGAGCTTGTGCGGCCTACCACTTTGCAGCTGAGCCGCTGTTGCTCTGAAACGTTTTCACTTCACAACAGCACTTACAGTTGACCGGGGCAGCTCTAGAAGGGCAGAAATTTGATGAACTGACTTGTTGGAAAGGTGGCATCCTATGACGGTGTCACGTTGAAAGTCACTGAGCTCTTCAGTAAGTCCATTCTACTGGAGATTGCATGGCTGTGTGCTCGATTTTATACACCGGTCAGCAACGGGTGTAGCTGAAATGACCATATCCACTAATTTAAAGGGGTGTCCACATACTTTTGTATATATAGTGTACAAATAGTTGGCAAATTCTGAAAGAGCAAGTGCAACTATTGTGTGTATGTTATTTAGGCTACACACTTCACTGGGGTGAAACATGTTCCTAAAGAGGCTGATGCTTTGGTATATGGTACATGCTGGGAGGTGTGAAGGGTTACCTGGTAGTTGGGATTGTCGATCATTGGGGCCTTCCACTTGCCCTTGTAGTTGGGGTTGTCAATCATGGGCCGTTGCCAGGCACCGCAGCCGGGGGCGGTCTCACAGAGGGCGTTAGGGATCTGAGGGGCCTCCCACTCGCCATCCATGTCCTCATCCCTGGAGAAAAAGAAGAAAGAGTTACGAATATGTCACAGATGCAGTCATAAAGTGTACAAAATGATGGTATATGGTTGCAAGTTACTGTGGGTGTGAGAAAGAAAAGAACATGAGAAAGAAAAGACAGACCGCATTTAGAGGACGTCGAAAAGGGGTCATTAGCCCGTATCTCAACATTGGTCTCCTCCCTCTTTCCACTGTGTCCCGTTCCTCTAGCTCTTCTCTACCGGCTCTAATTTAATTTCCGCCACAGAAGTGAGACATCAAAGCAGCGAAAAAGGAGCTCGTCGCAGCCCAAAAACCAGGCCTGGCTGTCCTGAGGCAAAGCACGCCTTGTGAAATTAGCTCCTCTCACCAGGAAGCCCACTCTCTTCACAGAGAAGAGGAGCTGCCGCAAAGGCTAGCAATTAGCTTCCAACACACAAGTGGGCTGACCCAGATGAGGATACACTACGAGGGAAGAGAAGATGGAGGGGAGGTGGTAGACGAAGGGGAGAGAGAAGACGAAGGGGAGAGAGAAGACGAAGGGGAGAGAGAAGACGAAGGGGAGAGAGAAGACGAAGGGGAGAGAGAAGACGAAGGGGAGAGAGAAGACGAAGGGGAGAGAGAAGACGAAGGGGAGAGAGAAGACGAAGGGGAGAGAGAAGACGAAGGGGAGAGAGAAGACGAAGGGGAGAGAGAAGACGAAGGGGAGAGAGAAGACGAAGGGGAGAGAGAAGACGAAGGGGAGAGAGAAGACGAAGGGGAGAGAGAAGACGAAGGGGAGGTAGTAGAGTGGTAGATGAAGGTAGAGAAAGAGGAGAAAGACAGAAGAGATGGAGAGTACTATGGCAGAGGGGAGAGAGACAGCAGTTTGAGAGTGTAGCAAGATAGCGGGGTGAGCTGAATGCAACGGTATGGTAGTTACCAGTCCTCAGGTTTGACTGCATCGGGGTCACTGGTGTACTCTGGCTGATCATCCAGCCAGCCGTCTGGCTTCACTGCATCCTCATCTGGGATCTGTTTTGGTGCATCCTCATCCCTGTGGGGCAGGGGGGTGAGTTAGAAGGTACACACACTAACACAGCACCCCCACACCTTGCACAATCATTAAAAAAAAAAAAAAAACTGTCCACAGGACACACACCTATTATCCCATGTCAAAACAATCCAACTACATTTGAAACATGCACATGCTGTGTAATTTACATGTAAGCTAACCTGTTGAAATAGCCTCTTTCTCCCTTTTACACACACACACACACACACACACACTTACCAGTCCTCAGGTTTGACTGCGTCAGGGTCCTGGATCTTGGGCCTCTCGTCCCAGTCCTCTGGCTTGTGGTCATCGGGGTCCTCGATCTCGGCGGCAGGATTGATGGGTGGGGTCATGTCTGTCAGCAGGTTACCACTGTTCACCACTGTCTGGTCTACCAGCACCTCAAAGCTGTTGTCTGGGTTCACCACTAGGAGGCGGGAGAGAGACAGAAACGGTTAGAGGAACTAATAGAAATATCACAAGAACGAACACTATTCCCTAATCTAACTGGCATACGATCGTGTGTTCTACACACTACATTTCTATGTGATCATTATGTGACATCGCACCAGTTAAAACAGTAGGGATACCTAAATGGTGCCTGAGAACATGTTGAAATGTCTTACCCAGTGTGTAAAGGTGGGTCTTCTTGTCGGTGTAGTAGGTGCGCAGGTCTGCGTCAGGCTTCTTGGCGTGCTTCTCCTCGTACTCGCCAGTCTTGGGGTTCTTGTGGCGGAAAATGAAGTGCAGCTTGTAGTCCTCGCCACACTTGTCTGGTCCGAACATGATGGTGTAGGGAGTCTTGTCAACAAACTCATCCTGGTGGGAAGGACAAATATACATTTACTGTGGCTCTGTATTAGAGCATTATGGAATGTGTAACTGGCTACTGGATTTCCAGGCCGTCTACATTGGTACATTTGAAACAAAGACCAAGCTAAGGGGTCTTCTACATAAACAGAGCACTTTTGAGAGGTTATTTTGTGTTTTCTGAGAGTGTCTTAGATTGCATGGTGCACAGATAGAATAATGAGCCAGATATTTCACTGGATGTAGAAATATGAAGCATCAGCATGGCGTCTCCACAAACTACCAAATATGGTGGTGAGAAAAGCCCAGTGGCTGGCAGTGGGAGATCACGGAGCGAGATGGATTTTAGCCCATCTTCTGCAGATTCTCATTGATGAAACATTTGATCTCAACACAGTTTTCTGTTTCCAAAACTAGAATATTTTATGAACGGAGTGGACTGAGTTTTGTAGATTTAATCATTTGCAAAAGTATAATATTTATGTATTATTATAATTATTCAAAATCGGTTTTTACAATGAGTCCAAGGGTGCATCGAGTTATTGCACATGCACTTCGCAAAGTAGGTGTTCCCTAACGAAAACATGCTATAACGTGCCTTGGCACCCCCCTCCTTTCTTGTTCTGCCCACTATGACTCATTTGTTCCCATTCGAAACGAAAGGCTGTGGTCTATCTTGGGTTAGTTATAAAAATCTTTGGTGCAGACGTGTGGCTTACCAGGTTAAGGTCTGGGGTCTGGGAGAGCAGTTTGACGTAGGCACCACCACAGTCGATCCCCTGCTGGAAGTTGACCTCATACTGGATGATGAGGGGTTTGGTGTCGAAGATGAAGGGTCTGAGGAGCTGGGCTGAGATGGCATGGTGCTTAGCACGTGACTTGAGGACCAGTCCTTTGTCTCCGGGCAGCTTGCTGTCTTTCATGTCCTCCACCTCCCATTTACCTGCAAGGAGGAGGTCAAATATGCGAATATACTCACTTGATAACTGCCTGAATGGAGCCTAACCTAGGTTGCATTCATTAAGCACCAAACACAATTTTTTTCCGTTAGCAAATCATTTTACAATGTTGTGCCCTACTTAATACAATGTGTCAGAGACCTGGCCTAAAATTAACACCCACCACCCGCCAAATGCAGGTAGATTTTAGCATTGGCGGGTAAGAATATCTAATTGACCAGCCATGTTGGCGGGCGGTCACACTTGGGGCTCTACAGTGTGAGCATTTTATATAAAAATAGTAAAAAGTAAAGTATGGGCACATGCTGCAGTAGCTGTTTTCAAAGTATTTCTGCCATTTTGTTTCATATCTGGTAGTGCACCAAAAAATGTGAATCCTAATGTTATAGCTATACCACCTGGCTGGGGGGCTGTTTGCACTATGAGTGACGTGCTAAAATATTTGTTTTTTTAGAAGCAATCTACACAGGCTTAAAAGTTGGTCTAACTGATACAATAAGGAATTATACTTGTGTTTCTTGGATATTTACATTGTTCTGTTCACAAGTCAAGTTGTTTTTCAATGTTTAAGTTTGCTTCCACTGCTAGCGAAGACGTCGGCCTCCACAAGTCAGATTTTCACAGGCACACCCGATGACTCAAGTGGCACCATTACCACGGTAACCTTAAAACCTCTTACATCTAGACGTTCCGCTAGCGGAACACCGCTCCAATATCCAATGATAGGGCGTGGCGCAAAATACAAACTCCTCAAAAATCCGAAAACTTCAATTTTTAAACATATGACTATTTTACACCATTTTAAAGACAAGACTCTCCTTTATCTAACCACACTGTCCGATTTCAAAAAGGCTTTACAACGAAAGCAAAACATTAGATTATGTCAGGAGAGTACCCAGCCAGAAATAATCACACCCCCATTTTTCAAGCTAGCATATAATGTCACAAAAAACAAAACCACAGCTAAATGCAGCACTAACCTTTGATGATCTTCATCAGATGACACTTCTAGGACATTATGTTATACAATACATGCATGTTTTGTTCAATCAAGTTCATATTTATACCAAAAACCAGCTTTTTACATTAGCATGTGACGTTCAGAACTAGCATTCCCACCGAACACTTCCGGTGAATTTACTAAATTACTCACGATAAACGTTCACAAAAAACAAATTATTTTAAGAATTATAGATACAGAACTTCTTTATGCAATCGCGGTGTCCGATTTTAAAATAGCTTTTCGGTGAAAGCACATTTTGCAATATTCTGAGTAGATAGCCCGGCCATCACAGGCTAGCTATTTTGACACCCACTAAGTTTGATTACCTTTGCTGTTCTTCGTCAGAATGCACTCCCAGGACTTCTACTTCAATAACAAATATTGGTTTGGTTCCAAATAATCCATAGTAATATCCAAATAGCGGCGTTTTGTTCGTGCGTTCAAGACACTATCTGAAGGGTAACGCGCGGACGCGTATCGTGACAAAAGAATTCAAAATATTCCATTACCGTACTTCGAAGCATGTCAAACGCTGTTTAAAATCAATTTTTATGCGATTTTTCTCATAAAATAGCGATAATATTCCGACCGGGAGTCGTTGTTTTTGTTCAAAGACTGAAAATGCAAAATGGACTCTTCACGTGCACGCCCGTCTCATTGTTCTCAGATCGACCACTATCCAAATGCGCTACTGTTTCTCAGGCAGGGGCTGCAAAGTCATCATTCAACGTTCTGGCGCCTTCTGAGAGCCTTAGAAAGTGTCACGTTACAGCAGAGATCCTCTGTTTTGGATAGAGATGACAAAGAAGGCCAAGAAATGGTCAGACAGGGTACTTCCTGTACAGAATGTTCTCAGGTTTTGGCCTGCCATTTGAGTTCTGTTATACTCACAGACACCATTCAAACAGTTTTAGAAACTTGAGTGTTTTCTATCCAAAGCTACTAATTATATGCATATTCTAGTTTCTGGGCAGGATTAATAACCAGATTAAATCGGGTACGTTTTTTATCCGGCCGTGAAAATACTGCCCCCTATCCATAACAAGTTAAAGGGGCAGCTGAAAATGTTTCATCTCTGATGTTCTGGTTAACTTCTCTAGGGTAGGGGGCAGTATTTTGACGTCCGGATGAAAGGCGTGCCCAAATTAAACTGCCTACTACTCAGGCTCAGAAGGTAGGATATGCATATTATTAGTAGATTTGGATAGAAAACACTCCGAAGTTTCTAAAACTGTTTGAATAATGTCTGTGAGTAGTATAATAGAACTCATATGGCAGGCAAAAACCTGAGAAAAATCCAACCAGGAATTGTGGAAATCTGAGGTTTGTAGTTTTTCAAGTGATTGCCTATACAGTATACAGTGACTTAGGGTTCATTTTGCACTTCCTAAGGCTTCCGCTAGATGTCAACAGTCTTTAGAACGTTGCTTCATGCTTCTACTGTGAATATGGAGCGAACAAGAGGGCCTGGAAGTTGATGAGTGAGAAAATGACATGAGCTCAGAGGCGCACGCTCACGTGAGAGTTAGCTGTGTTCCTTTTCTTTTCTGAAGACATTGGAATTGTCCGGTTGGAATATTACTGAAGATTTGTTAAAAACGTCCTAAAGATTGATGCTATACATCGTTTGACATATTTCTACGAATGTAAATATAACTTTTTTTTTTACTTTTCGTCATGACATTTTGCGCGCGCTTCCTGCATTTGGAGTAGTGGACTGAACGCAGCAACAAAAAGGAGGTATTTGGACATAAATGATGGACTTTATCAAACAAAACAAACATTTATTGTGGACCTGGGATGCCAGGGAGTGCATTCTGATGATCATCAAAGGTAAGTGAATATTTATAATATTATTTCTGAGTTTTGTTGACTGCACAAAATGGCGGGTTTGGTTTCGTGTCTGAACGCTGTACTCAGATTATTGCAAAGTGTGCTTTCGCTGTAAAGGTTTTTTTGAAATCTGACACAGCGGTTGCATTAAGGAGAAGTGTATCTATAATTCTTTGAATAACAGTTTAATATTTTATCAAAATTTATGTGCTCATTCACCGGAAGTTTTGGGAGGCAAAACATTTCTGAACATTACACGCCAATGTAAAATGGGGTTTTTGGATATAAATATCAACTTTATCGAGCAAAACATACATGTATTGTGTAACATGAAGACCTATGAGTGCCATCTGATGAAGATCAAAGGTTAGTGATTAATTTTAGCTGTATTTCTGGTTTTTGTGACGCCTCTCCTTGCTTGGAATATGGCTGTGTGGTTTTTCTTGTTTAGGTGCTGTCCTAACATAATCTATGTGGGACGCGGTTAAAAAGACTCAGTTCACAACATATTAAATTAAATTGAGCAATATACCACATGACATCTTACTTGTAACACATTTACTGATTTAGAAACATTACATAGCACGCTCATCCACAAAAAAGAACTGCTGTTTTTTGTGTAATTAATTCCCTAGAAAAATAATTTGCCTAGTAAAAAAAATAATTTGTGGCTGGTAGATTTTTGAATCTACCTGCCAGTGGCTGCTAGACTAAAAAGTTAGGTCCTCTCTGACCAGGGCCATAAACTGTCATAGTGCCTACCATCATACTTGGCAATATCTTCATCAATGTCCTCCTTCTTGGCCTTTGACAGGACCCAGCTGAAACAGGAGAAGCAAATTGACTTGAGTCAAGTAAACAGGGTAGCACCTGGAAACCATAGGGACAGCCCCTGGGGAAATGACCTTGGGGCTGCGTTCGTATTTAAGTCAAAATGGCAGCTGGTCGTGTGGTGAGCACACACACAGCACAGGATGGCATATGAAGAGAAGATAAATGCAGTTTATAACACCCATGTTATTTCGGGGCAGCATATTTGAATATATCTTCCTTGATGTAGATGTAATTTGCATTACAAATGACTGGATATAATAATGCCTGCGTTTAAAGTTTGAGTTCTCACCTGTCTAGGGTCCCCCTGTCAAAGGACTCGGCGAAGAAGTGTTCCCCCATGGGCTCGGGAGCTTTGTAGGTCACCTAGAGAGGAGCGGAGAGCAGAGGGGTCAGTTCTTCCACTGCCCAGTGTGCCAACCAGGACACGTGTGTGTGTGTCCTATGCAAGAGCAATGGGAGGATATAGGTCAGTCAGATAGCAAACCTTCACGTCACATTGCTAGTCAATGTATCACCTCAGAGTTTCTTTTAAATGCCTCCCTACCTCTACTGAAGTTAGGCTAGTCAGAGATATTCACCACTGGAAACGTCTCATCACTCTGGCGTTAGCCATATCCTTTATGTAGAAACAGGGTCTAAAATGAACACTCGCCACCTGCAGGTAGATTTTGGCATTGGCGGGTAAGATGTCTATTTCACCAGCCACGGTGGCTGGTGTTCAGGGCTCCAGTGAGCCTTTCACTCGCATGTGTGAATAAAAATGGTCAAGTATGATCAAATTAATAGTAAAATAAATTCTGCAGAAGCTGTTGTTTTGTAAGTATTTCTGCCATTTTGTTAGCTGGTAATTTAATTGTACAAAGTCAAAGAACTACGAATACAATATAGACTATTCCACCTTGCGCTGCAACACTACCTGGCTGGGGGCTGTGCGCATGTGAAGAGCTGAGTAGAAGATTCATTTTTAGAAGCTCTGTGCACAAGCACAAAAGTTAGTCTAATTTAATTTAAACTAAAGTTTACTGAAGTGAGACTTTGTCCTTGTGTTTCTTGGCTATTTACATTGTTCTGTTCACAAGCTAGGTTGTTTTTCTATGTTTGAGTTTCAACTGCTAGGGAAGAGAAGACAACACTTCTAGTAGTCAGACTCAATCTCACAGGCACAAACATGACTGGAGTTGCACTACCACAGTAACCTCCCACCCTTAAAGTGGCAGGTGAACATTTTGTCTCATCTGTGATATTTTGCTTAAGACTCAGGTCATAAAAAATTAAATTAAACAATATACCACATTAATTCCCCCTAGTAATACGTTTATTGTTTTCAAAACATTACAAAGCATGCTCATCTGTTTTTTGGTGTGTTTTGTTGGTGTAGCTTTAGCAGGGGATGGATTATTTTGTCTGGCAAAAAAATCTGAGTGGCAGGTAGATTTAAAAATCTACCTGCCACAGTGGTAGGTGGACCAAAAAGTTTATTTTATGTCCTGTGTAGAAATATGACAATTTAGAGTAGACACTAACTAGTGGAGAAAATAAGGCCACTAAGCAGTCATAGCACAGGCTTTATCTCACTATTATTTGTGGTGTTGTGTGAATCACATTCATTCATTGAAATGAGCTCAAAACCCTCACTCGCTCTACAGCCCATTCACAATGGACATTTGACTAGTGAAAATGGGTCGGTTGGTATGTATGTGTGTACAAGTGAGGCACTCCCTTTGAGTCGATGCAGAGTATATCCAAGCAGTAAACTAAATTATGATCCATTTATCCTTGAGAGGAACAGTGAGCAGCCATGTAGGCCTAACCTCTCCTCCTTGGCTGTCACATCTGGGTATGCTGGAGGGAAAGAGAGGAGCCACACTTTCTAACCACTACTGGGATTTTAACCACTAAAACCCTAACTTCATACACACTGGTCTAGGTCAATAGGATACTTACTTTAGGGGCTGGAGGCGGTCCCGGTGGTGTGTCTGCATCCTCTGGCTCCACCTCCCCGTCCAGAAGCTCCTCCCCAAGGCCCAGGTCCTCCAGCTCGTCCTCCACGCCCATGTCTTCCGCCAGCTCCATGATAGGCTCCTCCTCCTCCTGGTGGGCGGCCACTGTGGTCAGTAGCAGCGTGAAGCACAGGGCCACGGCCAGCAGCACAACACACCTCACATTCAGCTCCATTGTCTAAGGGGGAGGAGAGAGATCAATTCATAAACTAGGAGAAAATGTGAGCGGTTGCCTCAGCTGTCCATAAGTGCTTTAATAATAAGTATGACAGATAACAGTGGTGGTCTTGCTGACTCGAGCCTACTAATTACTTTGGCTAATTAACAGATCGCCACTTCCTGTCTGCATCTACATTCAGACTCCCAATGTTTCCCTTAGGATTTTTTCTGCAGTGGTGGCAAGGGTAGTGGGGTTGCATTGCTACTAGCGTTAGCGCAATACCATGCTAGCTGTTCCCCTAGACTCCTCAAACTCAACTCTGGACCGCCAAGTCAGTTCCACTGCATTTTTTCATTGCCCACCTATCATCATGGACTGATTTAGACCTGGGACATCAGGTGGGTGCAATTAATCATCAGGTAGAACAGAAAACTAGCAGGCTTCAGACCTTGTAGGGTAAGAGTTGAATTCCCCTGACAGATTATCCATTTAAAAGCACGCCTTCGCAGAAATATACATTATTTAAAAAAATGACATACCGGTAATGAATATGGGGGAAACACTGATTCCTACTGAATTCCTTCCTTAGCCGTTTCAGATTGCTAGCCGCCTTACCTCAAGGGCTAGGGAGGAGGAGCAGAGTTACAGTATTATTGCTTAGTTACACCCATCCATTCCTTTCACATCAAAATGAGTAAGAGTAGAGGCTGATTTCAAACAGTGGAAGCTATGGGTAGGGCATGAAAGATGGAGGGATGTGATGGAGAAAGCAAAATGACAGCGGAGAAAATGCAGCCATTTAATGAAGAGTAAATAAGGGGATAAATTATATTTTTTTTAAAAGGAAGGAAACAGGGGAGGAAGAATGTGTGCGAGAGAGAGACTGGACTACATGAGACACCAGAAATATGTGGGCGAGTGACAATGCAAGTTAGCATATCGTTGAGCTGGAGAAAAAGGATACTTCCAGAGCAGGTGGCCATTGGGTCAAATTACATAGAGCTTTTTATCCGATTAGAACATAACGGCCTTGCGGAATAGGTGGTCCATGCAGGAATCAAACCCCCAACCCTGGTCTTAGAAGGACTATAATTGAAAGTTCCTGGAACAAAAATGGCCATTAATACTACTAGGCTCACTCCTAAGGTTTTAAACGTTTTATCCTTACCATGCCTACAGAACACACACACCCTCTGACCGTTTCCAGGCATATGGTCACCATGCCGTTACCCAGAGCCTCCCTGGCACCCATTGCCATAGCGACGAGAGGGGTGCCTGAGGGATATGCAGCCTTAGCCTTTCCCCTAATGGGATTAGTCCCAATGAGATTACACTAGCACACCATATAACACCCACTGAGTTCATACAATACACATATTTACCTTTCATATTATTCACAGGCAATTTACTCAACACAAATAATTTAGGACAGACTGTGTACACACAGACAGATGTTACTCCGACACAGTCCCAAATCAACCCTTAGCCTGCCCTACCACCCATCTATTGGAGTGGACTACATAGGTGTTTAAGCATTATGGCAAATATTCTGCCTAATTATCAGAATGTTATTACAATGTTTAAGGCTAGCACGTCGCACCGAATGTGGGTCTAGCTTTCGCCAATCGTGTTTTAGGGACCACCCACAGTGGACTGCCAGCTTTTTTCAAACAATTCTACATGTAAAATCAGTGCGCACTCGTTTGCAAATTCTGTTCAGAGGTTCTAAGTACTCTCGGCCAGGAAACGCTATTGCTGTGTCTGAGCCCTTATACCTATCCAATCCTCTCAGATCTTCGCTAGCGCCTAGGGGGAAAGGATTGAGTCAGGATTGGGTTGTCTTCTCTTAGAAATCCCCCCTTACTCTCACCCCTCAGCATGTTCTGATACCATTAGCCAAATAAGTGGGGCTGGGCACAGAGAGAGCGAGTATGTAAGAGTACTATTAGGTCCACATTACCATATGCAGTATACAACTGATATGTTTTCTGACCATAATTTAATCTAAAATCAAGTCATAACATAGAGGGATCTAACCAAATTCCATTAACACACTAACCAAAGTTACCAACTGTCTTTTTGTCAGGAGATTGCCAGCGTCTACACGCTAGCATGCAATCGCACACTATACATACCATGTACAGCATGCAATCGCACACTATACATACCATGTACATAGCTTAACCCCACGTGGTATTAGCATTAGTAGCACCACAGGCTAGCACTTCCCATGGCATAGCAGTAATGGTGGTAACTAGCCCAGACAGTCTAAGCAAAATGGTTATTAGGTCAAGATAACCATAATGCACTACTGTCCATACATGGTATTAATACTCCAGTACTGCCGTTCTCACCACAACTTCCATTTAGTATCTCTATTGAGCTTGTTCTGCAGGTCATATGGGCATTCTAAAGGCTCGCACACATTGCACCGAATGTGGATCTAGCGTTGGTACGGCGATCGTTCAGTGCGCCGTTTTTACAGGACCACCCGCTGTAGACATGACTGCCGACATTATTCACCCGATTATACAAGTAAAAAAAAAATACATCAAAAAAATAAATCACTGGAGCAGCTGGACAAAAATCCTTGAAGGTGGGTGTGAAAGCTATAGACCCCTCCCCCCCAGCCAACTCCCATCTGTCCAGATAACCAGGGTGCTGTCCCCTCCAAGGGACACGTCACCTCTACAACCATATCCCTTAAAGAGTGTCCCGAGGGGACAAATCAGGGGAGCTGCGAACACAGCCCGCGTGTGCGAAATGTACAAATCGTCGAGGAGGTACTCAAATCCTGACTCATTGCAGAGAAGAAAGCGTTGGTGGACATAGGGTTGGGCGATATTTGGGGAGACATCTACTCTGATATGCTGCTCCCAATATCGCCATACCCAATATAATCGTTTGGTGCCGTTAATGACTAAATGTTTAGTACAATTTTGTGCTTATTTACAATAGTCTCATTCTCATTAAATAATCTTCATGCGGTTAAAAAATAAGGCTTAGTTCATTAATTGAACATGCTGATAAAACTGCAGTTTAGGATTTGTACATATTAAATGGAGTATAGTCTTGCAACATCATATACCATCAACGTCAGATATCACAATATTCAATTTAATCATATATCGGCACTAGCGTGGAGCAAGGGGTTCGGGTAGCCAGGCAACAGCCACTCAGGGTGGTTGTCACTAGTTTGCACAGCCACAAAGTCAAAAATGGCTATATCGTAAAAATGTATGAAAACAAAAACATTTGTAGAAATAGGCGGTGTTAGGCATAATTATGAATTTGTGGCTGTGTTAACTAGTGATGACCACGCAGTGCCTGAAGAGAAATTCATCTCAACTTTCCCTTCACGGCTTTTCATACATAGAAGAAACACTGTCACCACTTTGCTTTCACTACCCAAGAGGGACACCTTCAGGCCCGGTGATGGGCCTGGCGGTGTCTACGCGACAGCTGGTGTGTTCTGTAACAGAAGGCTCTGCCATGCGTCTGTTCGTAAACTGTGACTAGGGTGTTTCCCTGCAACAAGTCAGGCTGCCAACAGAGAGGGGATGACCAGAGGGAAGCTCACCACCAAAGCACCAAGCATGTAACTTCTTGATGACCAAGTCAGGGGTTAAGATACAGGACTTTTGGGGGTGGGGCAAACGGGTTGTAGTTAACTTGCAAGGTACACAGTTAGCCAGATCCGTGATATTGCCCAAGCCTTTCAAGTCTATGAAAATGCCCTTTGTTACAAATGTAACCAGAACCATGCATAATGCACATTCACTAATAATGCCCAACTTCTCGTAGCAGGCATTAGGCTACAGACAATTAACACAGGTCTCATCAACAATCTCTCAAGCCCACGTGATAGTGATTGGCCAGCTAATCTTTATATTTCAAGTTTAGCCAACTTGGATCTATTTGCTAGCCAACGAAGTTGAACAGTTGAATTGTTATGAACACACGCTCTGTTTGAAAAGCATGTTAGCCTGTCCACTTTGTTCAGATGTTGAAATCAAGTAGCCTAGACATATATACACAGAAGTATGTGGACATCCCTTCAAATTTGTGGATTCATCTATTTTAGCCACACCTGTTGCTGACAGGTGAATAAAATCGAGCACACAGCCATGAAATATCTATAGACAAACATTGGCAGTAGAATGGACTTACTGAAGAGCTCAGTGACTTTCAATGTGGCACCATCATAGGATGCCACCTTTCATCAAATTTCTGCCCTGGTCAACTGTAAGTGCTGTTACTGTGAAGTGGAAAGGTCTAGGAGCAACAATGGCTCAGCTGCGAATTGGTAGGCCACACAAGCTCACAGAAACGCAGAGTGCTGAGGAATGTAGCTCAATAAAATCGCCTGTCCTCAGCTGCAACTCACTACCGAGTTGCAAACTGCCTCTGGAAGCAACATCTGCACATCAACAGTTTGCCGGGAGCTTCATGAAATGGGTTTCCATGGCCGAGCAGCCCCATACAAGCCTAAGATCACCATGCGCAATGGCAAGCATCAGCTGGAGCGGTGTAAAGCTCGCCGCCATTGGATTCTGGAGCAGTGGAAACGTTCTCTGGAGTGATGAGTCATGCTTCACCATCTGGCAGTCCGACAGACAACCTACCCGAATGCATAGCGCCAACTGTAAAGTTTGGTGGAGGAGGAATAATGGTCTGGGGCTGTTTTTCATGGTTCGGCCTAAACCCCTTAGTTCCAGTGAAGGAAAATGTTAACGCTACAGCATACAATGACATTCTAGATGATTCTGTGCTTCCAACCTTGTGGCAACAGTTTGGGGAAGGCCTTTTCCTGTTTCGGCATGACAATGCCCCCTTGCACAAAGCGAGGTCCATACAGAAATGTTTTGTCGAGATCGGAGTGAAAGAACTTGACTGACCTGCACAGAGCCCTGACCTCAATCCCATTTAACACCTAATCGCCCAACATCAGTGCCCGACCTCACTAATGCTGGTGGCTGAATGGAAGCAAGTCCCCACAGCAATGTTGTAACATCTAATGGAAAGCCTTCCCAGAAGAGTGGAGGCTGTTATAGCAGCAAATGGGAGACCAAGTCCATATGAATGCCTATGATTTTGGAATGAGATGTTTGACTTTTGGTCATGTAGTGTACTTTACTTCTCAGAATGAGAACAAGTTGCCAATTCCTTATATGATTGTATTTTATGCTTATTGCATATTTATAAAAACACATACTGGACAGCTAGTATAACAGTCTTTGGCTAAAATGCTGCTAGCGGTACCCTAATGCCGCGAGCGACAAACTGAGCATTGATTTTCCAGAATCAGCGATACTCTCGTTTTAGTAGTGTCTGCTCTGAGCATAATTTGAGCAGTTCAGACATAAAGGGTATTGTTAGACAAGTTGCTCTATTACAGTAGAATAATATCTCAATGTGTTTTAGTGTCCATATGACCCATTCTGTTGAACCAAACCTCAAATAGCAAGTTGAAACCACTTGTCAGAGAGGAGGATGTGATCTCTTGGCGTGAGAGGCAGGGGAAGGGGCTTGGTGTGTGTGTGTGTGTAAACCATAAAAATCTGTCCAAAATAAGGCCAATGTGTTTCTATAGGCTTATTTTGGACCTAAGCTTGTTGCCTGCCTTCCCGCCTTTGGGACAATGACGCCCAAAAATACAACATGAGAACAAGCGGACAAACACTCACAAAAACAGAAAATAACCTTGATTCTTGCAATACAAGAATTTGGAATATCGTGCAAAAACAATTTCTAATTAATTCGATATATCGCCCAGCCCTAACCACAGTCGATCTGTTTTGGGGGACACAGGAGCTTGAAGGGTGCCTACAGCCTAGCACAGATGCAAGGCGTTTTGTGGTCGAGGGGTGGGAGGGCCAGAAGGATAAATGTGAGAGTAGTGCTAAATGTAACTTTCTCAACAAAGGCTGAAGACATCATGCAGGCAAACAAAACCACACACACAGGAGGGGAGACCCTAGTTGTGCTGCCAAGTGGACAGCCTTCCCCCATTCACATCATGCCTCAGTGGTCACATGTCCTTGTGAGGGACAGAGCAGATACAAGGAGGGGGAGGTGACTGTAGACTAATCAATCAGTGCTCAAGCAACACAGCAAGGAGTATTATCTGTCAGCCAGTCCTCTGAATTCATTCCATCCAGTTCACTGTGTATTTGGGGAAAACAGTGCTGTCTTCTAATGCTGAGGTCATATGGTTCTCTCAGTGTATACCATCTAAGTAGGAGACATCTTGTGCAAGATGTCAAACTGTGCTTTCACAGAGTGTCCTCATGGATAAGAAACATGCAGCAGCTGATACTGGAAAGCCAACTCTGTGCTATGAAGCCCTGTCTAGGTCATACTGTAGAGATCTGAGTAGGGGTGTGCCCTGGGTTAAAGCAGATAGGATAAGGACCCAAAGCCCCCCCCATGTGCCTTTCGGGGCCTTGACCATCTCAAAAAAGATAATGCAAGACGTAAGAAGATTATATAAAAGCTAATATATTTTAAAGCATGTATATCAGTCTATTGTGCCATTCAACGTTAGTTACTAAATTGTCATCAAGAGTGGAATTAAAACGCAATTATCTTCTTAATGTAATCTTAAAATGTAACAGCTCTGTGTTAAATATTACCCACCAGAGAACTGAGAAGTTATTATTTAACAAGGTTAAACAGAACGTCCAACTTCCTACACCCATTCAGATAAATTATTTATATTCATCCCTAGAATACCAATTACATTTCTCACAATAGCTATCTAGAAACGTGTGAACCATTCAATAAGACACACCAATTCTAGCTTTGGAAAACATTGGGAGTCTATTGGTTGGACTCCTTGAGTTCTGCATCCTTCTGGTGGGTGGCGACGGAAAATAACCCTACCACAATATAGCCGGTTTCACCCCCAAAAAACATTTCCTGTCAATAAAGGCATACGTATAATCTCTAGGAACTCGATTTACCAGATATAAAGTGATGTGTCCCTCGCTATCAAATAAGCGCCCGAATCCCAATTGTTCTCCGAATATTGTGCCCCATATTCCTGCAATTAGACCAAGCACTTCACACACAGCAGGAATATGGTGCAGTTCAGACAAAAGTTGGATTCAGACATTTATTTGATAGCGAGGTTAACATCTCACTTTACATCTGGTAAGTCGAGTTCCTAGAAATTATACATATGCCTTGGTGGCAGAAAAAAAAGCTGTGAAGCTGGCTATGTTGAGATATGGTTATTTTCTGTCGCCAGCCACCAGATCGATGCACAACTCAGGGAGACCAACCAATACAAAGTCTTCTGATGTGTCCCAAAGCTAACCAATTCCGTTCGATAAGCAAACTGTAAAAGCCACATTTCCAAGAGGGCGCTGTATGACCTCTATCTAGCCGTTGCACTTTCTGGTTTCATTCAGTGGCGGAAGTGGGTTTGCAAAACTGGTCAGACTTCTAAGTGCTTTGCCAGTAATACCCGTTTCCATGGTAGAACAGGGGTAACAAGGTATTCCTATAAAACATGTAGCAATTCCTACAAGCAGGCTTCATGTAGCTCCTAAGGGAAATTATTTCACATATAAGAATATTATCTGTAGCTAGTTATAGTACTCATCTTGATAACCTCCCTTTTGAAGGGAGTATGCTAATGTAACCAACTATATCCAACACAGGAAACGCGATTACAATGACCACACGAAAAAGGACATAACTACATAATTAGGGCACTTGTGTACGAGATTTCAATTGGTTTCACACCATGACACATACTGCTGCATCATCATCATCATCACCACCACATGTTTTACTGATTTCTAGCGTTAGTTAACTACAATATAGTTTGTTACAATAACGTTCCGACATTTTCACAAAGAGGCAATATTTGTCCATTTTCTTTGCTTTAACTCGAGGCTGGTATTGCTTGCTATCCACGTTCGATGCCTCCCATATAGCCAAGTTAGCTAACGTTAGCTTGCCCAACTTGTCTTACACAAAATGTCGGCAAAATGAACACACGAGCAAAGTGTGCAACTGACAGTGTTACATGACAATAAACGGAACAATGACATTAATTTGTTATCTTAATCGCTAACTAGCCTAAATTAGCTTGCTAGCTGGCCGTCAGCTAGCCAGTCTATGCTAAGACCACGCATGGGTTCTTGGTCTTATTCAGTAAGATACATGTATTGCAATTAAACGATACTGGCCTGTATGCAAACAGCTGAACATCCTATGTCAATTTAGACTGAAATGATAATTTAGCGACTTATGTTCGTAAGAAGTGATAGTTATTCGTCATTACTTACCTCCTGATTCTGATGTGACCACTTGGAACTACAGCCGGATCACGTGTGGCTTTGGGGCATGCATACTGGATTAGTAGCTCCACCTTCTCCACTTGCTGATTGGTTGCTAACCTGAAAACCTTGATATTTTCCGGGAATTATAGGAATTTCATTGCTTGTACTACACGCTCATCACAATGAATGGTCTCCGCCCCCAATCTCAACCTCGTGGACGGCGATGATTTGTCCAGCTCTAAGAGGAAATGCATGCTGATTGGTTATAGTCAGACAAGGCTCAAATATAAATTTGCAGCAGCGAAAATGATTGATGATTATTGTAGGTAATCATCAATGAATGATTTATGTACTTTGTGAAGTTCGAATAAAATAGTAAAACTCTTTACAAATTAATTTATCAACTAAAGCGCAGATGTGATAATTCTGAATGTGAGGCTTATTGAATATGGTGTAGGCTTATTCAATAATGTACAATATAATTAAATCCCTGTTGATGGATGCATTAATTTGGATACAGTTCTTTTTTTCTGATCATAAACAACAACAAATGCTAATTGCATGCCCCCATCCTGGCCAAATTTGGGTGTGTTTGAACCCCATAATAATGGACTGGATTTATGTAGTGTTTTTACATGTGCTCAAAGCACTTTATATTGTATGGATGATGTTTGAAAATGAATGCTGTATTCTATACATCCTGTTTTCTGAAGTGCCTTGACTGCATGCTGCTAAATGAAAATATCAAATAGCCTACCCTACAATATTATCACAAAACATTATGGCCTAGAGATGCATTCAATCCGACCTGCGGAAGGAACGGTTATAGAGCAATGGACATTTATAAAGGTAATTTCCGATTGTGCCGACAGAGTTTATGCAGCGTTTACAGTGAATGTGGACATTGGCTTTCAAAGTTGCATTGCAGAAAACGGGCACTCCAATTTTATCTAGCCCAATGTCATAGGTACACATAGGCCTACTCACTTGCATCCTACCGAGCACCAAAGCCTATGGTGTCAAAATATCAATGGGACTTTGCAGTCACATGGTCCATTCATGAAATATGCAAGGAATGTGACCCATGTACATGTGATTTGGTAGCAGAAAAGTAGCGTAGCCTACCTTTCACAAAAGCAGACTAATTCGCACGAGATTACTCAGATGTGCATTGAATTGACCAGAGCAAATAACTTGAAACAAAAACAAACCCATGTCAATTGAAATTCCATCTTTATTACAATTCACAGAATGGATAGATAACATCATTAAATATAGTTTATCTAAATGATACAAAATACAACATATAATAGCAATGCATTCCAGTGCACCTTAGAAGAAAAGAAAACTCTTTCTCCTTCTTAGCTCATTGGGTACAGTTCAGATTTTTCTATCCATAGCCCTACGTTGACTTAATGCACCCACGCACCTGCTACTGTATAGTGGCCATACCGATAGCATCCAAGGGGCTCCTAAAACAGCTTGTTTACTGGAGTGCACACCCCAATAAATGGAAAACAAGTTTAGGTCTGTTGTTGCTGAGAAACTGTGTTAACATTGAACAGAATCAGAATCAATGTTGCATTCTGTATTCGATAGAAAAGCGGCCTCGCTTCTGATTTAAGTCCCCAAGTTTAATTTTGCTTTCAGTACACTTGTATTGGCTGAAATCCCATACTCTTGTTCTGTGCCGACAACTCTTTAGATTTCGATCAAGGGCTTTCAATGGTTTTTCAGTTGGGCTCTGATAAAGGAATGGTTTTTTGATCCAAGTATGCAAAAGCAAATGAATGTGTCCCTTTAACTGCAAAATACTTTGCATCTAGCAATACATAGAACTTGAGTTTGGCCCTTGCCGTCACAGAGCCTATTTGGAAGATGTATAAGTCTGGTGTCAGGACAATTACAGTACTTTAATAAATTCCACCTTCAATTCATTATAGTAGTAGTGCAGAACATGTGGAACGAGAGGGGTTGTCATATTGGACAGTTTCACTCTCTCATGAGACCTCACTTGAGGGGAAGAGAGGGGTTCTTCCTTGACTTCTTCGCGGTCATTATGAGAAACATAGATTCCACTGAGAAGTAAAGATGATTCTTCATGCATTGATTAGAGCTACATATTTCTCTTACATCCGACTAGTCCAGACAATTACTCCACGTGTGTATCTGATATGTGGCAGACAGAGAAAATCCAACAGATATGTTTCCTGTAAATCAGAAATGTTTCCTGTATTATTGAGGCCGCTGTCTTTTCCAGTTCCCTAGCTAATGCAATTGAGTAGCTTGTGTCTGGCCTTGCCTTACATTGATTTATCCCCACAACCTGGTTAACTTCATGTCACATTAAGGCAAATTGATAGGCGGAGAAGGGGAAAAAACAATGTTAGGGAAGATGGTTCATGAAATAAATCTCAAACAGATGTTGGAACCATAATCATAATGTGCCTACATTGACTTCTGGCTTTAGAATTGACCATATAAAGATATTTTATTCAAACATTAGACATGTGTGTACTTTCTGGCTAAAGTTCTATTTCCTTCTACACTGTATAGGCCTAGGCTACTTTTCTGACTGACTTTTGTGGACACTCACTGTAAATACATATCAACACACATAATAGAGATCATTCATATGATTGTGTTACATAAATATGCATATTAGGCCTATATCCACATACATAGGTATTTTATGAATACAATTAATCGACTGCCCGAAAGCTCAGCCACAATTAAATACATTTTTGTGTGCGGAGACTATTTCCTGTTTCTCCAGTTTTGCCTTTTGCCTCCAGCACCTTCACAAATCAGCTATGAGTGTGCGGTAAATTCTGCCTATTAGGGATACATTTGGGTAAAACCAGTAACATTTGTCAAACATGATTATCAGTTATTGAAGTTGCACAATTCAGACATACCTGTATCTTGGTGACGTTGTAGGCCAAGTCTTTGATTCCGAAGCAGCAACATTTCATTGTCATAATGTCATCAAAAGGAGCTAAACAATCTTGCGAGCTATTTGACAATTACCAGTGTAATTACAATTATTTAAAACATAAACCTTTATGTACACATAAATACAGTTTCCTAAATACAGCGTCGTCTGTGTGTCGTCCACGCAGGACGCGTTCTCCGATTACGCGTGTCTGGGAAGATCTTCCCACACGGTCTGTCAACCGTGGATTGAGTTGACAGTCTCAGAAGGACCCTGCGATGGCAAGATCTCGCCAACAGATGGCGCACTCCGACTACGCTCGAGAAACTAATTGCCAAAAGCCAGGGAATGAGTATAGCTTTCAAAGGCTCCGTTCCTCTGTCGAACGGTCGAACGGATGACTGAGGTATTGCTGCGGGGTGTTGACATTCACTCTGCTTTCTTGATGAATATCTGAAGTGCAAGAAGAATAGCATTTGAGACAAAATCATATACATCTATCTGTTTGGGGTATATATTCCACTTTACATTAGACCACTTTGAAGCCTGAAAACATCTGACCAACTTAGATTTTTCAGTGAACTATCACTTTAAGTTGCCTAAAATACAAGGGATTCTTTATAAGACAAGGCTTCCAAGGCTCTGTGGTGAACGGGTGATGGCTGGGCCGGCTTACCTCGCTCAGGATGACCCAGACGGGGCAGTCTGTGATCACAGAGAGACGAAGGGCTTCCAGGGGCCCGAATGTGGGATCCACCTCCCCCTCGGCGATCCCATTATGGAACACTCCTAGAGGTCAGAGAGAGAGAGAGAGAGAGGATCGATATATCAGACCAACATAACCAATAGACTGTAGCTGGACATCTATAGACCCCTTTCTGTGTTTACAAACATTGTCGCACAAGGGCGATGCGTGCAAGCTGGTGGCAGATCAAGGGGGAGTTTTTATAGAAAGCCAGCAACTGGCCAAAAAAGCCTCTATTTACATGTTGCTTATGGATTGTCATTGGATTATAATTGGATTTTAAAGCTCGTATGAATGTCATGCTTAATATAATGTTTATGTCATCATCGCAAATCAGCTGCATTATACTTAAAAAACACTTAAACTTCAACCAGTAAAGTGGCTCTTTGGCTAGCTTTTGCTACAGGCTACAGTATATCAATGAGCGTTAGCATTCTAGCAAACTGCTGAATCCAAAATAGTTATTTTGCAAAGATCACAACCAAACAGAATCTTAGCGACTGTTCAAGCAAGAATCAAAACATAATTGTAAGCGTACGAGAACCTCAAAAAGTTATTTTGTTTAGAAGTAATAAAAACGTAAATCTAGGCGATGTTGAATGGGCGCAGAGGGCGATGGCTTGCTTACTGTAGCCAAGAGTCGCACGCATCTGTGCGTCGTGTACTGAAAAAGGGTCTATTGACTTTGTAAATAAACACTGTAGTCATGATGAAGCATTGTATTTCATTTGTACCTCAATAAATACTGCATGGGCTCCTAAATTCTAACAGAGAGCACATTAGATACAAGATATGTTGTGTTGACATTTCAATTGGTTCAAGGCAAGGCGGTGGTATCAAATATGACCATAACATGCGTTCAGCTTGCTATGCTTTCTTTGTTGATCTACTACTGAAATGCTAACTACACACAATGAATTCTCTCTCGTATCAATCTTGTTACACAGTGATAGAGTGAGTTCTATGGTTTAGGTTACACTACGCCTGAAAGTAGAGCTGGAGGGAGAAGAACCTGGTGAACATTTGATAGCAATATCGCACAATTAATTGATTTGGTCCAAACGTGAACTACTGTGCCAGATTGATATTGATTCCCCCTTGAAATATTTATGAATGAGCGGGAGTGCTTGTAGTAATTTATATGCTGTCAGAAGGAGTACCTCTTTCAAGGGGATGAAAGCCTGTCTCTGTGTTACGGAGACAGTAATCACTGGCCTGGGGACGTGTTTGACTACTCAGAACACGCATCATCACTCGTTGTCTACTCCCTTCCTTCCTTGCTTCCTTCCTTCATTGAATTAATCAACAATCTGTATGTCATTGGATAGATAATAGTGTACATGAAAGCAAGGTCTCTGCCCTATTGCATAACAAATCCACTCCTCAGATCTCTAATTAAGGAAGGAACGATGGTGTATCTAACACTTTGCCACTGATTCAGTTGTAATGGAATTGAGCTCAAACCCTTACTTCTACCTTATGTTAACTACATTTTACCCATCTTCCTATTTCAACATGATATAAAACACTGTAATGTCATTAAATCCAATTATTTTCAAAGAGTACCATGCTATCGTTTTAAAGCGCACCGGTGCAACACTTGTCTTACATTTCACGCAATTTCAGAAAGAGCACCTAAGGTCCTCTAAAAACTGTGAAGGTAGTCCTTATCTACTCCTCCTGTCCTCCTGTGAAAGCCCTAGACGGTGCAGCAGCTAATCATGTGTTGGAGCCCTCAGTAATTGAGTGAGATGGATTTGTCAGGGGCCTGTGTATGAGTGTATGTGTGTGCGTTTGTGCGTGTGTAATTTGTCAGGGCCTGTCTTAGTCCGTGTGAACTATTCCTGTTTGCCAGTACCGGTTAGAATCTGGCACAAGGTTTTGTTAGATGAAGGGACTGACGAATGGATGGATGAAAACAAAAGGGAAAGAATTTTGGAGGGATATTTTGGCAGGGAGTACAGTGTTGGATTCTCTAAAAAGATGACATCATTTTTATGACAGTGGAGTCCTTTGTTTGGCTTCGGGTGATTCTTTCTGCAGTACTAGTTCTTAACACTTCTGGTAAATACATCTCCAGTACTAATAACCACCTATTGAACATGTCCATGGTAGCACAGCGCTAATTTAATTCTGGGTCATTTTCATTAGAGGGTACAGTAACAAAAGTTTTGCTACGGAAAGCAAAATACTCACCTATTCTGATAAAGCCATCCTCTGTTCTGTGGTATTTTGGTGTTTTCTCTCTCCCCTCTTTCAAGGCCTCTTTTTCTGACTGGATATTCTGTAGGAGAAAGAGAGAGGTGTGTGAGGAACACAACACAGGAACACACACAAACACACAACCAAGATCAATGCAGGCAGAAACCCTGTTTGATCTGCACTCAGATCACAGCTAAAATCTACTGTATACATCATCAACCAATGCATTGACAACAGCAAACTCCTTGGTACTGACCTCCTTTTATCTCCAAATTCAGTTAGTAAATCACACACACACACACACACACACACGCACGCACGCACGCACGCACGCACGCACGCACGTCACTAGTCGTGAACTCAGATCAACCTAACTTTCTCAGATCAACCTAACCTCTTATCTTACAACATAAAAGCCAGAAAGATATCAATGGGTCATCATAGTTAATACAGCGGGACTCTTTAGTGTTGCTGCTGGGTCATAGCAATTGATACTGTTGGAGAAATATCTGTTTGACTCGCTTATCTAAAGCAATGAAGGAGAAAGGACACGAGGACGGAGTGAAGGAAAACAAGCTGACCTTTTGTGGCAGGATTTTCCCTTTCTGTTGGTCCTCTAAATAGAAATCAATGCATGCCCAATCACACAAGTGATTACAGATGTAGGAACTTAATTTGACCTATATTGTCACAACAAAATAATGCTGCAGCAACAGGATTTGAACGTTTAGTGCATAATGTTGCTTGATTGGTGGTTAGGCTATTTGCTACATAAAGTAGGCTCCATAAAAAGTGCAATACTGTTAATATAACCGTGTGTTAGAGTGGGTTTTCAGTGAATTTATGTAAGTCACAAAGCTCATCTGTACTCTCAGTAACACAACAGTGATCAAATTAAGATCCTACTGTACATCTGTACGCTACACTGTAAAAATATGACATTTCCCTCCTCCTGCCGTTTAACTGCACCTGGCAGCGTCTCTCTCTCTCTCTCTCTCTCTCTCTCTCTCTCTCTCTCTCTCTCTCTCTCTCTCTCTCTCTCTCTCTCTCTCTCTCTCTCTCTCTCTCTCTCTCTCTCTCTCTCTCTCTCTCTCTCTCTCTCTCCTCTCTCTCTCTCTCTCTCTCTCTCTCTCTCTCTCTCTCTCTCTCTCTCTCTCTCTCTCTCTCTCTCTCTCTCTCTCTCTCTCTCTCTCTCTCTCTCTCTCTCTCTCTCTCCCTCCCTCCCTCCCTCCCTCCCTCCCTCTCCATCATCTTCTTGTTTTCTTCTTATCTTTCCTCGTCTTTATTCTCTCTATCTTTCCTTACCTTTCTTTCCTCAATCCTTTCTTCTCCATTCTAAGACCAGAATAACTTGTTATGACTCTAAAGACATGTAACACTTCTACTCATCATTAACACTTCTACTCATATTCTTCCCATAGGAGGAACAACAACAACAACAACAACAAAAACAGAAAGACCTCCACCCTCTTGCAGCATTACAGGGTCTCAATGACAGTCAGGTGTAGGGAGAGATTGAATGAGTGAAGGAGGGAGAAGAAATAATAAAATAGAGATAGACAGAGAGGGAGGAGAGAGAGGGGGGAAGAAAATCCAGCTATTAATCTGTCGCGGCGAGCGTCAGTTTGCGGAACCTAATCTGAAATCCCCGCCTCGCCTAGCCACCCTGCCGGGTGAAATATTCTTTAAGGCAAAAGCTCTCAAACCGTGGCCGGCGGGAGACTGATTTGATTACCACCGCCCGGGAGTCTTCTTTCTCTGTTTCTTTCTCCACAATATCTCTCTGGTACTCTCTTTTTTTTGAGAGAGAACCTCACTCTGTCTTGAGTCATTTCTCATCTCTTCTCTGTGTCCTCTGGGGCTTAACACTGTGGGTGCTCGCCCTTAAACATGGCTTATGTGCTCCTATGTCAACCAAATGGAAGCTGACTTCATATGTCTTTCCACTTGAGAGAATTATATATCTTTCCACTTGAGGAAGAGTGATGTGTGGCTTTCCAAGAAATGGGCTGTATCTCAATAGAAATAACACAAAAGAATAGAGATCTTCTGAAAGTATGTGATCTTGAGACCCTGTATGTAACAATACATCCCTGTAGAATTCTTTCGACACCTTGTAGAGTCCATAGCCTGACAAATAGAGGCTGTTCTGAGGGCAAAGGGGGTGTTCCTAGTGTTTGGTATACTCAGTATATGTAAGGGATTTTGAACAATATGGAAGGTGTGCTCCACGACGCGTTAGCGGACTTTCCACGGAGTTGCATTATTTTCCAGAATACGCATAGAGCCCCGAGTTGACTATCCCTTTCATACCATGGTTATAATTTAACACATTTGCCACTAGAACTTTGATCATTTGCAGATAGAAATGTGTTCAACATCCACTGAAGTATCTAGCAAGTTTACTAGATTGCTACAGCAGTTGCCTTGGTAACTAAACAAACAGACTTGCTAGTTTAGCTAACCTATTATTATAGCTGGCTATTATGAAAATCGAATTCAACAAATACCAATACTGTTTTCAATTCGACTTTTACTTTCAAAAGCAGCTCAAACAAAACATGTAAAAATTAACTATAGCCGTTGAATTCTACCATGCAAATACACTGTGCGTTTAAAGGAAATAGTGCACGCTCTAGAGTGCCCTTCAAGCCAATCAGAAAGTAGTATTCAACAATGCAATTCTATAATTAAGTGATAATGCCCGAGAAGCCGGTGTTATTTTGGCACAGGTGTTGTTAGGCCTGAGACTAAGTCGAGTGCCGGCAAACCATGCCAAAATATCCTCCAAACACCAGCTTCGAAGGCATTATCACTTTTATACAACGGGTTACCAACATATTCAAATAATGGTTGACATATTTTCATTAAAAATGTTATTTTGATGAATTTATTCATGCTATTTCATCCTTCCGCAAGATATAGTCCCGACACAAATCTAGGGTTACTACCCAAGCCGCCTGGTCGTTCGTTCTATCGGTTCGGTTGCCAGAGACCCGACCCAGTCGTTCGTTCGTTCTAAATGTTCCATTGCCATACTGGCTGGCAATGTTCTTATCCCTTGCTTGCTAGCTAGCCAACTATGGCTAACTTACAGTCACGTCAAACAGTACAGACAGAATAACAACAAAGTAGCTGCATTTGCATTCGTTTTCCGAGTGAAATTTATTTGGATACATAACAATGAGGCACGATTTAGCCTGGCATAGAAAATGGGCTCTCTCATCAGGACACTGTTGTTCAGAGGAGCTAGCCAACAACACAGCTAACACAATCACTTCAAACCAAAGCTGGAAAGACTGCAAAGTAGCTGTACTTCGTTTCATTTGACCTTTTTCAATTGACATTTCTTTGTATTTATCCATGAAAATGATGCCAGCTGTTTCATGATTTCAACTGTCTGAGAAAAGCTGCCTGCCTACATATCTGTCTCGTTCCGACTCCTGATACGTTCATTACTATGGGACAGCTGGAGATCGAATTTGAATATTGAAACAATGTTGCAAATGTCGGAGACAGACAGCAATGTTTATACAAATCTCCACTGTTGAAAACTATATGTTAGTCTAAAAGAAATGTGAGATAATGTCTAGATGCTTTTGATAGCGGAGATCACGTTCATAAATTGCCTGGCTGGGCTGATGAGACAGTGGATTGCGCAGTCAGATGGAACAGAGTAAATAGGCATTTTAGCGGTGGTAACTTGTTGGAATGCTCAATCAGCATTCAGGATTAGATCCAGCCGTTGTCTAAGCCACTGTAATTACATACATTTCCAGTGGTATTACTATAGTAAAGGTCTATGTACTGACAATCCTGGGACAGGATGAATCAGGCTTATAGTGGTGAGCCTCATATTGCAAGATAATATATGGTAAAGGTTATGTAATGGTAATAATGTGCTGGGACTGAATCGGGCAAATAGCGGTGAGACTCACGTCAAAAGGCAGCACCTCCACAGTGGTGTTGAACAGCTTGTCCCCTGGGTGCTCAATGTTCCCGCTCCGGAAGAAATACCTTGAAAGATAGAGATAGATAGATGGATCGATAGATAGATAGAGAGAGAGAGAGAGAGAATAACAAATGGGGAGATGTCAATTTGATATTCAACACAAATTGATCCACCACGATCATCATCATCATCAAGGGTGCCCACTTTTCTTCAGACATGGACTTTTTTTTGGTGCCATGAAAATGTTTAAAATGAACTTGTCTCAGCAGCATACATATTTGATGCAAAGACTAGAAATAGCTTATTTGGTCAATATTACTTACCAAGCCAAGCAGAGCTGTTTGTTTTATCGAAATACAAATGATCCTGTGCTTTTTCATTTGGCACATAGGCACATAAAGACACAGTTTGCCTCCATATGTAACTGCAAAGCGTCCACGATGTGCTTGCATATGGGCTCACCCAGAAATGTTACTTTTGTAAATGAATGAAAATATTTTAACTATTTGACTAAACCGATTGATGTTGGGAAAAGAAATATGACAAAATGCAGAATGGGGGCTGGGGTTATTTCACAGATTGAATCATGATATATTAGGCCTACTGATTATTTCTCAATTGCAAGCTACTCATTGACAGGCCTCGAGCTACCAGACTTGGAAGTTTTCTGCTAATGTGCAACCTTTGGTAGACTGATGGAAGGCTACTCAAAGTCAGAGTCTATGATACAGCGAAGCCTAATCAAACATGCCCGTGCTCATCATGGTTCTAACAGGCAAAGTGAAATGATACAATGAATTTGATCATGGTGCACGCAGCTCAAAAGATATGGAACAACACCATTGAATCAACACCATCGGACATGAAACAACGATATAAATGTAACAACAGCACAACAAAATAGATTAACAATTTTATTTTGCAGGTGCCTTTTCATTTTATACACCAGTGGTACAACTAGTGCTTTCTAACTGCACTGAACCAACACAGTGGCGCATGTGTGTCAGGTCCTGACCAGTATAAGGGGTTATTTGTTATTGTAGTTTGGTCAGGGTGTGGCAGGGGTGTGTTTGTTTTGTGTTGTCGGGGTTTTTGAGTATTGTTGCATGTTTTTGTATTTCTATGGTTTTTCTATGTTGTGTATTTCTTTGTGTTGGCCTGGTATGGCTCTCAATCAGGGACAGCTGTATTTTGTTGTTGCTGATTGGGAGCCATACTTAGGTAGCCCTTTTTCCACCTGTCTTTTGTGGGAAGTTGTTTTTGCACTGCTGTGGTTAGCCTGCAAAACTGTTTAGCTGTTGTTGTTGGTTTTTTTTGTGTAGTGTTCGAATAAAGTAAGATGAGCATTCACATACCCGCTGCATTTTGGTCCAATCACTACGACGGCCGTTACAATGTGAGTGAAGCAAAACTGTCCAGTGGTCCAAAATATTCATCTTGAGGCGACGGGGGACAGGGTTCTAAAAGCAATCTGTTAATTATTATATCATATATAAAATGGCCATATCTATTTTAATATATACTAGCTCAAAACATTACTAATCATTGAACATGATAAATTACCCAATGGATCATTGTCATTTTCAAGAGAAAAAAATTGGAGGTGCACCCCTATTTTGAAAGTGGGGATACAGCTGGTCCGTTTGCGCCATTGCTCAGGCTCATATGATCATCATCATCATCATCATCATCATCAGCCAGCCAGCCAGCCAGCCAGCCAGCCAGCCAGCCAGCCAGCCAGTTCAAACTCCCTCTACATTTTGCTTTGTACAAATGCATGTCCCACCAAGTACCTAACAGCAGTCTGGACCCCCCCCCCCCCCCCACACACACACACACACACACAAAAGAGCAACTGAGGCGACACTGGTGACCACAGAGACACAGCGTCACCATTAGAAGACAGTGGTGACCACAGAGACACAGCGTCACCATTAGAAGACACTGGTGACCACAGAGACACAGCGTCACCATTAGAAGACAGTGGTGACCACAGAGCCACAGCGTCACAATTAGAAGATAGTTGTGATCACAGAACCACAGCGTCACCATAAGAAGACAGTGGTGTCTACAGAGGCATTATCAGTTTGAGGGATCCAGAAACAGATAGATCATCTGCCCTGACAGTAATGTGAAGACATGGAGGAACAACGTGGTTGTTCTGATCTGTGACTGGGCTCCTATGCCTGTTGAAAACGCAAGTCATCTACATTAGTGTTTAAATACTGAACGTATATTTATGTAATGCGTATGCAGATTATTCACATGGCATTAGGGGAGAGCGAGAGGGAAAGGGGAGAGAGAGGGGGAGCAAGAGGGAGAGAGGAAGAGCGATAGGGAGAGAGGGAGCGCGAGACGGCGAGCGATAGGGAGAGAGGGGAGAGAGGGAGAGATAAGGAGAGAGGAGAGAGCGAGAGCGACAGTCTGGGACATGTGTGGAGATCTGTGTGGAGATCGTCTGAGTGTATGTGTGTGTATTCAAGCATGCCATGTACAGTTTGAAGTCGGAAGTTTACATACACTATCGTTTTGGCAAGTCGGTTAGGACATCTACTTTGTGCATGACACAAGTAATTTTTCCAACAATTGTTTACAGACGGATTATTTCACTTATAATTCACTGTATCACAATTCCAGTGGGTCAGAAGTTTACATACACTAAGTTGACTGTGCCTTTAAACAGCTTGGAAAATTCCAGAAAATGATGTCAATGCTTTAGAAGCTTCTGATAGGGTAATTGGCATCCTTTGAGTCAATTGGAGGTGTACCTGTGGACGTATTTCAAGGCCTACCTTCAAACTCAGTGCATCTTTGCTTGACATTATGGGAAAATCAAAAGAAATCAGGCAAGACCTCAGAAAAAAAATTGTAGACCTTCACAAGTCTGGTTCATACTAGGGAGCAATTTCCAAATGCCTGAAGGTACCACGTTCATCTGTACAAACAATAGTACGCAAGTATAAACACCATGGGACCATGCAGCCGTCATACCAATCAGGAAGGAGACGCGTTCTGTCTCCTAGAGATGAATGTTCTTTGGTGCCGAAAAGTGCAAATCAATCCCAGAACAACAGCAAAAGAACTTGTGAAGATGTTGGAGGAAACAGGTACAAAAGTATCTATATCCACAGTAAAACGAGTCCTATATCGACATAACCTGAAAGGCCGCTCAGCAAGGAAAAAGCCACTGCTCCAAAACCGCCATAAAAAAGCCAGACTACGGTTTGCAACTGCACATGGGGACAAAGATCGCACTATTTGGAGAAATGTCCTCTGGTCTGATGAAACAAAAATAGAACTGTTTGGCCATAATGACCATCGTTATGTTTGGAGGAGAAAGGGGGAGGCTTACAAGCCAAAGAACACCATCTCAACCGTGAAGCACGTTGGTGGCAGCATCATGTTGTGGGGGTGCTTTGCTGCAAGAGGGACTGGTGCACTTCACAAAATAGATGGCATCATGTGGAAGGAAAATAATATGGATATATTGAAGAAACATCTCAAGACATCAGTCAGGAAGTTAAAGCTTGGTCGCAAATGGGTCTTCCAAATGGACAATGACCACAAGCATACTTCCAAAGTTGTGGCAAAATGGCTTAAGGACAACAAAGTCAAGGTATTGGAGTAGTCATCACAAAGCCCTGACCTCAATCCTATAGAAAGTTTGTAGGCAGAACTGAAAAAGCGTGTGGGAGCAAGGAGGCCTATAAACCTGACTCAGTTACACAAGCTCTGTCAGGAGGAATGGGCTAAAATCCACCCAACTTATTGTGGGAAGCTTGTGGAAGGCTACCTGAAACGTTTGACCCAAGTTAAACAATTTAAATGCAATGCTACCAAATACTAATTGAGTGTATGTAAACTTCTGACCCACTGGGAATGTGATGTCAGGAATTGTGAAAAACTGAGTTTAAATGTATTTGGCTAAGGTGTTTGTAAACTACCGACTTCAAAAGTATGTGTGTGTATCCAAGCATGTGAGCACACACACACACACACCTTTCGATGCGGACGGGCGTGAAGAAGCGGATGCGGATGAAGTCCCCAGCCACAGGAGTGAAGGCCCAGAAGAAGTCCTCTCCCAGGTAGGCCTTCTCCAGGGTGAAGTGCTGGTACGTCTTCAGGCTGGTGGTCACCTCCGCCAGCGGGTTGGCGTGGCCCTTGTGCAGGGTCTGCTTGCCAAAGTCCTTGTCCTGGAATGAATAATTAGACCCAAAGAGGGGGGTTTAGGGAGAAGACATGAAGGTGTTTCTAGATATCGTTCTCATATTGACTTTGAGGGTGCAGTTCTAAAGACAGGGATGAATTCTGAATTGAGATCTGGAAGTCTGACTTAAAGGTTCATTTAAATCCTTTAACTATTCCATTTACATGATTTACTTGAAAATGAATGTGAGTCATATTCTCTCATCTCTCCTCCAAGTGGCTTTGGGGTTGAGAGTAACTACATTATTGCTGGCCAAAATGATGAAATTCCACATGGAGAATGTGCAATTTCATGATAAAAGAGAATAGTATATTTCTAACACCAGATAATGTCACAACAAATCTCTGAGATATGACTTGTAACATTGTAAAACATTTTCAGCTTGCTTATAGGCCTTTGCAACTGTAATTCAAATTCCTACGATAATGATGATGGTGATAGTGCATCCAATTCATCCCACTCTAGCTGAATGTGTCATAGTTCTAATTGTACCTATCCCTATTCAAATAAACAATTGAATATAATAAATAAAATACTCTTCATCAAATGAGAGTATTTGCTAAATACATGTAAGCATTAATGTATAGAGAGTGGTGAGCTGGCCTGCTTGGTAAAGCATCTCTGAGTTGAGAAAGCCTTGGTCCAGGACGAGTGGATCAATAGTGAATTGATTGGGTTAGACCAGGTGTTCCCAAACTCGGTCCTGGGGATATTTAAAGTGGAGTTGGATATTTAAATCAGCTATGTAGTGCTAGGGCAAAAACCAAAACATGCACCCAGCACTGAGTTTGGAAAACCCTGGGTTAGACTATAGTAGCAGTATTCAGGCTGATATCCATTGCCCTTAACACAGTAATCAGAGACATTAAACAAAGTCTTTACAGCTGGAGTCTGTATGGTGACGTGAAATGTATTCCAGTACTGCAGGGCTCAGAGACGTGAAAACTAATATTTGAACATATACAGACTTTAGTTGATAATATGACACATGCACAGTGAGTGGATGCTCGTAAGCCCCATGTACACACACACACACACACACACACACACACACACACACACACACACACACACACACACACACACACACACACACACACACACACACACCTTGAGTTTCTGGATCTTTCCGGCCAGGGAAGAGTGGGTGCCCACATGCTGGAAGAGAGAGGGCTTGAAGCGAATTCTCAGGTTGGCCTTCTGCCTGTCGCAGTGTTTCTGTGTGTGACAGGCAGGGGAGAGGTGGGAAAGAGGAGGAGGGAAAGAGAGTATGAGTGTGTGGGAATTGCACCATTTTCTGAGACTGAGACCAGTTTGGAAATTCATAGTATTTACATGTAACTCCCTGCTTGGATACTCTGTAACAGATCCTTATTTTCTATCTCCCTTGAAGTAATCACTGATCTAACATGACTGGGTCTGAAGGACAGCTTGTATCAGGACAGTGGTTACCACAACATATAAGGAAAGGTTTACTTCCAACTGGGCCTAGGTTTACCATGGGGGAGGTTGAACTTACCGCGTCCTTCTCCGGGTTGCACACCTTAACCCACATGATGTGGTCCAGCAACCAATCAATTGGCTTGTCCTTGTAGAACATTAGCATAAACTCAACGATCAGCGACAGGTCCACGGACTTGAACATCTTACCTGAGAAGAGACGATATACAACTTAGTTACAATGCGTGACATCATCAAATAGCACCAAAGGTTGTTCAGCTAGTACCTTGGCCATTTCTAAACGTTTCATCATATCTTGAGCCTATGAAACACTACTTCCCAATTGTAAAGCGTCCCTTAGCTCCTATCCCAAGGCCCTTTGTGAAAATCTGAAAGGTCTTAAAGGATTGGACAGGTTTTTGAAATATGGTTATAACTACATTGCCCTCTGCTAGTTGGACAATTCTATCCTTTCAGATGTATTAGACGGGGGGCCATTTGGAATTGGTGAAAAGTAGAAAGTAGAGTGCAACAAGGACCTAGAACGAAGGCTAAACTTAGCCAATGTGCTCTGAAATTAAATCAGAATGAAACAGAATTGCACACAGACCCTTGAGCGCTGAATTTAATCTAATGTAATTTAATTGTCAGATTAATACTGATTAATGCATTAGAGGCCATTTCATAAAGTCACCAAGTGGGTTAGAAGAGGAAATCATTTTTGGTCAAAACGAGGACGTTTGCAGTATGTTGTTTAAAGGAATTCGATTATTTTACAGGTGTTTAATTGTAATGCTTTGAAGCTCTTTCCACTATAATGTTTTCCAGCTATTATAGTCATTACAAAGACAGAGGATTCCGTTTAGCCAATTACAAGAACAGAAATACCTCATTTTTGCTCTTGTTAGTCCTCATTTGAAACATAATCCAACAAAATACACATGCACTCAGCCACCCACCTGTGCACACCCTGAATTAAAAAAGTATTCTCCTCTCCTCTCCACATACCTCTCCCCCAGTCTCTCTTTATATCTCCCTACCCCTCTGTACAGGAAACCACTTCTCTCTTCTCGCTCCTCTCCTCCATCCCTCTCTCTGGTTACACCATCTCTACTGAGGTCAACACTCTTTCCCTGGTTGAGCTGTAGCATTCACCCTCCCTCCCTATCTCTTCCACCCTCCCTCCTTCCTTCCTTCCTTCAGTCCGTCCCTCCCATTACACCATCTCTACCGGGGTCAACTCTCTCTCCTTGGTTGATCTGTGGGCTTGATGAAAAAGCAATGAGAGCGGAGCAGCCTGTTCCTGTCAAGTGGAGGAGAGGAACAAGGGAGTGAGAAGAGAAGAACAACATGGTTACAGTCTTCTCTTTCTGTCCCCACACTCCAGGGCTAGGGCCTTTGTTATTGCAAGGTTTACGATGCCACAGCAACATGGGTTTATGAGAGAGAGAGAGAGAGAGAGAGAGCGAGACAGAGAAAGCGAGAGCGAGAGAGTGAGAGAGAGAGAGAGAGAGAGGAGAGGAGAGGAGTGGAGTGGAGTGGAGTGGAGAGGAGAGGAGAGGAGAGGAGAGGAGAGGAGAGGAGAGGAGAGGAGAGGAGAGGAGAGGAGGGGTAAAGCGCTTGTGTAAGGGAAGGAGTTACAACTCATTAGAATCCCACAGAGAGGTTGAGAGAAAGAGGGATGGAAGGAGAGAGAGACAAAGGGGAGGATGGAGCGAGAGATGGGTAGAAACAGAGAGGGTGAAAGGTCAGGTGGTCAAGTGAGAGGAGTTCCGCTAACAGTCATTATAGAACCTGATGGGGAAGGGGGAGTGTAGGAGTGGAGAGATGGACTGTAAGATAGGTAGAGAGGGAGACAGACAGAGTGAGGGAAAGTGGGGCGTTGGGGAAAGGAGAGAGAGATGCCTAACATTCATTACAGGCCTGCTGACAGGGAGAGATTGGGGAGGTGGATGCTGGCAGGAAGGTGTGTGTGTGGAAGGGTGAGAGAGACTCATCTCTTCAGTAGGTCCTATGATTGAGTGTAGTCTGGCCCAGGGGTGTGAAGGTGAATGGAAAGGCACTGGAGCGACAAACCACCTTTGCTGTCTCTGCCTGGCCGGTTCCCCTCTCTCCACTGGGATTCTCTGCCTCTAATCCTATTACGGGGGCTGAGTCACTGGTTTACTGGTGCTCTTCCATGCCGTCCCTAGGAGGTGTGCGTCACTTGAGTGGGTTGCGTCTCTGACGTGAACTTCCTATCCGGGTTGGCGCCCCCCTCGGGTCCGTGCCGTGTGGGAGATCTTCGTGGGCTATACTCGGCCTTGTCTCAGGGTAGTGAGATGGTGGTTGAGTTGGTGGTTGAAGATATCCCTCTAGTGGTGTGGGGGCTGTGCTTTGGTAAAGTGGGTGAGGTTATATCCTGCCTGGTTGGCCCTGTCCGGTAGTATAGTCGGACAGGGACACAGTGTCTCCCAACCCCTCCTGTCTCAGCCTCCAGTAATTATGCTGCAATAGTTTATGTGTCGGGGGGCTAGGGTCAGTCTGTTATATCTGTAGTATTTCTCCTGTCTTATCCGGTGTCCTGTGTGAATTTAAGTATGCTTCCTCTAATTCTCTCTCTTTCTCTATCTCTTCTCTCGGAGGACCTGAGCCCTAGGACCATGCCTCAGGACTACCTGGCCTGATGACTCCTTGCTGTCAACAGTCCAACTGGTCGTGCTGCTGCTCCAGTTTCAACTGTTCTGCCTGCGGCTATGGAACCCTGACCTGTTCACCGGACGTGCTACCTTGTCACGGACCTGCTGTTTTCGACCCTCTCTCTCTACTGCACCTGCTGTCTCTAACTCTGAATGATCAGCTATGAAAAGCCAACTGACATTTACTCCTGAGGTGCTGATCTGTTGCACCCTCTAAAACCACTGTGATTATTATTATTTGACCCTGCTGGTCATCTATGAACGTTTGAACATCTTGGCTATGTACTGTTACCCGGCACAGCCAGAAGAGGACTGGCCACCCCTCATAGCCTGGTTCCTCTCTAGGTTTCTTCCTAGGTTCTGGCCTTTCTAGGGAGTTTTTCCTAGCCACCGTGCTTCCTCATCTGCATTGCTTGCTGTTTGGGGTTTTAGGCTGGGTTTCTGTACAGCACTTTGTGACATCGGCTGATGTAAAAAGGGCTTTATAAATACATTTGATTGATTGGTTGATTGATTGAGAGAGAGGGGAGGTGAGATGCTGGAAAGAAGGTGTGTGTGTGCATGTGTGTGAGTTAGTGGAAGGGGGTGAGAGTGAGTGAATGAGATATAGAAGGATTACAGAATGAAAGTGTGCCCGCATGTGTGTGTGTTTGTGGGTATGTGCATAATAGCGAGGGTTCTGTGATTGTGTGCTGTCTCTGATGTGGAATTCTGCTTTCATCAGGCAGGTGTGTGACCTGAGTCAGTCACTACATCAAGCAGTAGAGTCAGTCTCAGTGAGTCACTGACTCACAGAATCAGTAGGCTCACTGAACCCCGGATCTGAGACCCAGTATGACCCAGTGACTCACTTAGACTGACTCTACTGTCTGTTCTCAGAACAGGGCAGCTTACTAATTGAAGAATTTCATCACACTGACCTATGTTATCTAGGGGAATAATATAAGCTAAGTGACGAAGGCATTAAAAGGTCAACACGTACACACCCCCACACACCTGGGGATAACCTCTATAGGCAGCCACACACCTGGGGATAACCTCTATAGACAGCCACACACCTGGGGATAACCTCTATAGGCAGCCACACACCTGGGGATAACCTCTATAGGCAGCCACACACCTGGGGATAACCTCAACAGCAGCCACACACCTGGGGATAACCTCTATAGGCAGCCACACATCTGGGGATAACCTCTATAGGCAGCCACACACTTGGGGATAACCTCTATAGGCAGCCACACACCTGGGGATAACCTCTATAGGCAGCCACACACCTGGGGATAACCTCAACAGCAGCCACACACCTGGGGATAACCTCTATAGGCAGCCACACACCTGGGGATAACCTCTATAGGCAGCCACACACTTGGGGATAACCTCTATAGGCAGCCACACACCTGGGGATAACCTCTATAGGCAGCCACACACCTGGGGATAACCTCTATAGGCAGCCACACACCTGGGGATAACCTCTATAGGCAGCCACACACCTGGGGATAACCTCTATAGGCAGCCACACACCTGGGATAACCTGTATAGGCAGCCACACACCTAGGGATAACCTCTATAGGCAGCCACACACTTGGGGATAACCTCTATAGGCAGCCACACACCTGGGGATAACCTCTATAGGCAGCCACACACCTGGGGATAACCTCTATAGGCAGCCACACATCTGGGGATAACCTCTATAGGCAGCCACACACCTGGGGATAACCTCAACAGCAGCCACACACCTGGGGATAACCTCTATAGGCAGCCACACACTTGGGGATAACCTCTATAGGCAGCCACACACCTGGGGATAACCTCTATAGGCAGCCACACACCATAACTTCAATGCTGAGTTATACAAAACAGCCTTTGAATGCGGTCTTATAAGACAATGCTCAGCATAACATTCCATTTCCATCTGTATTTTATGGAGAGCCATTTAACTATCTGTCATCTTTCCATTTTCTACAATGTTGGCTTAAATTCGAGGTCTAATGTGACTGTATCCATGAATCAACACCTCTCTCTCTAACAATCCACTCTTTCCTTGCACTCGCATGCACAGCCATACACGCAGATGGCTGCCACCTGATTCTCCCCGATTGAGCCGGCTGCTAGCCCTGTCACGCTGGTTAGCTGCGGAATGCTAATGAGAGCAGAGGGGAGAGAGGGGAGCAGTCGCTAACCACTAGCTAGGGCTCCTAAAAACACCTGAGAGAGCCCCATTGGAGCACAACCCATCAGATTACTGCTCACAAATCCTCCTGTCGCCTAGCCGGAATGATGTATTTAGCGCTGCATGGCTTATCCTGTGAGGGGAATATTGTTATGGTGTGTCTTGGATCATTATCGTCACAGTGACGGCTAATTATCTTATGTAATTGTGTTTTGAGGCAGTCAAACACTGACTGCACTAAGCCTAAAACAGAGGCTGTGTCGCTCTATGACTGGGTAATGACGCATGATGAGTATAGGAGATTGGACACATGAGCACAAACCAGGCAGACCTTCTTGTCGAAATTAATTTCTCCATCTTTAGGGAATAAGAAGCAAAAAGGTAAGAGTATCATTACTCAACCCTCTAGCTATTCCTCCTTCTAACTACCTCTTATGTTTAAAATCTCTTAAAGGTGACGACCTTGAACTCGGTAAGCCTAAATCTTGACATGAGATTTCAAATCAGTCTACTCCCTTCCCTACTCCCTCTCTCATATTCTCAGACAGAAAAAGAGGAATGGAGAACTGAGGTTGGTGTCTTTTCCGTGACCAATGGTGTTGACAGCCCGGCGGCCATGATTCAGCGAGCTGCTCGTTGCGACGGTCGGGAGAAGCGAGCCTGTCGGCTAATCAAAACTCTGGGGCGAGTGTGCCTCAGAGCGGCATTCAGTCACGGTTGTCGAACTGGGCCCGCTGTCCCGGGCTACCCGTGAGGACCACGCGCTCCAATTAAATGTGAGTGGAGAGGGGGATAGAGAGAGAGAGAAAGAGAAAGAGAGGGGGAGAGAAAGAAATAGGAGATAATGAGAGAGAGAGAGATGCGGGGGAGACAGGGAGAGAGAGAGATGGGAAGGAGAGCGAGAGAATGACAGAAAGAGGGGGAAAAGAGAAAGAGACGCCTCACCTCAATTTCCTCCACGGGAAGCCCGGTTACGAATCTACAGACTAAATTGACAGGCAGACTTTACACGCTTAGCTAACCACAGCAAGTAACAGCAACGGATATGGCATCCGTCAGAAGCTTATTTGACACGCTTTCGCTTTATGTTTGATAAGTGGAATAGGAGAAGGCCCACGCCAGGCAATGTCAGTCTACAATTTCTACTCAATTGAATGTGAATAGCAATCTGAGCTTTGTTAACCCCCCGTTGTGTTCAGTAATATGGTGTCGTAGCTCAGTTGAGAAATGAATACTGTTGCTTTAAGAATGTATCAGGCACGTTGTGCGTGTACAGAGGTGTGAGGATTGGATGAGTGACGTTTGTACGAGTTGTTAACATGTTGACCTGAAGTAAAGACATTGTTTAATTGCATTTGTAACACCCCCCATTGAAGATAGGCCTCGGACACAACGTTTAGTCCAGTAGCAACATATTCCATATTCCATAGACATCTATCATTTTATTAGTCAATTGGCTTCCAATAAACTATTCCCCAATAGGTAGAAGTTGCCTGTGGGCACAGATCTCAGATCAGCTTGCCCTCTCCTAATCTACCCTTAACCATTAGGGGGAGCAATACGACTGACCGTGTGAGGGGGATTCTCCATGTGTGTGTGTCAGAGAGAGAAAGGGAGAGAAAGAAGTCTTGTTAATCATGGAGGAGAGAGGGACTATGTCAGAGTGGAAAACTTTGAATAGTCCCCTATTTGGTGAAACACTTAGGGTGGTTCTCTCATAGACAATATAACATATTATAAACTCAGCAAAAAAAGAAACGTCCTCTCACTGACAACTGCGTTTATTTTCAGCAAACTTAACATGTGTAAAAACTTGTATGAACATAGATTCAACTGAGACGTTCCACAGACATGTGACTAACAGAAATGGAATAATGTGTAACTGAACAAGGTGGGGTCAAAATCAAAAGTAACAGTCAGTATCTGGTGTTGCCACCAGCTGCATTAAGTACTGCAGTGCATCTCCTCCTCATGGACTGCACCAGATTTGGCAGTTCTTGCTGTGAGATGTTACCCCACTCTTCCACCAAGGCACCTGCACGTTCCCGGACATTTCTGGGAGGAATGGCCCTAGCCCTCACCCTCCGATCCAACAGATCTCAGACGTGCTAAATGGGATTGAGATCTGGGCTCTTCGCTGGCCATGGCAGAACACTGACATTCCTGTCTTGCAGGAAATCACGCACAGAACGAGCAGTATGGCTGGTGGCATAGTCATGTCAGGATGAGCCTGCAGGAAGGGTACCACATGAGGGAGGAGGATGTCTTCCCTGTAACGCACAGCGTTGAGATTGCCTGCAATGACAACAAGCTCAGTCCAATGATGCTGTGACACACCGCCCCAGACCATGACGGACCCTCCACCTCTAAATTGATCCCGCTCCAGAGTACAGGCCTCGGTGTAACGCTCATTCCTTCGACGATAAACGCAAATCCGACCATCACCCCTGGTGAGACAAAACCGTGACACGTCAGTGAAGAGCACTTTTTGCCTGTCCTCTCTGGTCCAGTGACGGTGGGTTTGTGCCCATAGGCGACGTTGTTTCCGGTAATGTCTGGTGCACAATTGAGCAAGAGGACAAGTACATTAGAGTGTCTAGTTTCAGAAACAGACGCCTCACAAGTCCTCAACTGGCAGCTTCATTAAATAGTACCAGCAAAACACCAGTCTCAACGTCAACAGTGAAGAGGCGACTCCGGGATGCGGACCTTCTAGGCAGAGTTCCTCTGTCTAGTGTCTGTGTTCTTTTGCCCATCTTAATCTTTTCTTTTTATTGGCCAGTCTGAGATATGGCTTTTTCTTTGCAACTCTGCCTAGAAGGCCAGCATCCCGGAGTCGGCTCTTCACTGTTGATGTTGAGACAGGTGTTTTGCAGGTACTATTTAATGAAGCTGCCAGTTGAGGACTTGTGAGGAGTCTGATTCTCAAACTAGACACTAATGTACTCGTCCTCTAGCTCAGTTGTGCACCGGGGCCTCCCACTCCTCTTTCTATTCTGGTTAGCGCCCGTTTGCACTGTTCTGTGAAGGGAGTAGTAGTACACAGCATTGTATGAGATCTTCAGTTTCTTGACAATTTCTCACATGGAATAGCCTTCATTTCTCAGAACAAAAATAGACTGACGAGTTTCAGAAGAAAGTTATTTGTTTCTGGCCATTTTGAGCCTGTAATCGAACCCACAAATGCTGATGTTCCAAATATTCAACTAGTCTAAAGATGGGCAGTTTTATTGCTTCTTTAATCAGAACAACAGTTTTCAGTTCTGCTAACATAATTGCAAAAGGGTTTTCTAATGATCAATTAGCCTTTTAAATTATAAACTTGGATTAGCTAGCACAATGTGCCATTGGAACACAGGAGTGATGGATACTGATAATAGGCCTCTGTACGCCTATGTAGATATCCATTAAAAGTCGGACATTTCTAAGTGACCCCAAACTTTTGAACGGTAGTGTATGCGTTGTGATAATTGCGTTGTTTGCTCTATAACCTGTTAGTTCATATGCCTTGCCACCGTGATATATAGGCGTAAGGCTGAGACCATAAGAAGACATAGTGGAAGAATAAATTCAACCACACATTTGTTTCATTACAAAACCGGAGAGCAACATCTTTCTGGTGAAGTCCACAAAACATATTGCATGTAAACAAACAGTTACACGACCTACAGCATGGTCAAGACTACTAAACTATTGATTTAGAACCAAGGAGTGTTACCGCAAGTCACAAAGAAAACAGGAGCTGCCGCCAATATTCTTGCACCATTTCAACATCATCAAATCACCTATGCTTAGTCTAATACAGTGACAACTAAAAGATACAAAAAAATGATTTAGTCCAATCAACGTAAGCTAAATATGATGTGGCTATCCATGGTACTGATTTGTGTGTGTGTGTGTGTGTGTGTGTGTGTGTGTGTGTGTGTGTGTGCAAGTAGAAAAAAACGCAGATCCCATACCCCTCTCTTTCATGATGCCTAAACGTTCTATCATACAGTTCACACTTTTAGTTTTTGTTGACCTAGGCCACCTAGCTAAGACGCTTGCTCGCTAGTCTAACTTCCTTTTATGGGCAATGATGTGCCAGGCCAGCTAGTTAACGTTAGCATACTACATCTAGCTACATGTTGAACTTCCATCCTCTCAGGCGAGGGGCACAATGTAGGAACTTATGGCTGGATCAGAATCGCTGTTATAATCATTGGCCAGCACGGAGAATTAAGTAAAACCACAAGACCAAATCCCTATCTCCATGGCTAATTTAGGAGAGGGATGATTTTAGCTAGCTAGCTAGCCTGTCACCCATGTGGTCTGTCTGTGTCCGGCACCTGTCAAACCCTGCCATAATGGCGGCTATGGGATTATTTGTTTCAGTTTACCTTGGGACACAACGAGATGCAACAATAAATAAAAAAATATATTATTGACATTTGGCTTGTGATGTGATTGGTCTGAAGCCAAATCCAAACTGGCTTCCCTTGACACTTTTTTTGGGTGCGTCAGGAGCATTCACAGCTGAGCTCACTCAGTTTAGCTCAACACTGATTGGCCATTATTTGATTTATTTTTTATCAAGGTAGGCCAAATTCTCGCTGGCTTCCCTTGCACTTAAATGCTACTATGGGAGGCAACAATGTCATACTCTTTCTGACCAGAAAGCATCAGATAGATACGCTACACATACTGAGACAGAGGGGTGATGTTTTGTTCCCTCGGATGCTTTCTCCAGTGAGATACATTCAGCCTCTTGCGAATTGAAGGACATTTATGAAACACAGAGACGAAAGATAAAGTATTTTGCATGTTTTTTTCTTGGTACATTTTTTGAGGAAGCCTGGCTTCCCTTGGCATCCATGAATACACACCACTGCAATACTCGTCTTTCACAATTATCAGAGAACAAAACAAAAAGCACACGGTGGTGGCCTCTTGGGGGCTTTTCAGTGGATTCGGTCATTTGTTTTTTACTGATCAGCAGAGAGTCACAAGACACCATACCCCTCTTAAGCTCTGAATGGAAATGTTTGAAATGTCAAAGTCCACAGTCATAAAGTGGAATTCAGCTTCAGCCAGACTATTAGGAGTCCCATGACAAAAACAGACCATCAGAGAAGAGTTAATTTGGGTATTTTCCGCTCATCATTTCAAATCAATCTGCACCATGTTTTTATTTCAGTCATAGATGAGTGCTGAGTGGTAAGGATAATGTATATCACTATTCGTTTTCATCAAAAGACACAATTGACTCTGATACTGAGTTAGTGGGTGTACTTAGAAAGCTTGTCTACATGATAGACCCCATGGGGTCTGTCTGTGTCCGGCACGTGTCAAACCCTGCGGAACAGCGGCTAGGGGATTCTTTGGTTCCGTTTACCTTGGGACCTGGCCCTGTGTTAGCTGTCAAAACCTCTTTACTTTGGGTCGGAAACAACTAGCTCCGCACGAGCCCCGAAAACACACCACATGTGTTCCCCATTTTCTCACCAAAGATAACACAACCACTGAAAAGTTTTGGCTGCATTTAAAATATGTTCCCCTTCAGTTCACTTTAATTGGAAGTTGGAACTGCTCTCACTAACCGAGACTGTGGCCTTGCCTCTAAAATCAATTCAATTTCCTTCAGCTCCAGTCAACAGAGCACTGTATTTTCACATGCCAGCTACCCCACACTGAAAGATTCCGGAAGATATAAGTAATTGATTACTCTCTGCAGTATAATTAGAGCAGAGATCAAATGCAGGTTAAAGCGTTAATTTACTTTGCTGGCTTTAATTCAAAGTGGGTACTTTGAAATGTAGTTCTGAGAAGTTGGAGGGAGCTTAGAAACAACTTTCCTGCCAAGCTGTAGATTTGATTATAACCTTCTGACTAAAATAGCTTACCTTTGCCATTTGTCAGCATTATTCGTATGAATAATCAAGTGGCTTTCGAGCCCAGTGATCAAGTATCAGTGTCCTACTTGTGGGTTCATAGTAAGTCCCTTTTTTGGGGCTGCCTTGGTGAGAATCTTAACTCAGAAATGTTTAACGTTCAGTATTAGAGCACCTGGCTAGTTCTTCTGGCCGTAGTTGGTGACATTGGCCTTTTAGCACACACTCAACAATAGGGTGCTAGGACTAGCTCTTGAGGCTCTAGTCTATTGATGACATAGCTAGGATTGCAAAAATACGGTAACTTTCCCCAAATTCCCTGGTTTTCCAAAAAACCCGGTTGGAAGATGCCTGGAATCAGGAGGGAATAAGCAAGAAATCAACCAGGAGTTCTTGAAAACCTAGGACTGTTGGGAAATTTACCGGATTTTTGCAATCGAAGACATAGCTCTTTAGCACACACAGGCACTCAACAGTAACGTGGTAGGGCTAGCTCTTTAGGCTGTAGTAACACTGCTTTGGTGACACTGAGGGTGTTTTCATATATAGTCCTCTTTCAAAGAACCGATCTCAGTCCTCTATAAAGTGTACTATGCGGTAAAAAGTCAAAAGAACTCAGTTCTCTTTGTATTCACAGTGACCTTGCCTTTGAATGAGGACTCAACTCTTTTGCCAGTTCACTTTAACTATTTTGTGAACCAAGTCCTCTTTGCATTTACATTGCTATGTTTAGAAAGAAACCAAAATCTTTTTCCAAGTGCAGGACAAGCCATTCAATCAGAATGTGTTATTGGACAGCTAGATATACAGTACCAGTCAAACGTTTGGACACATCTACTCGTTTAAAGCTTTGCACACTGTCATGACGTTGGCCTCTTTGGGTACAGGGCTATCAGTTGACCCCCTCCCCTTTGTACCATCCCCCAACCTACCTTCCCCCCAACCCAGGCCCTGTGTGAAAGGGTTGTAAAAACCCTAAGAGGAGAATCTCCTACCACATGTTTCATAGAGAGACAAAGGAAATTCTTCCAACTCATAGAATTGGAGAACCGAGCGACATGTGTGTTCTGGAGAAGGTATGGAAGATTGGTGAAGAATCCAGCTACGAACTGGTCCACTTGGTACAATTTTGTGATACTCAGAAGAGACAATATAGCCATATTACCATAAAACTGTTTATATAATAGCCTCAGCGATGAGACTTGCATCATAATGGTTGTATAAAATGTATTAATAAGGATAAAGCTATTTGTAATACATTGAGATGCTATGTACTGATGTTAATGTGATAGAATTGGATTTCTGTACCAAGCTTCACTCAGCCATCGGCACGCCCCCCAAGGAACACAGAGAGGACCAGGCGTCATTTGACAAGCCTGTTCAAGGGTCACTATAAAACTATACCCTGAGCTACATTTCTCCAGACCAGGCCTCCACTCCATGGCCAATAGGTTTTACCATCCAATTCCTCTACTGAAAGTGAACTATACCACGTGGTTAACTTTTAGACTATCGAGACCGACAGAATAAGAACAAGTCTTTGATATTAATTATTAGTCTGCAGCTAAGTAAATTATATCATCGAACGCGAAGACCAACGAAACATCCATTCTATAACGACATTAATGAATGTCGCTTTGAAAGATCCATTCTAACCGAGAGAGAGAGAGAGAGAGAACTCTCCATCAGAACAACGCTCGAACAAGGATCCCGACGACACATGAGCGTAAATATATATTGATTGCAATTGTTCCCGAATGAGTGAGCCTTCAATTGTCAATTGTTAATATTAATGAACTCTGTGTACCTTCTCAGCTGACCGTTTATGACCCATTGTCTAACAGACCAGCCATGCCTGTTAGCCATTAGGGCACATTACTATACCAATCCTTTGTGACGATAATTACTGTTTGTATGTTTTCTGTTGATTACTTAGTGTAGTAAATAAATGATTTTAAGACAATTGATGTATGGATGATTTTAGTAAAGACTGGGTTCGTGCAGATACAACAATTTACGACGTTTGGAATGAGACTGAATGCGAGGTAAAATACATCATTTAAACCAGAAGATAATCGGCCTATATTATAATATAGGAAAGTTATATTAGGAAAATTATAACTTTGTAATCTGAATATTTTTCTTGGTGCCCCGATCTCCTAGTTAATTACAATTAAACGATTAATCAGTTTAATCGCGTGATAATAATTACAGGGAGTTAATTGATAAACATGTCTTCAGTTTAATGGTACCCCAAAGACACGACAACACACTTAGCATTTTCTCAACCAGCTTCATGGGGTAGTCACCTGGAATGTATTTCAATTAACAGGTGTGCCTTGATAAAAGTTAATTTGTCGAATTTCTTTACTTCTTAGTGCGTTTGAGCCGATCAGTTGTGTTGTGACAAGGCATGGTTGGTATACAGAAGATAGCCCTATTTGGTAAAAGACCAAGTCCATATTATGGCAAAAACATCTCAAATAACCAAAGAGAAACAACAGTTCATCATTACTTTAAGACATGAAGGTCAGTCAAATTTCAAGAACTTTGAAAGTTTCTTCGACTGCAGTCGCAAAAACAATCAATTGCTATGATGAAACTGGCTCTCACAAGGAGAGTGATGGAGTGTTGCATCAGATGACCTGGCCTCCACAATCACCCAACCTCAACCCAATTCAGATGGTTTGGGATGAGTTGGACCACAGAGTGAAGGAAAAGCAGCCAATAAGTGCTCAGCATATGTGGGAACTCCTTCAAGACTGTTGGAAAAGCATTCCAGATGAAGCTGGATGAGGGAATGCCAAGAGTGTGCAAAGCTGTCATCAAGGCAAAGGGTAGTTACTTCGAAGAATCTCAAATATAAAACATACACTGCTCAAAAATATAAAGGGAACACTTAAACAACACAATGTAACTCCAACTCAATCACACTTCTGTGAAATCAAACTGTCCACTTAGGAAGCAACACTGATTGACAATACATTTCACATGCTGTTGTGCAAATGGAATAGACAACAGGTGGAAATTATAGGCAATTAGCAATACACCCCCAATAAAGGAGTGGCTCTGCAGGTGGGGACCACAGACCACTTCTCAGTTCCTATGCTTCCTGGCTGATGTTTTGGTCACTTTTGAATGCTGGCGGTGCTTTCACTCTAGTGGTAGCATGAGACGGAGTCTACAACCCACACAAGTGGCTCAGGTAGTGCAGCTCATCCAGGATGGCACATCAATGCGAGCTGTGGCAAGAAGGTTTGCTGTGTCTGTCAGCGTAGTGTCCAGAGCATGGAGGCACTACCAGGAGACAGGCCAGTACATCAGGAGACGTGGAGGAGGCCGTAGGAGGGCAACAACCCAGCAGCAGGACCGCTACCTCCGCCTTTGTGCACGGAGGAGCAGGAGAAGCACTGCCAGAGCCCTGCAAAATGACCTCCAGCAGGCCACAAATGTGCATGTGTCTGCTCAAATGGTCAGAAACAGACTCCATAAGGGTGGTATGAGGGACCGACGTCCACAGGTGGGGGTTGTGCTTACAGCCCAACACCGTGCAGGACGTTTGGCATTTGCCAGAGAACACCAAGATTGGCAAATTTGCCACTGGCGCCCTGTGCTCTTCACAGATGAAAGCAGGTTCACACTGAGCACGTGACAGACGTGACAGAGTCTGGAGACGCCGTGGAGAACGTTCTGCTGCCTGCAACATCCTCCAGCATGACCGGTTTGGCGGTGGGTCAGTCATGGTGTGGGGTGGCATTTCTTTGGGGGGCCGCACAGCCCTCCATGTGCTCGCCAGAGGTAGCCTGACTGCCATTAGGTACCGAGATGAGATCCTCAGACCCCTTGTGAGACCATATGCTGGTGCGGTTGGCCCTGGGTTGCTCCTAATGCAAGACAATGCTAGACCTCATGTGGCTGGAGTGTGTCAGCAGTTCCTGCAAGAGGAAGGCATTGATGCTATGGACTGGCCCGCCCGTTCCCCAGACCTGAATCCAATTGAGCACATCTGGGACATCATGTCTCGCTCCATCCACCAATGCCACGTTGCACCACAGACTGTCCAGGAGTTGGCTGATGCTTTAGTCCAGGTCTGGGAGGAGATCCCTCAGGAGACCATCCGCCACCTCATCAGGAGCATGCCCAGGCGTTGTAGGGAGGTCATACAGGCACGTGGAGGCCACACACACTACTGAGCCTCATTTTGACTTGTTTTAAGGACATTACATCACAGTTGGATCAGCCTGTAGTGTGGTTTTCCACTTTAATTTTGAGTGTGACTCCAAATCCAGACCTCCATGGGTTGATAAATTGGATTTCCATTGATTATTTTTGTGTGATTTTGTTGTCAGCATATTCAACTATGTAAAGAAAAAAGTATTTAATAAGATTATTTCTTTCATTCAGATCTAGGATGTGTTGTTTAAGTGTTCCCTTTATTTTTTTGAGCAGTATATTTTGATTTGTTTAACACTTTTTTGGTTACTACATGATTTCATATGTGTTATTTCATAGTTTTGATGTCTTCACTATTATTCTACAATGTAGAAAACAGTAAAAATAAAGAAAAACCCTTGAATGAGTCGGTGTGTCCTAACTTTTGACTGGTACTGTACCTACTTACATTTTGGAAGCTAATAGATTGCATTTAGTTAAAATATGAGACATAATAATTGTATTCAGAAGATACTATTAACATGTGCATTTTATTGGTAAAATAATAAATTGCAATAGAATAACTGCAGAATAAATAATGATGTAATTGAAAATTGTACACCCAAAGTATGTTACTGTACTGCCCCTTTAAGAACTAGAAAATATTTTGTAATCTATGTTGCGATTCTCACCGAAGTTCTTGTCTTCTCACACTTTTTAAACCCCACAATCAATAAACAGGGTATGAAGCTATCTTAGCCTATAGATCACATACTGCAAACAAATCATCTAAACTAAAACCTAATTTAGGAATTTCTGTGCGTCCTTGACAATCGCTAATCAATATCCAAAAACAGGACACCTTTTTTCTGCCAAACCTGCATATTATCATCTTCTCTCTTTGTGGCACCAATGTGAGGGATAATAATAATAACAAGTGAACTTGGTGAGCTTTGCATTCATATGGTCCTAAAAAAGGGAACCGGACCACGGAATTCAAGCAAACTGCCCTCAGACCACCTCTCGAGATGGTCTCAGCTCGGTTCACTTCGGGGGCTCTTTTGAGGGGTCTGAGTTCCTTTGAAGTGTTCACACTGCACAAAAATTAAGCAAACCAAAAAAATTGTCTGAAAGGGACCAAATGTGAAAACACCCTGAGTCGTTGCTCTTTAACTCACACTAACAACAGTAGCGCTAGGCTAGCTCTTTTGGCACAGGCTGAGGCTTACCGATGAAGCCCAGCTGGGAGAACTCCAAGATCATCCACTCCTCGGAAGGCTGCTGCAGGGCAAAGTTCTTCATCGTGGTGAAGTAATTGGGACGAGCTACAATGTCATCCTCCAGCTGAGGGAGAGAAAAGGGGAGGAAAAGAGTTAAACATTTATTTCCTTTATTAAAGGGGAATTAACGTTACAATTCCCAGTCATTACATTTTATTAAATACTAATAGGTGTAATTTGTAGCAATGGCTTTTTGTGATTGCAAACATATGGCCTGTACTTCTGAATAATTGTAAACTCCGGAAGGGGTCAAAAGCATTACACAAAATAGATGACAGCGTGAAATGATGTAATACACATTTGTATGGTTCAGCATACAGTACACAGTGCCAGTCAAAAGTTTGGAGAAACCTACTCATTCCAAATTCTTCTTATTAATTTTTTTACTATTTTCTACATTGTAGAATAATAGTGAAGACATCAAAACTATGAAATAACATATATGGAATCATGAGGTAACCAAAAAAAGTATAAAACAAATCAAAATATATTTTATATTTGAGATTCTTCAAATAGCCACCCTTTGCCTTGATGACAGCTTTGCACACTCTTGGCATATTCTCAACCAGCTTCATGAGGTAGTCACCTGGAATGCATTTCAATTAACAGGTATGCCTTGCTAAAAGTTAACTTGTGGAATGTATTTACTTCTTAACGAGTTTTAGCCAATCAGTTGCTTTGTGAAAAGGTAGGGTTGGTATACAGAAGACAGCCCTATTTGGTAAAATACAAAGTCCATATTATGGTAAGAACAGCTCAAATATGCAAAGAGAAACGACAGTCCATCATACTTTAAGACACTCTTCAAGTGCAGTCGCAAAAACCATCAATTGCTATGATGAAACTGACTCTCATAAAGACCGACACAGGAAAGGAAGACCCAGAGTTACCTCTGCTACAGAGGATACATTTATTAGAGTTACCAGCCTCAGAAAGTGCAGTCCAAATAGGTGAACAGATGATCTCTGCATGTGTGGTTACCATCGTGAAGCATGGAGGAGGAGGTGTTATGGTGTGGGGGTGCTTTGCTGGAGACAATGTCAGTGATTTATTTAGAATTCAAGGCACACTTAACTAACAGGACAATGACCCAACACACCTCCAGGCTGTGTACGGGCTATTTGACCAAGAAGGAGAGTCATGGAGTGCTGCATCAGATGACCTGGCCTCCACAATCACCCAACCTCAACCCAATTGAGATGGTTTGGGATGAGTTGGACCGCAGAGTGAAGGAAAAGCAGCCAGCAAGTGCTCAGCATATGTGTGAACTCCTTCAAGACTGTTGGAAAAGCATTCCAGGTGAAACTGGTTGAGAGAATGCCAAGAGTGTGCAAATCAAGGCAAGGCAAACTTTTTTGGTTACTACATGATTCCATATGTGTTATTCCATAGTTTTGATGTCTTCAGCATTAGTATACAATGTAGAAAACAGTAAAAATAAAGAAAAACCCTTGAATGAGTAGGTGTGTCCAAACTTTTGACTGGTACTGTATTTCCAATTAAAATGACTTAATTGCTTCATGTGTATACTCTAAACCAATAAAAACGATGTCCTTTATCCCCTAAAAAAAAGCTTTAAAATTAGCTTCAAACGAGTCAGTAGACTTAAACAGGAGATGAAACACACAACTACCAAAGACCTCCCGGTCAACTGCAACTAATTAACATGAAGAAAAAAAATGAAGAAATTAAAAAAGACATCTGGACAGCCTGCCGTGGTGAGAGGAGTGACAGCTGCTCTGTGTGTCACAAAACAGATGAGGTGATTCTGAAGAAATAAACTGTCACATGCGCTCTTCTCCTCTCCTTTCTGAGGCGAGGCTCCAAAACTGGGACCACGCAACTCCTGTCACTTCCCATCTCACCCTGCTTTCCTCTCACCCCCTCTTCTCCCCCGTGAGTGGGAACCGAGGTGGAGACAGCCCGGATACATGTTTTGTGAGTCGCATGCCACGCCAGGGTGATACATTGGGCTGCAACAGATGGCCGTTACCCTATCCCCAGCCGGTGGTGGAATAAACACGGCTGTTTCCATCAGTTTCTATCCCAGTGGCTAAAGTCTGCCCGGTAATGAGGAGCGGCAGTTTGTTCAAGCACCTGTTACATGTGTTGATTTAAACCTGTGTTTGAACCAGTCTGTTTTAATATATTCTAGTGTCAATTTCAATAAATATGGAACATCTAGGTTTTAAAAGTAGAAATGGGACGTCGAAAGGTGAGTAGCCCCTGATTTTACTGCTATTTTAACATGGCCTCCTGTTTTCTCTAAGGAGTACAAAGGCACATTGTGAATGAGATCGGAACACATCTCTCCAGGGGACGGGAGTCATTCAGACAATATGTCAGAGCAACACAGAACCAAATGTTTCTGTGCTCTCATCAAAGCACACAATGTCACGTGGAACAAGCGTTGGCGCCTGAGCCATATGCTACACATGCGTTGCATTCCCTCAGTCTCGTCTTCAATGGATACAGATTGTCTTCTTGTTCCGAAGACACTTTGATGGAAGCCTAGTGGTGTGTCACCATATCCTCATACATTATGGGCAGGAAGGAGAGACGGCTGATGTTTTACAGCAGCAGGAAGACGGTAACCAAATCCCAACCTAATCACAACGCTCCCTCCTAATCTGCATCTGCCTAACAGAGTTTGCATCTTTCCACTTCCTTCCCCGGCTGGGAACTAACGTGGAAGTGATTACCCTGCCCTTCACCAGAGGAGAACCTCCTTGAAGTTCAGAGCGAGTTGCGCTGTCAAAATACACAACCGCATCGAGTGTTAATGTCAAAACGCAAGCGTTCGTCGGGTCTCACGAATGCAGTCCCGGCTGTGGGAGACGACTGAGGCTAATTTATGGCATGTCACCCTCACGATAGGTCTTGCGTGGAAAATGAAGTGAAGTGGAGTGCCACCTGCTCGAAGGTTATGTGCAATGGCTGCCCTGTGAGCAACGTAGTTCCAAGCACGGACAACTATTATTCCCAGAACAAACAGTTCATAGTGTTTACACACTTCCAGATTCTCATTTTACACTGCAGAATGTACTAATTTCTTAAAACAGTAAACAGATGCATACTGGAAGATTGATGTTTTGTACCTGCACATAGTAGGTCCCTTTAGACTGGGCATACATCATGAGGAAGCAGTAATCCAAATTCTGCTTCGTTCGCCATCTGGAGAGGAAGAGGAGAGTGACGGGGGGTGTGGTTAGATTCACAAACCCAAACATACACACACACATACACCCACACATTCACGTACACGGATGCACAAAGGCACTGCACTCGTACACACCACACACACACACACACACACACACACACACACACACACACACACACACACACACACACACACACACACACACACACACACACACACACACACACACTCCAGCATCAATGCATGATCCACATTCAAACCAGAGCCTATGTTTCTTGACATCACACAGAGGGAATTCAAACAACGTCCACCTATTTCATTGACATTCAGGCCTGGACACAGCCAGTAAAGACACATTGTATCACTCTAGCATAACTCGGACACATGTTCTGCATCTGAATTCATAACGTAAGAACTCTATTGTCGTTTGAGTCAATATATACGGAAACCATAACCTTCTCTTCTAAGCGGAGCAGTAACCCAGTTCCTCTGTCCTCTTGTAAGAGGAGCAGCTGGAGGTGGATTAGTGGCTCCTGATTCAGATTAGGAGAAGAACATGAGGTTGTCTTTGTCACTGGATATCAATGAGATGTTGAAAATGGAGAGGAAGGAAAACAACCCTGTGCCAAGTTACTGTCTTCAGACAGACAGACAGACAGACAGAGACACACACGGTCCATCGGTTATCAAAACAAGCCGGTCATATGATAATCTATCCCCATTTACTAATACATGTCCTCCAGGAAGTGAGTGACTCGATTAGCTATGCCTATGGGAACCAAACATATGAACCTCAAGCGCACACACACACAAACAAAAACCACACACACACACTTTTTGGATGAGACAGAGACACAGAGTAACTTATATAAACACACCATGATGAAAAGGGGTATGGGTAATATGAGCCCACAGCCTACACACAACAAATCACCACGCAGGAGAAATAACAACACACTGACTAGAGCAGCCATACAGCAGGCAGCAACTACTACACCAGGAGAACAATGCCCCTGAACTCAACATACTTCTCATCGTTTCATCCAATAAAAGACGGCCCTCCGGCAGCACAAGTCCTGAGATCTGTTTGCCCATTCAAATCTTACAGTAACACCATGTGCAATGGATTCAGAGAGATACATAGTCTTTCGTTAGACTGAAATAGTAGCCTAAATAATTTACATTGTGACTCATAAGATACAGCTATTGTTGGAGGTGAACAAGGTAGCCAATGATGTCCACAATGTACTCTGAGAACACATTGAAATCTATGCCTATAAAAGAAAACAATTAGGGTTGATTAGGGTCAGATTCTGCCAAATTGAGATATACAAAAATCCTTGCCATTGAACGCTGTGTAAACATTCAAGACCAATAGCTGCCGTCTTTCGAATTGGTTGATAAGCTTTATGAATCTCAGCTGTGCCCGGGAGATAGGCTTGATGACGCACCACATCACATGCACAATACACATTATGTGGTTCTTTCCCCTAGTGCCTTTTTTCCCCATCTGGTAAATGGACAGTACACGTACCATGGGGAGGCCCGTGATAAGACACAAAGAGATCCATTCTTACCCTACCACTCCTTAAGCTATCAGTTTCACTGGGTTTCAACAAATAGTAAAGTGTTTTCCCCTAATGTGCCATTAAGATGTGGAAGGTCAGTTTAGAGATGAATGATAATGGTATAGCACTTTAATTCCATCTCAAAGTGATTACCATTATCTGGGGAGTTACTCAACCCTTCCTCATTCCATGGTTTAATAAAGTGACATTACACTTATGAATGAAAATGTGTCCAATTATTTTTAACCTCAAAAGTGGACTCATGCCAAGATGAAACCACGTTCCATCACATTGGTTGTGTAGATCCAGCTATGTGCCTCTACCCCAAATGAATGGAAAAGATTAGCACCATCTAATTCCCTGGTTTTCCTGCTTTAAATTTGTGTTAAGCCTTTCTATTTTTTGGGGTTAGAGGCATATAGCTGGATCTACACAACCAATGTCGTGGGACATCTTAACATTAGACATCTGACAAACTTTGATTTGAAAGTGTAATGTCCCTTTAAGTCAATGTGGATAAGGAACATAAGTCTGTTCTGTTCTGTGCCTCTGTAGCCCTGCCTAGGATCACTGTACGACGGCGGACCACCCTGTGCACACCAGACTGTGTTTGACTCCACAGGCAGCAGCTACAAGCTTCCGTACATCCTAAACATACCACTGTGACAAATTGTCAGATGTAACACACACGAAAACACAGACCCTTGGAAATGTTACCAAAGAACTGTAAAACTTTCTCAGATCTCCGCTGTGCTCCCAGATGTGTGGGTTAACAGTGACGCCTGCACTCGCGCACACAGACACAGACACAGAGAGACACACACACACACACACACACACACACACACACACACACACACACACACACACACACACACACACACACACACACACAAAATGGGGGAGCATGCCCAAAAACATACAACATACACATGATCACACCTAAGCACATGCACACACAGGACACAGAACACACACCCTGCGCATAGCTAAACCCCATTATTCCATTTCAACAGCTAAACCTCCCCAAATATCACGCAGGGAGATAGAGTTTTGACAATTAATAAAAAAGCTTCTAACCACAAACTTAACCACCCCAATTTAATAACAATATCAATCTGCAACGCCTGCCACATGGTTAGTTGACAAAGGGAGTTACACGGTAGTATTTAGCTTAAATTCTTGTCTTTTTGAGAAGCAAGCAGGTGGTCCATTTTTACAAGTGCACCCTAGGGCGTCCCCGACAGATGAGCACTTAAAATGCAGGGTCACGTTCCTAGGTGCTTGTTTTACATCTTCACCCAGAGAGAGCATTAGGGAAGTTGTCATGGTAGTGCAGTCTGCAGAGGGTAAATATTTGTATTTATTGTTAACGTTTAACAGTGTTTGAGTATTTATTTAAACTTTATTTTGACAGAGAGTTATGCTGAGACCAAGGTCTATTTTACAGATGAGCCCTGTATACACACCAATACACATTAACACAAGAACAATACAACATCAACACAACACCAATACAACACCAATACACATCAACACAAGAACAACACAACATCACTACAACACAAATACAAGAACAATACAACACCAACACAAGAACAATACACATCAACACAAAAACAATACAACATCAATACAACATCAACACAAGAACAATAGAACATCAATAGAACAGCAATACACATCAATACAACATCAAAACATATCAATACAACATCAACACACACCAATACAACATCAATGCACATATCAGATCCAATTCTATACACTGAATACTTATCTACTGTAAGTATCTGCGTTACAATTCGATGTTTACATGTTTTTCTATACCTTTACTTTAAGCATTAATTTGCAGGCTATGTATATACCACAAGTATTCATTAAGCCACATAAATATGATTCTCCAAGTGCTTCCCAATTCTTCCTCAACCTGGCTTCCTGCCTCCTCCTCTCTCTCTGTCTTTCCACACTATCTTGTATCAGTCCATTTGATGTGACGGATGTGAACCTGCTCCACCCGTCTTGTCCTCCTCATGCATTATGAAACAGTGTCTCAGCACAGCCTGTCTACATGTCACAAACAAGCAACCTTTACTGAACACGGACCTGGTTTCCTCTGCTTCTCTCAGAATACAGGCTAAGGAGCAAGATTGCAAATGCAGTCTGTTTGGTCCTGAATTTGAGTTGACACACATAGACAACACATTTGCACTTAGTGATGAAACAGTTCAGTACAGAATGTCTACACACAAACCCAAACCCACCCACCCATCCACCCACCCACCCACCACCCACCACACACACACTCTATAGAAAGCCTATCCATCCTGCAGTCCCCTCCTGGTACAGGGCCACTTGGTTAATCGATAGGGAACATTGTCTCATTCTCCTTGGTGAGGGCCGCGATTTTCCAACAATGATAGAGGGAGGAGAGATGAGAGCGAGAGGAGAGAGAGTGAGAGAGGGAAGAGGAGAGCGAGGATGAGGGGTGAGTAAGACATGGCTCCCGGAGCGAATCGATCGAGGGGCTCTGATTGAGCGGGCCGGACAGACAGCCTTTAATCTCAATAGACTGGTTGTGTCATCAGACCACTTCTTCTATTGTGCTGCTAAGCCCCCAGCCCAGTGCTGCGGCAGCTACAAAGTCATACTGATGACTATAGAGTGCTAACGTTATGAAATTCATCCAATCAACAAATTGCATCACATCAATGTCTCCCTGAGAACATGACACCAAAGCAAAGCACAGACCTTCACATAAGATGCATGATCCTCACCAATGCACACACCAATTAAACAATGTTACACACTAATCAGATTAAATATACAACCTACACAAAAAATACTATATGAATAAATTAAATTAAATAGGCCTTCCATCTCATCTTACAGACAGAGAGACAGATTGTTTGCGTGACAATAATAGTTTAGAGTATCTGGGCTGATTTGATATTGATTCGTCATCTCTCTGTCCGTCTGTCTGCCTGATGCGGGATTGATTCGTCTGCCTGGTTGATCTGCCATTGCTTTACTTGGTCAGGATGATCTGGGAACAATTAGTCCATTAGCCCGATCTGCCATGAGTTTGTCTTTAGGGGGAAACCTTGCACTCTGTTCGAAAATACTAACTTCCAGCTTTATAGTATTGAGTTAAGACTGTAAACAGAAGAAATCAGATCCGTGTTGCATTCTGAAGCTAATGAACAGTGATGAAATAAGATTCGTGTTGCATTCTGAAGCTAATGAACAGTGATGAAATAAGATTCGTGTTGCATTCTGAAGCTAATGAACAGGGATGAAATAAGATCCGTGTTGCATTCTGAAGCTAATGAACAGTGATGAAATAAGATCCGTGTTGCATTCTGAAGCTAATGAACAGTGATGAAATAAGATCCGTGTTGCATTCTGAAGCTAATGAACAGGGATGAAATAAGATCCGTGTTGCATTCTGAAGCTAATGAACAGGGATGAAATAAGATCCGTGTTGCATTCTGAAGCTAATGAACAGTGATGAAATAAGATCCGTGTTGCATTCTGAAGCTAATGAACAGGGATGAAATAAGATCCGTGTTGCATTCTGAAGCTAATGAACAGTGATGAAATAAGATCCGTGTTGCATTCTGAAGCTAATGAACAGTGATGAAATAAGATCCGTGTTGCATTCTGAAGCTAATGAACAGTGATGAAATAAGATCCGTGTTGCATTCTGAAGCTAATGAACAGGGATGAAATAAGATCCGTGTTGCATTCTGAAGCTAATGAACAGTGATGAAATAAGATCCGTGTTGCATTCTGAAGCTAATGGACAGTGATGAAATAAGATCCGTGTTGCATTCTGAAGCTAATGAACAGTGATGAAATAAGATCCGTGTTGCATTCTGAAGCTAATGAACAGTGTGTAAGAATCAAATGGAAAACATCTTAGCACAACATACGGTCAGATGAAGCAGATGCTAAGCTACAGGACTGTTTTGCTAGCAAAGACTGGAATATGTTCCGGGATTCTTCCGATTGCATTGAGGAGTACACCACATCAGTCACTGGCTTCATCAATAAGTGCATCGATGACGTCGTCCCCACAGTGACTGTACATATATACCCCAACCAGAAGCCACGGATTACAGGCAACATCCGCACTGAGCTAAAGGGTAGAGCTGCAGCTTTCAAGGAGCGGGACTCTAACCCGGAAGCCCTCCAACGAACCATCAAACAGGCAAAGTGTCAATACAGGACTAAGATCAAATCGTGCTACACCGGCTCCGACACTCGGCTGTGGCAGGGCTTGCAAACTATTACAGACTACAAAGGGAAGCACAGCCGAGAGCTTCCCAGTGACACGAGCCTACCAGACGAGCTAAATAACTTCTATGCTCACTTCGAGGCAAGTAACACTGAAACATGCATGAGAGCATCAGCTGTTCCGGACGACTGTGTGATCACGCTCTCTGCAGCCGATGTGAGTAAGACCTTTAAACAGGTCAACATTCACAAGGCTGCAGGGCCAGACGGATTAGCAGGACGTGCACTCTGAATATGTGCTGACCAACTGTCAAGTGTCTTCACTGACATTTTCAACCTCTCTCTGTCTGAGTCTGTAATACCAACATGTTTCAAGCAGACCACCATAGTCCCTGTGCCCAAGAATACTAAGGTAACCTGCCGTAGCACTCACATCTGTAGCCATGAAATGTTTTGAAAGGCTGGTCATGGCTCACATCAACACCATTATCCCAGAAAGCCTAGACCCACTCAAATTTGCATGCCGCCCCAAAAGATCCACAGATGATGCAATCTTTATTGCACTCCACACTGCCCTTTCACACCAGGACAAAAGGAGCACCTATGTGAGAATGCTATTCATTGACTACAGCGCAGCGTTCAACACCGTGGTGCCCTCAAAGCTTATCACTAAGCTAAGGACCCTGGTACTGAACACCTCCCTCTGCAACTGGATCCTGGACTTCCTGGCGGGCCACCCCCAGGTGGTAAGGGTAGGTAAAAACACATCCGCCACACTGATCATCAACACGGGGGCCCCTCAGGGGTGCGTGCTCAGTCCCCTCCTGTACTCCCTGTTCACCCATGACTGCATGGTCAGGCACGACTCCAACACCATCATTAAGTTTGCCGATGACACACAGCCTGATCACTGACAACGACGAGACAGCCTATAGGGTGGAGGTCAGAGACCTGACCATGTGGTGCAAGAACAACAACCTCTCCCTCATCGTGATCAAGACAAAGGAGATGATTGTGAACTACAGGAAAAAGAGGACAGAGTACACTCCTATTCGCATCGATGGGGCTGTAGTGGAGCAGGTTGAGAGCTTCAAGTTCTTTGGTATCCACATCACCAACAAACTAACATGGTCCAAGCACACCAAGACAGTCGTGAAGAGGGCACGACAAAACCTATTCCCCTCAGGAGACTGAAAAGATTTGGCATGGGGTCCTCAGATCCTCAAAAGGTTCTACAGCTGCACCATCGAGAGCATCCTGATGGGTTGCATCACTGCCTGGTAAGACACTAGAGAGGGTAGTGTATATGGCCCAGTACATCACTGGGGCCAAGCTTCCTGCCATTCAGGACCTCTATACCAGGCAGTGTCAGAGGAAGGCCCTAAAATGGTCAAAGACTCCACCCACCCTAGTCATAGACTGTTCTCTCTGCTACGGCATAGCAAGTGGTACCGGAGAGTCCAAGAGACTTCTAAACAGCTTTTACCCCAAAGCCATAAGACTCCTGAATGGCTACCCAGACTATTTGCACTGCCCCTCCCCCCTCCTTTACACGGCTGCTACTCTACTATTTACTCTAGTATACTCTACTATTTTCTATGCATAGTCACTTTAATAACTCTACCTACATGTACATATTACCTCGACTAACCGGTGCCTCCGCACATTGACTCTGTTCCCGGTACCCCCTGTATATAGATTGTTATTTTACCGCTGCTCTTTAATTATTTGTTTCTTTTATATCTTTTTTGGGGGGTATTTTTCTTAAAACTGCATTGTTGGTTAAGGGCTTGTAAGTAAGCATTTCAATGTATTCGGCGCGTGTTGTATTCGGCGCAATGTATTCGGCGCAATGTATTGTATTCGGCGCATGTGACAAATGTAATTGTATTTTATTTTGATTTGTATTTAAAACCTCTTAAGGATCGGACCCTTTTTTTCAATTTTCGCCTAAAATGACATACCCAAATCTGTAGCTCAGGCCCTGAAGCAAGGATATGCATTTTCTTGGTACCATTTGAAAGGAAACACTTTGAAGTGTGTGTAAATGTGAAAGGAATGAAGGAGAATATAACACAATAGATCTGGTAAAAGACAATACAAAGAAAAAAACAAAAACATTTTTTGTACCATCATCTTTGAAATGCAAGAGAAAGGCCATAATCTATTATTCCAGCCCAGGTGCAATTAAAATGTTGGCCACTAGATGGCAGCAGTGTATGTGCAACGTTTTAGACTGATCCAATGAACCATTGCATTTTTGTTCAAAATGTTGCGTCAAGACCACCCAAATGTGCCTAATTTGTTTATTAATAACTTTTCATGTTCAAAACTGTTCACTCTCCTCAAACAATAGCATTGTATTATTTCCTTGTAATAGCTACTGTAAATTGGACAGTGCAGCTAGATTAACAAAAATGTAAGCTTTCTGCCAATATCAGATATGTCTTTGTCCTGGGAAATTTTCTTGTTACTTACAACCTCATGCTAATCGCATTAGCCTACGTTAGCTCAACCGTCCTGCAGGGGACCCACCGATCCTGAAGAAGAGTGTTACAGTGTGAGTGTGTCCACATTTAACTCCCCTACCTATGGCCTACTCATTTCATTAATCTCCTCCCACCTCCTCTTTTTTTTTTTTCCTCTTCATCTATCTCCATCCATCCATCCACCCACCAATCCAACTCTCTTCCTCCCTCCATCCCCCTCACCACAGCAGCACAGGCTGACTGCGGTTGCAACGTGATCCCCGTATGCGGTTGATATTTCATCAGTCACGGTTCATCTCCCAGGGCCTCATGATTGGGCTGACTCCATCAAAGAGAGAGGGATAGAGGGAGGAGAGGAAGGAGGGTGAGACAAAGGGGGCATCGAGGGCCCCATCAGCTTTGACACACAGACCAAGCCTGGCACTGTCCTGATGGAGCCATTACTGGAGCGGTAAAGAGAAAGAGGAGAGGAGAGGAAGATGGAGATACGGAGAAAGGAGAGCGAGCGGCCTACTGTATCTTGCCAATGAATGAATTAACACACTGACTCTCTCACAGTCTCTCCCTCTTCTACTTTCTCCCTCCCTCTCTATGTCAGACCCAGCGTCCCAGATACTACCACACACAGAGCAGAACACATGCACATGCAAACTCACACGCACTCCATTCCTCCTTAAATGTCTCTCATTCTGCATCTCTCTCTCTCTCTCTCTCTCTCTCTCTCTCTCTCTCTCTCTCTCTCTCAAGATTAAGTTAATTAACTTTGAATGGAATATCTGCACAGCTGCAGGCTGCAGCCTTAACACATCCACTGCATTTAGATTTTATTCTTGGGATTTAGTTTACCACTGCATTGTAACTTTACAACATAAAATATAACCAATAATATAACGTATATTACAGTATATCACTGGTGACAAGAATGAAATTCAACTAAACACTGCAATAGACTATAGGGGAAAACGAGTCGAATACACTTCTTCATTCTAAGTGGTATGCCTGTGACAGAATTAGGGATGAACATATTGGAATCGGCCGATATTAGCTAAAAATGCCAACATCGGTATCGGCCGATGTCTAGTTCAACGCCCGATGTGCAAAACCGATGTCAAAGCTGACGTGCATACCTATATAACGAAAGTACATTACGTAATGACGCCTCGTAAAATGTTGCACTATACATGAAACACAGCATACCTAAACTAGCCCACAATGTCTGCTGTGTGGATCAAGCAGTCAACAAGTCAACAAGGAGTCATTTGAAAGAGTAACAACATTTCAGCGAGACAACTCAAAGGTGAAATCCATTAAAGGCAAGATAATGGAATTCATTGCCCTTGACAATCAACCGTTCTCTGTCATGGGTGATGTTAGTTTTCGCCGACTGGTCGAGCACCGGTTAACACTACTTTTCCGATGTTGCCCTACCGTGGTTACACAGTAGTAGCGATACTGCTATTAGCTTCATGTCATACATACTATGGAACACCGTTTGGGTCTTTGCGTGTCAAAAAAGATACAGTAGCACTGTCAAAGCTGTACAAAAAAGTCAGGAAACAAGCAAACACCGGCCACGAACGATGTGTTTACAATACCATGTTGGTAATAAAACTTCTGGGGTAGCTAGCTTTAGCTTGGTACCTAGCTAGCACCAATACAACCAGCCTGAAAACAATGACCAGTAAAAACTGCAGTCATTTTCACAATTCTTAGCAATGATTTAGGAATCCTTGTAAGTATTAGCTAGGCTGCCACTTGTCGTTCGCCTGTTGAAATTGAACTTCAGCTCATGAAAATAAATAGTTAGCCAGCTACTTAACCCTGTGGCCCAAAGCTAACGTTATAAGCAGCCAGCTAGCTTAATCTGGCTAGTGATGCTCGACCGGACCGGATTATGTGTTGTGAAGCTAGCCACAATAAGGATTAGGCACAATAATGGAATTTGCGGTTTGCCTTCAACATAAACATATGTCATTGACAGTGATGCAAATGAATACAAATAGTATAATTATGCCATACTTTTACTTTGAAGGCTAACCGCAAAGTCCACTATTGTGGCTAATCCTTATTGTGGCTAGCTTCACATAGATGGGTCCGACCACCATTAATCAAATAAGAACTGTTTTATAAATTAGGGTTATTATTTTAGATGATGATACCTAGCTATATAGTTAGCTAGCTAACTATTGCTACTGAAACAGATTATGTCGTGTGGCTATGTTTTTGGGGAAGAACATTATTTGCATCCATGAGCTAGCTAGCTTTTTTATATGACCAGCACTGTAGGTGCACAAGACAACTTTACCAGCATCATAGCATACGTATCGATGAATCGTTGTGACATATGAAATACGAGTGATAGTGTAATCAATCCGTAGTAACTGCGTAAAAAAATTTATGAACGCGTTAAATTATTATGTAACGTGCAGTCATATTCAGGTCCTGATTGGTCAACAAGCTTATTTGACACGTCAAATAGTGTTATTTGACAGGTCAAATTGTGTTAAATAGTATATTTTTGGACACGGAAAGACGCAAACGGCGTTCCATAGAAATCCTGGTTGAAAATGAAACAACTGAACGAAAGAACAATGAAAGAGCACAGCAAGTAAGTGAAATAAATAGGTTTTGATTATGTTTTACTGGTAATGGGGGACATATGAAAATGGGGACAATGGGGACATTGTAACACCCTGGCCATAGAGAGGGGTTTTTTGGTTCTTTATTTTGGTTAGGCCAGGGTGTTACATTGGGTGGGCGTTCTATGTTCTTTTTCTATGTTTTTGTATTTCTTTGTTTTGGGCCGTGTGTGGCTCCCAATCAGGCACAGCTGAAGTTCGTTGTTGTTGATTGGGAGTCACACATAAGGAGCATGTGTTTCCTTTGGGTTTTGTGGGGGATTGTTTCTGTCATTGTGTTTCACCTGACAGGACTGTTTGGCTGTCAGTTTCTTGTTTTGTAATTGTATAGTGTTCCGTTTAAGAATTAAATATGATGAACACTAACTCCGCTGCGTTTTGGTCCACTCTCTCTCATGGCAGTCGTTACAGAATCCCCCACCAACAACGGACCAAGCAGCGGAGGAAGGAGCAGCGCCAGGAGGAGCAAGGATCCTGGACCAGAGAGAGAAAGGACTGGACATGGGAGGACATCCTGGACGGCAAGGGATACTACACTTGGGAAGAGATCCTGGTCGGAAGGGATCGCCTCCCATGGGAACAGGTAGAGGCACTCAGAAGAGTGGAGGCAGCAGGAAAGAAGGACCAACGGTATGAGGGAACACGGCTGGCAAGGAAGCCCGAGAGGCAACCCAAAAAAATGTTTGGGGGGGCACACGGGGAGTGTGGCAGAGTCAGGTTGGAGACCTGAGCCAGCTCCTCGTGCTTACAGGAGGCAGCGCAGTACTGGTCAGACACCGTGTTATGCGGTAAAGCGCACGGTGTCCCCAGTACGCGTGGAGAGCCCGGTGCGCTACATCCCAGCTGCTAACATCTGCCGGGGGAGGTTGGGCATCGAGCCAGGACGGGTTGTGCAGGCCGTGCGCTCTAGACCTCCAGTGCGTCTTCAGGACCCGGTCTATCCTGTGCCTGCGCCCAGGACTAGGCCTCCAGTGGGTCTCCCCATCTTGGTTAAACCTGTGCCTCCTCCTCGGACCAGGCCTCCAGTGGGTCTCCCCATCCTGGTTAAGCCTGTGCCTCCTCCTCGGACCAGGCCTCCAGTGGGTCTCCCCATCCTGGTCTGTCCTGTGCCTGCTCCATGGACCAGGCCTCCAGTGGGTCTCCCCATCCTGGTTCGTCCTGTGCCACCTCCCAGGACTAGGCCTCCAGTGGGTCTCGCCAGTCCGGAGCCGCCAGAGCCGCCCGCCAGTCAGGAGCCGCCAGAGCCGCCCGCCAGTCAGGAGCCGCCAGAGCCGCCAGCCAGTCAGGAGCCGCAAGAGCCGCCCGCCAGTCAGGAGCCGCCAGAGCCGCCCGCCAGCTGGGCGCAGCAAGGGACACCCGCCAGCCGGGCGCAGCCAGGGTCGTCCGCCAGCCGGGCGCAACAAGGGTCGCCCGCTAGCCGGACGAAGTCAGGGTCGCCCACCAGACATTCGGCGCGGCCAGGTGCGCCACCTAAGAGGGGGACGCCAAAGGTGGAACAGAGGCCACGTCCCGCACCTGAGCCGCCGCCGTAAGAACGCCCACCCGGACCCTCCCCTTCAGTGTCAGGTTTTGCGGCCGGAGTCCGCACCTTGGGGGGGGTACTGTAACGCCCTGGCCATAGAGAGGGGTTTTTGTTCTTTATTTTGGTTAGGCCAGGTTCGCTGTTGTTGATTGGGAGTCACACATAAGGAACATTGTTCTTTTTCTATGTTTTTGTATTTCTTTGTTTTGGGCCGTGTGTGGCTCCCAATCAGGCACAGCTGAAGTTCGTTGTTGTTGATTGGGAGTCACACATAAGGAGCATGTGTTTCCTTTGGGTTTTGTGGGGGATTGTTTCTGTCATTGTGTTTCACCTGACAGGACTGTTTGGCTGTCAGTTTCTTGTTTTGTAATTGTATAGTGTTCCGTTTAAGAATTAAATATGATGAACACTAACTCCGCTGCGTTTTGGTCCACTCTCTCTCATGGCAGTCGTTACAGACATACGGAAAATGCCAACAAAATAACTTTTTGGTCAGTGGTGTGTGTGTGTGTGCGTGTGTGTGCGTGTAACCTTTATTTAACTAGACAAGTCAGTTAAGAACAAATTCTTATTTATAATGATGACCTACCCCGGCCGAACCCAGACGACGCTGGGCCAATTGTGCGCCGCCCTATGAGACTCCCAATCAGGATGTGATACAGCCTGGATTCGAACCAGGGACTGTAGTGACACCTCTTGCACTGAGTTGCAGTGCCTTACACCGCTGCGTCTATGTGTGTGAGTTAACTATTTTACTGTACTAGAATGCTTAAGGCCCCTAAAATCTGAAATATCGGTATTGGGTTTTTTGGCAAGGAAAGAATCGGATATCGGTATCGGCCAAAAATGTCATATCGGTGCATCACTAGATAGAATAATTCCATCCCGCCTCGCCTGGTCGCAAACTCACAACCCTCTGCATTGTAACAACGTGTATGGATACGGGGCAACAGTACTTAGGTCTTAGGAGAGCAGGTGTGTGGACATTGGACCAGAGCCAGAGCTACATAGCATGACTAAACATTGCATGACTCTCAGTTCACCCATTCGCCGTGGTGAACTGAGAGCGACACCCTGTCCTGGTTGTCTTAGTGCTGATGCTCCACTTCTAGTCCAGATCACCGGTCAGTCATCTGGAAGACATGACGGTGATGACAGTTGGTCTGAGACACACTCTTTCTGTCTCTCTTCCTCTTCATCATCGTCTCTCTCTCTCTCTCCCTCTTCATCATCTCTCTCCTTCTTCCTCTTCATCGTCTCTTTCTTCTTCGTCCCGCTCCCTCTTCATCATCGTCTCTCTTCCTCTTCATCATCATTGTTACGGGTCTAGTCTCTCTCCTTCCTCTTCATCATCGTCACTCTTCCTCTTCCTCATCGTCTCTCTACCTCTTCATCCTCGTCTCTCTCCCTCTTCATCATCATCTCTCACACTCTTCCTCTTCATCATCGTCTCTCTCTTCATCCTCGTCTCTCTCCCTCTTCATCATCATCTCTCACACTCTTCCTCTTCATCATCGTCTCTCGCACTCTTCCCCTTCATCATCGTCCCTCTCCTTCCTCTTCATCATTGTCTCTCACTCTTCCTCTTCATCATCGTCTCTCTCCCTCTTCCTCGTTGTCTCTCTCCCTCTTCCTCGTTGTCTCTCTCCCTCTACATCATCATCTTTCCCTCTTCCTCTACATCGTCTCTCTCCCTCTTCTTCATCATCATCTCTCTCCCTCTTCCTCTCTCCCTATCATTCTTTATAATTTTCGATCTGAAAAACTCTGTCACTTTCTCTCCTTCTCTGGAAGACATGGCAATCTCTCGCTCTCTCTCACACACACATTCTATCTCGCTCACTTCATTTTCAATCTTAACCACTCTTTTCTCTGAAATGCTCCCTTTCCTTTATCCATTCCATCTTATTGTGATTCCATCACACATCCTAACTGTCTCTCTCGCTTTAGCTCTTGTTAATTGCCACATCTTTGGTTTTGCTGTTCCCATATATATTCTCTCTCATGTGTATTTGGTGTGTTTCTCTGGTGTGTTTCTCCTCCCAGACAGAGATCTGTCCTGTCAATCAGCAGTGATGGAAAAAGTACTCAATTGTCATACTTGAGGAAAAGTAAAGATACCTTAATAGAAAATGACTGAAGTAAAAGTGAAAGTCACCCATTAAAACACAAAGTATTTGGTTTTAAATATATTTAAGTATCAAAGTAAATGGAATTGCTAAAATGTACTTACAGTTGAAGTCAGAAGTTTACATACACCTTTGCCAAATACATTTAAACTCAGTTTTTCACAATTCCTTACATTTAATCTCAGTAAAAACTCCCTGTTTTAGGTCAGTTAGGATCACCACTTTATTTTAAGAATGTGAAATGTCAGAATGATTGTAGAGAGAATGATTTATTTCAGCTTTTATTTCTTTCATCACATTCCCAGTGGGTCAGAAGTTTACATACACTCAATTAGTATTTGGTAGCATTGCCTTTAAATTGTTTAACTTGGGTCAAACGTTTCGGGTAGCCTTCCACAAGCTTCCCATAATAAGTTGGGTGAATTTTGGCCCATTCCTCCTGACAGAGCTGGTGTAACTGAGTCAGGTTTGTAGGCCTCCTTGCTCGCACATACTTTTTCAGTTCTGCCCACACATTTTCTATAGGATTGAGGTCAGGAATTTGTGATGGCCACTCCAATACCTTGACTTTGTTGTCCTTAAGCCATTTTGCCACAACAATACCCACATTATTTTCCTTCCACATGATGCCATCTATTTTGTGACGTGCACCAGCCCCTCCTGCAGCAATGCACCCCCACAACATGATGCTACCACCCCCGTGCTTCACGGTTGGGATGGTGTTCTTTGGCTTGCAAGCCTCCTCCTTTTCCTCCAAACATAACAATGGTCATTATGGCCAAACAGTTCTATTTTTGTTTCATCAGACCAGAGGACATTTCTCCAAAGAGTACAATCTTTGTCCCCATGTGCAGTTGCAAACCGTAGTCTGGCTTTTTTATGGGGGTTTTGGAGCAGTGGCTTCTTCCTTGCTGAGCGGCCTTTCAGGTTATGTCGATATAGGACTCGTTTTACTGTGGATATAGATAGTTTTGTACCTGTTTCCTCCAGCATCTTCACAAGGTCCTTTGCTGTTGTTCTGGGATTGATGTGCACTTTTCGCACCAAAGTATGTTCATCTCTAGGAGACAGAACGCGTCTCCTTCCTGAGCAGTATGACGGCTGCGTGGTCCCATGGTGTTTATACTTGCGTACTACTGTTTGTACAGATTAACGTGGTACCTTCAGGTGCTTGGAAATTGCTCCCAAGGATGAACCAGACTTGTGGAGGTCTACAATTTTTCCCGAGGTCTTGGCTGATTTCTTTTGATTTTCCCATGATGTCAAGCAAAGAGGCACTGAGTTTGAAGGTAGGCCTTGAAATACATCCACAGGTACACCTCCAATTGACTCAACTGATGTCAATTAGCCTATCAGAAGCTTCCATAGCCATGACATCATTTTCTGGAATTTTCCAAGCTGTTTAAAGGCACAGTCAACTTAGTGTATGTAAACTTCTGACCCACTGGAATTGTGATACAGTGAATTATAAGTGAAATAATCTGTCTGAAAACAATTGTTGGAAAAATTACTTGCGTAATGCACAAAGTAGATGTCCTAACCGACTTGCCAAAATTATAGTTTGTTAACAATAAATTTGTCGAGTGGTTGAAAAACGAGTTTTCCTGACTCCAACCTAAGTGTACGTAAACTTCCGACTTCAAACTGTAAGTATCAAAAGTAAAAGTATAAACCATTTCAAATTCCTTATATTAAGCGAACCAGATGGCACAATCATTTTTTTGACAGATAGCCAGGGTCACACTCCAACACTCAGACATAATTTACAAATGAAGCATTTGTGTTTAGTGAGTCCGCCAGACCAGAGGCAGTAGGGATGACCAGGGATGTTCTTTTGATAAGTGTGTGAATTGGACCATTTTCCTGTCAAAATGCAAAGAGTACTTTTGGGTGTCAGGGAAAATGTACAGAATAAAAAGTACATTATTTTCTTTAGGAATGTAGTGAAGTAAAAGTAACAGTTGCCAAAAATATAAATAGTGAAGTAAAATCCATATTCCCAAAACAACTACTTGAGTAGTACTTTAAAGTAGTTTTACTTAAGTACTTTACACCACTGCCAATCTGTGAGTCTGTGAGTGTGTGTGCATATGTGCCTGTCTGTGTCTGTGTGTAGTGCATGTGTGTGTGTTTGTGTGTGTGTTTGTGTTTGTGTGTGTGTTTGGCTAGTTAAATACCTAAGCAAGTAGGCCTCCCGAGTGGTGCAGTGATCTAAGACACTGCATCACAGTGCTATCTGTGCCACTAGAGATTCTGGGTTCGTGACCGGGAGACCCACGGGGCGGCGTACAATTGGCCTAGCATCGCCCAGGTTAGGGGAGGGTTTGGTCGGCAGGGATGTTTCCTTGTCCCATCGCGCACTAGCGACTTCTGTGGCGGGCTGACACAGTCGCCAGGTGCACGATGTTTCCTCCGACACATTGGTGCGGCTGGCTTCCGGGTTAAGTTGGCATTGTGTCAAGAAGCACTGCGGCTTGGATTGGCTTAGTTGGGTTATGTTTCAGAGGACGCACGGCTCTCGAACTTTCGCCTCCCCCGAGTCCGTACGGGAGTTGCAGCGATGAGACAAGACTAACTACCAATTGGATACCACGAAATTAGGGAGGAAAATAAATAAATAATACCTCAGCGAGGCACGGGCCCCTGTCTTAAGTGGGCCTCATGAATTAGCCATGGCAGTAGCTTGCAGCAGGTGCCATTCCCGCTGCTTACACTCTCATTACTGCAGCACAAACAGTGCATTCGGAAAGTATTCATACCCTTTCCCTTTTTCCACATTTTGTTATGTTACAGCCTCAATCAAAAATGGATTAAAAAAACAAACACACACAATACCCCATAATGAAAAAGCAAAAACAGGTTTTTTGAAATTGTTGCAAATTTATAAAAAACAAAAAACAGAAATATTACATTTACATAAGTATTCAGACCCTTTGCTATGAGATTCGAAATTGAGCTCAGGTACATCCTGTTTCCAATTATCATTATTGAGATGTTTCCACAACTTGATTGGAGTCCACCTGTGGTAAATTCAAATGATTGGATATGATTTTGAAAGGCACACACCTGTCTATATACGGTCCCACAGTTGACAGTGCATGTCAGAGCAAAAACCAAGCCATGAGGTCGAAGGAATTGTCCGTAGAGCTCCGAGACAGGATAGTGTCGAGGCACAGATCTGGGGAAGGTTACCAAAACATTTCTGCAGCATTGAAGGTCCCCAATAACACAGTGGCCTCCATCATTCTTAAATGGAAGTTTGGACTGTGAGACTAGTCACGATCGAGGATCGAACGGAGCAAAGTACAGAGAGATCCTTGATGAAAACCTGCTCCAGAACACTCAGGACCTCAGACTGGGGAGAAGGTTCACCTTCCAACAGGACAACAACCCTAAGAAACCAGCCAAGACAACGCAGGAGTGACTTTGGGACAAGTCTCTGAATGTTCTTGAGTGTCCCAGCCAGAGCCCGGACTTGAACCCGATCGAACATCTCTGGGGAGACCTGAAAATAGCTGTGCAGCGACGCTTCCCATCCAACCTGACAGAGCTTGAGAGGATCGGCAGAGAAGAATGGGAGAAACTCCTCAAATACAGGTGTGCCAAGCTTGTATCGTCATACCAAAGACTCAAGACTGTAATCGCTGCCAAAGGTGCTTCAACAAAGTACTGAGTAAAGGGTCTGAGTACTTATGTAATTGTAATTTCAGTTTTTTTTATTTTCAATACATTTGCAAAAATGTTTAGAATAATGCTGTAATGGAAAAAGGCAAGGGGCCTGAATACTGTACTATAATCACTACCAGTCTTCAGTAAAGTACCTCTCCTCTCATCTCTGATCTATAATCACTACCAGTCTTCAGTAAAGTACCTCTCCTCTCCTCTCTGATCTATAATCACTACCAGTCTTCAGTAAAGTACCTCTCCTCTCCTCTCCTCTCTGATCTATAATCACTACCAGTCTTCAGTAAAGTACCTCTCCTCTCTTCTCTGATCTATAATCACTACCAATCTTCAGTAAAGTACCTCTCCTCTCCTCTCTGATCTATAATCACTACCAGTCTTCAGTAAAGTACCTCTCCTCTCTGATCTATAATCACTACCAGTCTTCAGTAAAGTACCTCTCCTCTCTGATCTATAATCACTACCAGTCTTCAGTAAAGTACCTCTCCTCTCCTCTCTGATCTATAATCACTACCAGTCTTCAGTAAAGTACCTCTCCTCTCCTCTCTGATCTATAATCACTACCAGTCTTCATTAAAGTACCTCTCCTCTCCTCTCCTCTCCTCTCTGATCTATAATCACTACCAGTCTTCAGTAAAGTACCTCTCCTCTCCTCTCTGATCTATAATCACTACCAGTCTTCAGTAAAGTACCTCTCCTCTCCTCTCTGATCTATAATCACTACCAGTCTTCAGTAAAGTACCTCTCCTCTCTTCTCTGATCTATAATCACTACCAATCTTCAGTAAAGTACCTCTCCTCTCCTCTCTGATCTATAATCACTACCAGTCTTCAGTAAAGTACCTCTCCTCTCTGATCTATAATCACTACCAGTCTTCAGTAAAGTACCTCTCCTCTCTGATCTATAATCACTACCAGTCTTCAGTAAAGTACCTCTCCTCTCCTCTCTGATCTATAATCACTACCAGTCTTCAGTAAAGTACCTCTCCTCTCCTCTCTGATCTATAATCACTACCAGTCTTCATTAAAGTACCTCTCCTCTCCTCTCCTCTCCTCTCTGATCTATAATCACTACCAGTCTTCAGTAAAGTACCTCTCCTCTCCTCTCTGATCTATAATCACTACCAGTCTTCAGTAAAGTACCTCTCCTCTCCTCTCTGATCTATAATCACTACCAGTCTTCAGTAAAGTACCTCTCCTCTCTGATCTATAATCACTACCAGTCTTCAGTAAAGTACCTCTCCTCTCCTCTCCTCTCTGATCTATAATCACTACCAGTCTTCAGTAAAGTACCTCTCCTCTCCTCTCTGATCTATAATCACTACCAGTCTTCAGTAAAGTACCTCTCCTCTCCTCTCTGATCTATAATCACTACCAGTCTTCAGTAAAGTACCTCTCCTCTCCTCTCTGATCTATAATCACTACCAGTCTTCAGTAAAGTACCTCTCCTCTCCTCTCCTCTCTGATCTATAATCACTACCAGTCTTCAGTAAAGTACCTCTCCTCTCCTCTCTGATCTATAATCACTACCAGTCTTCAGTAAAGTACCTCTCCTCTCCTCTCCTCTCTGATCTATAATCACTACCAGTCTTCAGTAAAGTACCTCTCCTCTCCTCTCCTCTCCTCTCTGATCTATAATCACTACCAGTCTTCAGTAAAGTACCTCTCCTCTCCTCTCCTCTTTGATCTATAATCACTACCAGTCTTCAGTAAAGTACCTCTCCTCTCCGATCTATAATCACTACCAGTCTTCAGTAAAGTACCTCTCCTCTCTGATCTATAATCACTACCAGTCTTCAGTAAAGTACCTCTCCTCTCCTCTCTGATCTATAATCACTACCAGTCTTCAGTAAAGTACCTCTCCTCTCCTCTCTGATCTATAATCACTACCAGTCTTCAGTAAAGTACCTCTCCTCTCCTCTCTGATCTATAATCTCTACCAGTCTTCAGTAAAGTACCTCTCCTCTCCTCTCCTCTCTGATCTATAATCACTACCAGTCTTCAGTAAAGTACCTCTCCTCTCCTCTCCTCTCTGATCTATAATCACTACCAGTCTTCAGTAAAGTACCTCTCCTCTCCTCTCCTCTTTGATCTATAATCACTACCAGTCTTCAGTAAAGTACCTCTCCTCTCCTCTCTGATCTATAATCACTACCAGTCTTCAGTAAAGTACCTCTCCTCTCCTCTCTGATCTATAATCTCTACCAGTCTTCAGTAAAGTACCTCTCCTCTCCTCTCTGATCTATAATCACTACCAGTCTTCAGTAAAGTACCTCTCCTCTCATCTCTGATCTATAATCACTACCAGTCTTCAGTAAAGTACCTCTCCTCTCCTCGCCACATCGTTTGTTATTTTTTTTCTCTTACTCTTTCCCTTCCACTTATTTTTCATTCATTCATTCACCCCTCTCTCTCATTTTTGTGTGTGAGTGTAGGGATGAATGTGTTTCTGGCGGGATTTAGGATTGACGAGAGTGCCCTCCCATTCCCAAACTAGTAATCCTGTCAGAGTGAACCTGTTAAAAGCCTCTAATCTGAACAAATCTCCCTGGATTACACACCCAGGTGAGATGGAGAGCCTGGCACGCCCATGGAAAGCAGAGAGGATGAGAGGAGAATGAAAGGAGTTGGGGAGGGGGAACTTCAGATTTACTACACCTTTGCACAGCTTGATATTATTCTTCTGTATTTCTATAATAAAGCATATGTCAAAGTAGCCAAAGTAGTTAGGTACAAAGTCAGTTTATTATATCGTGACTATTCTAGAGTTTAAGTGGTGCAAGAGCTAAAGTGAGTCTACGGATTCCTTTGCCTTGGTAATTAAATAACAATGGCTGAGTTAGGAATAGAAGAGCTATGAACAGCAGCACAGACCCACAGACACACGACTGACTTGACTTCACTCAGCCAGCCTCCTTCAGCTAGCCTATTCTTCATCTAAACCACGCATCGCAGCCAAGCACTAAATAAAACAAAAGAACAGACTGACTGCACACAGAAATGATGTCTCAGACAGTCAGACACAGACACTAATAAACAAATGAAGGCCCACAAATGTAGGCATATAAACACTCACACACACTCAAACACAGTGTTAAGAAAGTATTCAAACCCCTTGACTTTTTCCACATTTTGTTGTGTTACAGCCTGCATTTTAAATTGATTAAATTGAGATTGTGTGTCACTGGCCTACACACAATAACCCATAATGTCAAAGTGGAATTATGTTTTTAGAAATGTTTACAAATTCATAAAAAATGAAAAGTCAATAAGTTTTCCCTTCGTTATGGCAAGCATAAGTAAGTTCAGGGGTAAAAATGTGCTTAACAAGTCACATAATGAGTTGCACGGACTCACTCTGTGTGCAATAATAGTGTTCAACGTGATTTTTTAATGCTTACCTCATCTCTGAACCCCACACATACAATTATCTGTAAGGTCCCTCAGTCGAGCAGTGACTTTTAAACAATGATTCAACTACAAAGACCAGGGAGGTTTTCTAATGCCTCGCAAAGAAGGGCACCTATTGGTAGAAATGTAGAAATAAATGCAAACATTGAATATCACCTTGAGTTATTAATTAAACTTTGGGTGGTGTATCAATAAATCCATTCACTATAAAGATACAGGCGTCCTTCCTAACTCAGTTGCCTGGAGAGGAAGGAAGCGTTCAGGGATTTCACCATGAGGTCAATGGTGACTTTAAAACAGGTACAGAATGGCTGTGATAGGAGAAAACTGAGGATGGATCAACAACATTGTAGTAACTCCACAATAGTAACCTAAATGAAAGAGTGAAAAGAAGGAAGCCTGTACAGAATACAAATATTCCAAAACATGCATCCTGTTTGCAATAAGGAACTAAAGTAAAAGTGCAAAAAATGTGGCAAAGAAATTAACTTTATATCCTGAATACAAAGTGTTATGTTAGGGGCAAATCCAACTCTAGACATCACTGAGTACCACTCGCCATATTTTCAAGCATATTGGTGGCTGCATCATGTTACGAGAATGCTTGTCATCAGCAAGGACTAGGTCGTTTCTTTTAGGATAAATATAAATGGAATAGAGCTAAGCACATGCACACTCCTAGAGGAAATCAAATCAAATCAAATTTATTTATATAGCCCTTCGTACATCAGCTGAAATCTCAAAGTGCTGTACAGAAACCCAGCCTAAAACCCCAAACAGCAAGCAATGCATGTGAAAGAAGCACGGTGGCTAGGAAAAACTCCCTAGAAAGGCCAAAAACCTAGGAAGAAACCTAGAGAGGAACCAGGCTATGAGGGGTGGCCAGTCCTCTTCTGGCTGTGCCGGGTGGATATTATAACAGAACATGGTCAAGATGTTAAAATGTTCATAAATGACCAGCATGGTCAAATAATAATAATCATAGTAGTTGTCGAGGGTGCAACAAGCACGTCCGGTGAACAGGTCAGGGTTCCGTAAAAAAAACGGTTCAGTCTGCTTACCGACTGAACCAGACACTGGAAGACAAATTCACCTTTCAGCAGGACAATAACCTAAAACACAAGGCCAAATATAATATACACTAGTGTTGCTTACCAAGACTACATTTGTATTTATATTTATTAAGGATCACCATTTGCTGCAGCGACTCTTACTGGGGTAAAGCAAAATTAAGGCAGTTATACAATTTTAAAAACATTATGATACATTTACAATAGATTTCACAACACATTAAGTATGTGCCCTCAGGCCCCTACTCCACTACCACATATCTACAACACAAAATCGCTGTGTACGTGTGTATAGTGCGTATGTTATTGTGTGTCTGTGCCTACGTTTGTCTTGCTTCACAGTCCCTGCTGTTCCATAAGGTGTATTTTTTATCAGTTTTTAAATCAAATTTTACTGCTGTAGAATAGAGTTCCATGTAGTCATGGCTTTGTGTAGTACTGTGCGACTCCCATAGTCTGTTCTGGACTTGGGGAGTGTGAAGAGACCTCTGGTGGCATGTCTTGTGGGGTATGGATGGGTGTCCGAGCTGTGTCCAGTGGTTTAGAAAGACAGCTTGGTGAATTCAACATGTCAATATTCAAAATTACAATGCCTGTCTTTCATAATTTGGTTAGATATACAGTGAGGGAAAAAGTATTTGATCCCCTGCTGATTTTGTACGTTTGCCCACTGACAAAGAAATGATCAGTCTATAATTTTAATGGTAGGTTTATTTGAACAGTGAGAGACAGAATAACAACAAAAAAATCCAGAAAAACACATGTCAAAACTGTTATAAAAGGATTTGCATTTTAATGAGGGAAATAAGTATTTGACCCCTCTACAAAACATGACTTAGGACTTGGTGGCAAAACCCTTGTTGGCAATCGCAGAGGTCAGACGTTTCTTGTAGTTGGCCACCAGGTTTGTACACATCTCAGGAGGGATTTTGTCCCACTCCTCTTTGCAGATCTTCTCCAAGTCATTAAGGTTTCGAGGCTGATGTTTGGCAACTCGAACCTTCAGCTCCCTCCACAGATTTTCTATGGGATTAAGGTCTGGAGACTGGCTAGGCCACTCCAGGACCTTAATGTGCTTCTTCTTGAGTCACTCCTTTGTTGCCTTGGCCATGTGTTTTGGGTCAATGTCATGCTGGAATACCCATCCACGACCCATTTTCAATGCCCTGGCTGAGGGAAGGAGGTTCTCACCCAAGATTTGACGGTACATGGCCAACGTCCATTGTCCCTTTGATGCGGTGAAGTTGTCCTGTCCCCTTAGCAGAAAAACACCCCCAAAGCATAATGTTTCCACCTCCATGGTTGACGGTGGGGATGCTGTTCTTGGGGTCATAGGCTGCATTCCTCTTCCTCCAAACACGGCGAGTTGAGTTGATGCCAAAGAGCTCCATTTTGGCCTCATCTGACCACAACACTTTCACCCAGTTGTCGTCTGAATCATTCAGATGTTCATTGGCAAACTTCAGACGGGCATGTATATGTGCTTTCTTGAGCATGGGGACCTTGCGTGCGCTGCAGGATTTCAGTCCTTCACGGCGTAGTGTGTTACCAATTGTTTTCTTGGTGACTATGGTCCCTGCTGCCTTGAGATCATTGACAAGATCCTCCCGTGTAGTTCGGGGCTGATTCCTCACTGTTCTCATGATCATTGCAACTCCACAAGGTGAGATCTTGCATGGAGCCCCAGGCCGAGGGAGATTGACAGTTCTTTTGTGTTTCTTCCATTTGCGAATAATCGCACCAACTGTTGTCACCTTCTCACCAAGCTGCCCATTCCAGCCTTGTGTAGGTCTACAATCTTGTCCCTGACATCCTTGGAGAGCTCTTTGGTCTTGGCCATGGTGGAGAGTTTGGAATCTGATTGATTGATTGCTTCTGTGGACAGGTGTCTTTTATACAGGTAACTAGCTGAGATTAGGAGCACTCCCTTTAAGAGTGTGCTCCTAATCTCAGCTCGTTACCTGTATAAAAGACACCTGGGAGCCAGAAATATTTCTGATTGAGAGGGGGTCAAATACTTATTTCCCTCATTAAAATGCAAATAAATTTATAACATTTTTGACATGCATTTTTCTGGATTTCTTTGTTGTTATTCCTGTCTCTCATTGTTCAAATAAACCTACCATTAATATTATAGACTGATCATTTCTTTGTCAGTGGGAAAACGTACAAAATCAGCAGGGGATCAAATACTTTTTTCCCTCACTGTACTTGGATGTGTATTGTTAGCGTTTGTTGCTGGCATGTCATGCCTAAATTTGATAATCTTGCCAATGAAAAGTTGATTCAAGTAGTTAGCAATATCAATGGGTTTTGTGGTGAATGAGCCATCTGATTCAATGAATGTTGGAGCTGAGTTCGCCTTTTTGCCCAAAATTTAATTTAAGGTGCTCCAAATCTTTTTACTATCATTCTTCATGTCATTTATCTTTGTTTCATAGTGTAGTTTCTTCTATTTATTCAGTTTAGTCACATGATTTCTCAATTTGCAGTACGTCTGCCAAGCAGACTTATTTGACATTCCTTTTGCCTCATCCCTCTCAACCAAAACATTTTTCAATTAATCATCAATCCACTGCAATTTAAGTGTTTATACAACCATTTTCTTAATGGGTGCATGTTTATTAGTAACTGAGTCATACAGTTGAAGTTGGAAGTTTACATACACTTAGGTTGGAGTCATTAAAACTTGTTTTTCAACCACTCCACAAATGTGGATGTATTTCAAGGCCTACCCTCAAACGCAGTGCCTCTTTGCTTGACATCTTGGGAAAATCAAACAGAATCAGCCAAGACCTCAGAAAAAAGATTTAGACCTCCACAAGTCTGGTTCATCATTAGGAGCAATTTCCAAATGCCTGAAGGTACCACGTTCATCTGTACAAACAATAGTACGCAACTATAAACACCATGGGACCATGCAGCCGTCATACCGCTCAGGAAGGAGACGCGTTCTGTCTCCTAGAGATTAACATACTTTGGTGCGAAAAGTGCAAATCAATCCCAGAACAACAGCAAAGGACCTTGTGAAGATGCTGGAGGAAACAGGTACAAAACTATCTATATCCACAGTAAAACAAGTCCTATATCGACATAACCTGAAAGGCCGCTCAGCAAGGAAGAAGCCACTGCTCCAAAACCGTCATAAAAAAGCCAGACTACGGTTTGCAACTGCACATGGGGACAAAGATCGCACTATTTGGAGAAATGTCCTCTGGTCTGATGAAACAAAAATAGAACTGTTTGGCCATAATGACCATCGTTATGTTTGGAGGAAAAAGGAGGAGGCTTGCAAGCCAAAGAACACCATCCCAACCGTGACGCACTGGGGTGGCAGCATCATGTTGTGGGGGTGCTTTGCTGCAAGAGGGACTGGTGCACTTCACAAACTCGATGGCATCATGAGGGAGGAAAATTATGTGGATATATTGAAGCAACATCTCAAGACGTCAGTCAGGAAGTTAAAGCTTGGTCGCAAATGGGTCTCCCAAATGGACAATGACCCCAAGCATACTTCCAACGTGGTGGCAAAATGGCTTAAGGACAACAAAGTCAAGGTATTGGAGTAACCATCACAAAGCCCTGACCTCAATACTATAGACATTTTGTGGGCAGAACTGAAAAAGTATGTGCGAGCTAGGAGGCCTACAAACCTGACTCAGTTTCACCTGCTATGTCAGGAGGAATGGGCCAAAATTCCCCCAACTTTCTGTGGGAAGCTCGTGGAAGGCTACCCAAAACATTTGACTCAAGTTAAACAATTTAAAGGCAATGCTACCAAATACTAATTGAGTGTATGTAAACTTCTGACCCACTGGGAACGTGATAGAAAAAATAAAAGCTGAAATAAATCCTTCTCTCTACTATTATTCTGACATTTCACATTCTTAAAAATAATGTGGTGATCCTAACTGACCTAAGACAGGGAATTCTTACAAGGATTAAATGTCAGGAATTGTGAAAAACTGAGTTTAAATGTATTTGGCGAAGGTGTATGTAAACTTCCGACTTCAATTGTAAATGTGTCAAGTGCAGCGTCTGATTGCTCGTCATTACACACCATAGACCAAAAAATATTCTTTACATCAACAACATAGGAATCACTACAAATTTATTCTATGACCTCTTATACACTATATTAGGCCCAGCCTTTGGAACTTTGGTTTTCCTAGATATGGCTACTATATTGTGATCACTACATCCAATGGATTTTGATACTGCTTTAAAACAAATTTCTGCAGCATTAGTAAAGATGTGGTCAATACATATTGATGATTTAATTCCTGTGTTGTGTGTAACTACACTGGTAGGTTGACTGATAACCTGTTAGTTAGTTAGTTACAGTTTAAAATGTATCTTGAGTTGGCAGCCTGATGAAAGCCGGTCAATATTTAAAATCACCCAGAAAATATGTTGATATCACATGCATCTTCAAGCATTTCACATATGTTATTCAGATACTGACTGTTAGCACTTGACGATCTATAGCAGCTTCCTACCAGAATGGGCTTTAGGTTAGGCAGATGAACGTGAAGCCATATGACCTCAACATTATTTAACATGAGATCTTACTCTTGTGTTACTGACTTGTTGCACCCTCGACAACTACTATGATTATTATTATTTGACAATGATGGTCATTTATGAACATTTGAACATCTAGGCCATGTGCTGTTATAATCTCCACCCGGCACAGCCAGAAGAGGACTGGACACCCCTCATAGCCTGGTTCCTCTCTAGGTTTCTTCCTAGGTTTTGGCCTTTCTAGGGAGTTTTTCCTAGCCACCGTGCTTCTACACCTGCATTGCTTGCTGTTTGGGGTTTTAGGCTGGGTTTCTGTACAGCACTTTGAGATATCAGCTGATGTAAGAAGGGCTATAAAAATAAATTTGATTTGATCCTCTCTAAGCTTTACAGGAATGTGGTTCTGAATATAAACGGCCACCTTTGTCATTTCTGTCCTTCTGTAGATCTTATAACCATGTATTGCTACCACTGTATCATCAAAGGTGTTATCTAAGTGAGTTTCCGAGATTGTCAGAATATGAATATCATCTGTTACTAGCAAATTACTGATTTCATGAACCTTGTTTCTTAAGCTACATATGTTAACGTGGGCTATTTTTAGAACTTTTCTGGGATGCTTAATTGTTTTTATTGCTTCACTGGGAAGGTAGAGATGCTCATGTTATTTATGTTAGTGCAGGGTGAGCTGCACACAGTGGACTTCCTACTAGGGCACACCGCCTCAGTGCTAACAGTATCACTCTGGTTCATAGGCACATGATTACTGCAAGCAATAGCTGTGGGATCAGCAGAGGCATTCAGGGCAGCAAGAGGAACATACATTAGGTTACTTACATTGTGTCTTCCAACTCCCCTGGGATAATGTACATTTGCTGAAGCATTATGACAACTCAGTGACACAATGGTAGGGATTAAATGAGCTGGGCTTGGGTCATTGATAAGTCATTGTCTCAACGCAGCCTTATAATGCTGTGAAAGGATCCAGGAACCCAAATGATTTGGGTGGATCCCATCCTCCTCAAAATATGAGCTTTGCTCCAGAAGGTATCAAAATTGTCAATAAATGTGACACCCACAAAGCTGCAATAGTCTCGTAGCCAGTTATGGAGGGTTCTTTAAAATCCATCCACAACTGTTCTTAGCTGCCCTTCAGAATGTCATTAAATCCCACATGAACTATGACAGACTAAATTTCCTGATGATGGTTTAAAATGTTTGGGAGCAGCTTATTGATGTCCTGTACTCGTGCTCCTGGAAAGCACAACGTTTTAGCTCCAGGGACTGAGACATTTCTCACCATTGAATGTTCCTCCAATTGGGGGAGGGGTTGGTAAGGAAAATATATTTTAAAAAGATGTATGTGTATTTATATATATATATATATATATATAAATATATATATATATATATATATATATAAATACACATACATCTTTTTAAAATATATTTGATTTGATTTATATATATATATATATATATATATATATATATATATATATATATGTGTGTATTTATATATATATATATATATATATATATATATATATATATATGTGTATTTATATATATATATATATATATATATATGTGTATGTATATGTGTATTTATATGTATATATGTAGAGTATATATATTTTATATATATGTGGGAATGTATGTATATGCCTTCGGAAAGTATTCCGATTCTTTTACTTTTTCAAAAATGTTTGTTACAACTATATTCTAAAATGTATTAAATAGTTTACTCAGTACTTTGTTGAAGCACCTTTGGCAGTGTTTACAGCCTTGAGTCTTCTTGGGTATGATGCTACAAGCTTAGCAAACCTGTTTTTGGGGAGGTTCTCCCATTATTCTCTGCAGATTCTCTCAAGCTCTGTCAGATTGGATGGGGACTGTTGCTGCACAGCTATTTTCAGGTCTCTCCGGAGAGGTTCGATCGAGTTCAAGTCCGGGCTCTGAATGGGCCACTCAAGGACATTCAGAAATTGTCCCGAAGCCACTCCTGTGTTCTTTTGGCTGTGTGCTAATGGTCGTTGTCCTGTTGGAAGGAGAACAGTTGCCCCAGTCTGAGGTTCAGAGTGCTCTGGAGTAGGTTTTCATCAAGGATCACTCAGTACTTTGCTCTGTTCATCTTTGCCTCGATCCTGACTAGTCTGAAAAACATCCACACAGCATGATGCTGCCACCACCATGCTTCACCGTAGGGATTGTGCCAAGTTTCCTCAAGAGGTGATGATTGGCATTCAGGCCAAATAGTTAAATCTTGGTTTCATCAGGCCAGAGAATCTTGTTTCTCATGGTCTGAGAGTCTTTAGGTGCCTTTTAGCAAACTCATAGTGGGCTGTCATATGCATTTTACTGAGGAGTGGCTTCCGTCTGACCACTCTACAATAAAGGCCTAAATGGTGGAGTGCTGCAGAGATGGTTGTCCTTCTGGAAGGTTCTCCCATCTCCACAGAGGAACATTGGAGCTCTTTCAGAGTGACCACCGGGGTCTTGGTCAACACTCTGACCAAGGCCCTTCTCCCCCGATTGCACAGTTTGGCCAGGTGGCCAGCTCTAGGAAGAGTCTTGGTGGTTCCAAACTTCTTCCATTTAAGAATGATAGAGACCACTGTGTTCTTGGGGACCTTCAAAGCTGCAGAAATGTTTTGCTACCCTTCCCCAGATCTGTGCCTCGACACAATCCTGTCTCGGAGCTCTAAGGACTATTCCTTCGACCTCATGGCTTGGTTTTTCTCTGACATGCACTGTCAAGTGTGGGACCTTATATAGACAGTTGTGTGCCTTCCCAAATCATGTCCAATCATTTGAATTTACCACAGGTGGACTACAATGTAGTTTTAGAAACATCTCAAGGATGATCAAAGGAAACAGGATGAACCTGAGCTTAATTTCGAGTCTCATAGCAAAGGGTCTGAAAATGTATGTAAATGTAATATTTCTGTTTTTTGTTTATAATACATTTTCTACATTTTCCAAAAAACTGTTTTTGCTTTGTCATTATGGGGTATTGCGTGTAGATTGATGAGGGAATTGTTTTATTTAATACATTTTAGAATAAGGCTGTGATGTAACAAAATGTGGAAAAAGTCAAGGGGTCTTAATATTTTCCGAAGGCACTTTATGTGTGTGTGTATATATATAAATCCGCAAAAAAAGAAACTTCTCTTTTTCAGGACCCTGTCTTTCAAAGATAATTCGTAAAAATCCAAATAACTTCACAGATCTTCATTGTAAAGGGTTTAAACACCATGCTTGTTCAATGAACCATAAACAATTAATGAACATGCACCTATGTTAAGGTCGTTAAGACACTAACAGCTTACAGACAGTAGGCAATTAAGGTCACAGTTATGAAAACTTAGGACACTAAAGAGGCCTTTCCACTGACTCTGAATAACACCAAAAGAAAGACGCCCAGGGTCCCTGCTCATCTGCGTGAACGTGCCTTAGGCATGCTGCAAGGAGGCATGAGGACTGCAGATGTGGCCAGGGCAATAAATTGCAATGTCAGTACTGTGAGACGCCTAGAACAGCGCTACAGGGAGACAAGACATTGATTTTGACCCCCCCTTTGTTCAGCGACCCATTATTCAATTTCTGTTAGTCACATGTCTGTGGAACTTGTTCAGTTTATGTCTCAGTTGTTGAATCTTGTTATGTTCATACAAATATTTACAAATGTTAAGTTTGCTGAAAATAAACGAAATTGACAATGAAAGGACATTTCTTTTTTCTGAGTTTACTACCATTCAAAAGTTTGGGGTCACTTAGAAATGTCCTTGCAAATGTTTTTGTCCATTAAAATAACATAAAATTGATCAGAAATACAGTGTAGAGATTGTTAATGTTGTAAATGACTATTGTAGCTGGAAACAGCAGATTCTTTATGGAATATCTACATAGGCGTACATAGGCCCGTTATCAGCAACCATTACTCCTGTGTTCCAATGGCACGTTGTGTTAGCTAATCCAAGTTTATAATTTTAAAAGGCTAAATGATCATTAGAAAACCCTTTTGCAATTATGTTAGCACAGCTGAAAACTGTTGTCCTGATTAAAGAAGCAATAAAACCTTTCTTCTGAGACTCTTCAGTCTATTCTTGTTCTGAGAAATGAAGGCTATTCCATGCGAGAGAAACTGAAGATCTCGCTGTGTACTACTCCCTTCACAGAACAGCGCAAACTGTCTCTAACCAGAATAGAAAGAGGAGTGGGAGGCCCCGGTGCACAACTGAGCAAGAGGACAAGTACATTAGAGTGTCTAGTTTGAGAAACAGACGCCTCACAAGTCCTCAGCTGGCAGCTTCATTAAATAGTACACGCAAAATACCAGTTTCAATGTCAACAGCGAAGAGGCCGAAGAACAACTCCGGGATGCTGGCCTTTTAGGCAGAGTTGCATAGAAAAAGCCATATGTTAGACTGGCCAATAAAAATAAAAGATTAAGATGGGGAAAAGAACACAGACAGAAGACAGAGGAACTCGCAATTAGAACATTTCTAAGTGACCCCAAACTTTTGAACGGTAGTATATATATATACACACATATACATACATACATACATACATACATACATACACACACACACACACACGTTTTCTTTTTTATACATTTTTTACACAGAATCTTTCTTACACTTTGACATTACTGAGTATTTTGTGTAGATCGTTTACAAAAAAGGACTAATGCATTTTAATCCCACCAAAATGTAGAAAAAGTCAAGGGGTGTGAATACTTTCTGAAAGCACTGCTCATACATTGACAGTCTGTAAAACAAACAGACAGGCAGACAGACACAGAGGCTAATGCATGCACAGTCATGCACATTACATATTCACGTGCGCACACACACACACACACACACACACACACACACACACACACACACACACACACACACACACACACACACACACACACACACACACACACACACACACACACACACACACACACACACACACCAGGGTGCTAAATAAGTGAAGAGAGAAGGGGTGAAACTGAAGTGATGTCATCAAGTCACACAAGGACAGAGCAGTGGAGAGCTTCCTCATGTCAGACTCAACAAGACAGCACACACACACACGCACACACACGCTCAGTTCAGTGATGGCTGCTAAGGGGTGGACGGCTCATAATAATGGCTGGAACGGAGCAAATGGAATGGAATCAAACACATGGAAACCATGTTTGATGTGTTTGATACCATTCCACTGACTCCGCTCCAGCCATTACCACAAGCCCGTCCTCCCCAAATAAGGTGCCACCAACCTCCTGTGGCCCAGTTCCGTTTTAACAAATCATCTTGGAATCCTCTAACCAAACAATGGGCCAAGGTTCAAGACATGAGTTGCATTTCAACTTGTCTCCTGAAATGAACTGCAGTTGAACCCTCAGACAATTGTGAGAATGCTGCAGTCTTACCTGACCCTCTCCTTGGGGTCTCCGAAGGACTCTTTGAGGCGGGAGAAGTCGGGGTAGAAGTGGACAGACGGAGATATGACTTCCAGAAGACCTGACTGGATCTCCACTGGAAACCTGACAGAGAGAGGAGAGTGGGGGCGAGGGGGAGAGAGGGGAAGAGAAAGAGCTGAAAAATTTCAACTATTACTATCTACAACTATCACATAGACACAGTTATGATAGATACAGGCAGACAGACCGACAGGCAGACAGACCGACAGGCAGACACAAACAGGCAGACAGACCCAACAGTATGTGGGTCCCTGCCACCCTTTCCACAAACACTATTGACTTCCTCTCTGGTCAGGTGGTTGATAGGTGGTAACCGGGGAGATGGAGACAGGAGCACACACACACACACACACACACACACACACATACACACACACACACACACACACACACCTGCTGTAACATCTCCGTGGGAGGAAGGTGTCAGATAACAATGTATGAAGACAGAGACGAGCCATTCAGGAGAGAGACAGGGGTCAGGGGTCAAGTGTGTAATCACTAACCCTGTCAATCAGCCAGGACAGGAGAGGAGTGTGTGCCTGAGGAACTACACACACACACACACACACACACAACCAACCCCTCTCTTCTGGGTCTTCAATCTCCCTGAGAGAATGTCGAGGTGACAGGGGGGGACATTCAACCTCCCTCTTCCCCTCTTCACTTCCCCCTTCCCTCCATCCACCACCATAGCCCTCTAGCCTCCATCCCAAATGGAACCCTATTCCCAATGTAGTACACTACTTTTTCCGAGGGCCCATCTGGTTCTGGTAGTGCTGAGCGATTAACATAAATGTAAGTTATTTTTCGTTTTTTTAAAAACTAATTGACCGACGTCGGTTAAATTATTTGAATTCCATTTCTGTGAGCTCAATGCACAGTTACTCTAGAGTTGCAGCTTCCAACAGGCCAATATTCTACATAGTTTTGCTCAGAAAATGTGGTAATTAACTACAATGACCATAATCCATTGCGCACCTACTTCTCCGGTTCTTGTGTTTCTTTTACACCAGCTACGTTAGTTAGGTTAATGTGGGACAGACACAGAGAGGGAGAAGTGAGAAAACGCACAATCTAGAGGGATAGAGAGCAGTTGCTTCGCGAGGTATCTCTACCTGAAAATACATGATCTAAATGATTGATAGTTGGTATTCAGCAATCATAAAAGTATGCCTTATTTACTTTAAGGAACTACTAAAATAGTGATTTCATCAGACAGCATAGCCAACAGCTCTATAGAGATGAGATGACTTGGAATGAAATAATAAAGTCTTCAAATAAAACAAATGTAATATACACATCAACTGAAATATTTTATTAAAGTAATGTGAATAAATGATGGTTAATAAGTGATAAGCAGTAATGACAGTCACTACCATCATGGGACTTTTATTCATTGTTTTATTCTGTGTTGTTACAGCGTTCAACCCACATAATGCATAGTGCATTTAATATTTTTTTTAATGATTGAAACTGAAATCCTTGATTGTTTTTTAATAATTGAACCGAAACAACCTCCAAAAGCACTAATCGCTCAGAACTAGTCTTTGATCAGAAGTAGTGCACTATATTGGGAATAGGGTGTCATTTGGAACGAGGTGAGGTGACCCCTTAGGGGACGTAGGGAGGGACAGCGATGAAGTGACCACTGGTATCATCTTGGGTCAAAATGGCCACCTCGGCAGGAAAAGACAAACAGGAGTCTAAAACAGCAGGCCCTAAAACCTGCACCGTGTGCGTGTTGTGAGGAGGACTCTGTATGTCTAGATAAGGTGCTAGGAGGAAACTAATAACAGGATGGAAAATGGTGTTTGTGTGTGTTTGTGTCTGTGAGAGACAGAGAGAGAGAGAGAGAGAGAGAGAAAGAGAGAGAAAGAGAGAGAGAAAAAAAGAAAGAAAAAGAAAGAAAGAAAGAAAGAAAGAAAGAAAGAAAGAAAGAGAGAGAGAGAGAAAGAAATAAAGAAAGAGAGAAATAATATGGGACAGATCTGTTTCTGTCTCTCTCCAGAGATCAGACAAAGCCAGTAAACAGAAAAGCATGTGTCTGTATGCATGTGTTTATTTAATATGAAACTGTTGTTCAGTTACTCTCTAGTGCTGGTGTGAATGCAAATAGGATTACTTATCAGCCAGTATTTTATGTTATAAGAACGATATTAGGTATTTTAACATTTTGAATGCACACTATCATTAATCTGTCTCCTTTTGTGTTTAGAAAGTACATATTCTCACTCATACGTCAAAACATCAATAGTCTGACTAAATATTTCACTGTGTATTAACATTACCTATATCCACATAGTTGTAGAGCAATGTAGAGCAAACAAGTGCCTCAAGCAATGTGGAGTCAAAGTAAAGTAGGAGAACCCCCATGGATTCTGAAGGCACTCAGATTTACACTACAGCCCTAAGGGTAAACACACAGGAACAGTGTTAAAACACAAAGGCATTCCCAAGGAGACCTGTTTCTCTGTTGTTGAGTCCTTTGTGGTTGTGAATTCTATTTAGGTTGCTTATTTTGTACTGTGTGTGTGTGTGTGTGTGTGTGTGTGTGTGTGTGTGTGTGTGTGTGTGTGTGTGATGGAAGGTAAACATGATACGTTCAATTGCAGACACACAAACGTACATTCAAATAGACACAGGCACACACAAAGAAGACAGATGTGCACAGGTGTCGAATAGATCAAGGACTTACACACTCAAGCAGAGATCAAGCATGACATATGCACACAAGTAAACTCAGCAAAAAAAGAAACGTCCCTTTTTCAGGACCCTGTCTTTCAAAGATAATTCGTAAAAATCTAAATAACTTTACAGATCTTTATTGTAAAGAGTTTATACACTGTTTCCCATGCTTGTTCAATTAACCATAAACAATTAATGAACATGCACCTGTGGAACGGTATTTAAGACACTAACAGCTTACAGACGGTAGGAAATGAAGGTCACAGTTCTGAAAACTTAGAGGCCTTTCTACTGACTCTGAAAAACACCAAAAGAAAGATGCCCAGGGTCCCTGCTCATCTACGTGAACGTGCCTTAGGCATGCTGCAAGGAGGCATGAGGACTGCAGATGTGGCCAGGGCAATAAATTGCACTGTCTGTACTGTGAGACGCCAAAGACAGAGCTACAGGGAGACAGGACGGACAGATGATAGTCCTCGCAGTGGCAGACCACGTGTAACAACACCTGCACAGGATCGGTACATCCGAACATCACACCTGCGGTACAGGATGGCAACACCAACTGCCCAAGTTACACCAGGACACCACAATCCCTCCATCAGTGCTCAGACTGTCCGCAATAGGCTGAAAGAGGCTGGACTGAGGGCTTGTAGGCCTGTTGTAAGGCAGGTCCTCACCAGACATCAACGGCAACAACGTCACCTATGGGCACAAATCCACCATCGCTGGACCAGACAGGACTGGCAAAAAGTGCTCTTCACTGACGAGTCGTGGTTTTGTCTCACCAGGGGTGATGGTCGGATTTGCGTTTATCGTCGAAGGAATGAGCGTTACACCGAGACCTGTACTCTGGAGAGAGATCGATTTGGAGGTGGAGGGTCCGTCATGGTCTGGGGCGGTGTGTCACAGCATCATCGGACTGAGCTTGTTGTCATTGCAGGCAATCTCAACGCTGTGCGTTACAGGGAAGACATCCTCCTCCCTCATGTGGTACCCTTCCTGCAGGCTCATCCTGACATGACCCTCCAGCGTGACAATGCCACCAGCCATACTGCTCGTTCTGTGCGTGATTTCCTGCAAGACAGGAATGTCAGTGTTCTGCCATGGCCAGCGAAGAGCCCAGATCTCAATCGTCTGGGACCTGTTGGATAGGAGGGTGAGGGCTAGGGCCGTTCCCCCCAGAAATGTCCAGGAACTTGCAGGTGCCTTGGTGAAAGAGTGGGGTAACGTCTCACAGCAAGAACTGGCAAATCTGGTGCAGTCCATGAGGAGGAGATGCACTGCAGTACTTGTGGCCACACCAGATATTGACTGTTACTTTTGATTTTGACCCCCCCCCGTTTGTTCAGGGACACATTATTCAATTTCTGTTAGCCACATGTCTGTGGAACCTGTTCAGTTTATGTCTCAGTTGTTGAATCTTATGTTCATACAAATATTTACAGATTTTAAGTTTGCTGAAAATAAACACAGTTGACAGTGAGAGGATGTTTCTTTTTTTGCTGAGTTTATAACAAATACATCACTCACTCACCCACACAGAACTCACATTTGCACACGGGTAGAAAACACACACACTATAACTAATCATATAAAACACACACACACACACACACACACACACACACACACACACACACACACACACACACACACACACACACACACACACACACACACACACACACACTCCCTCTTCCAAACCCTGAGCCCCCTGAGCCCAAATAGACAGGTCTCCATGGAAACACCATCCCATCATGCCACGGTACTTACAGGCGCTTGAGGTTGTCAGCCACGCTGTTGGCGTACTGTTGGTCCGTCTGCAAAACATGAGAAAACCCCCCTGAATATAACCAAATGTTCATGCCATTGTTGTGCCATTAACAGATAGTATGGCTACAGAAAGGTATTGACATAGTATACATTCTGCTACTATGTGCACTGCAATACTGTACACACATCATGTTTTGCCTAAAATAATGTTGCCTTTGTCAGCTACAATTTTCCCTGGATACAATATAGAAAAAAAATCACTAAATGCTTTTTTTATCACAACAACAATGTTACAATAATTGCGCAACGGTTGAATAGTGTTGTTCCAAGATGGCCACCGTGGGGCTTGTGGGGGCTGTTCCAGTTTCTTCCCAAGTGGAATCAGCCGCTTGATGGTGTAATTATCTGGCTCAGTCTGAATCCAGCATCCAGAGCTGTGATGAGGTCAGGAAGAGGATAACATCTACACACGTATTCATCCACCGGCCAGGTTTGAGCCGGGACTACTTCTGCTTGACTACTTCCATATAGATCCATAATCAAATACCAAAACATTGTGCTTGTTCAAGAGGATATGCCTCAGCAAAGTAATGCACAGTAACATGATGCAATACCAACTAATATTGTATAACTAACAGCTAACGCCATCTTTGGCTGTTGCCCTGCCTAGTCATTCCAATCTGGAGGACCAACTCTAAAAATGTATCGGAAATGTATCGGTCATTAAACAACAAATGATTACAAATTCCCTGACTATGAATCTCCATCCTGAAAGGTTTACGGGTAGAGGGAAGGATGGAGGGAGGGAGCATCGGAAGTGGAGGGACAGGCGCAAGAGATCAGATGGCCAACAGGAAACACCTGGGATCACTTTGACCGCATCCTCTGCTTCCCAAATGAACCGTCCGAGAGAGGAATAGAGGGATGTAGGGAGGGAGGGAAGAGGAACTATCACAATGAAAACAATATATCCTGGCACATTTCAATAAAACATTTTGTCCAGTTTTTTTTTCAAACATTCTCTTGAAAAACAAGAGAAACCATATATTCCTTTTTCAGGTTTCCTATGTTAGCGGAAATTGTTTGGGGCCTTTGAGCAGACAGACAGTCTTGCCCAATTCCAAATCAATCCCTAAACCCTAGCCCTAGGTATTTAGTGTAGATCTGAAAATATTTTAAATAGGTATGAGGAATATACTGTGAAAATTCCAACTAGCCTATGGGACGGCCATGTGAAACTAAAACCTATCCAATAATTTCAAATCTATATGAAATGTGTAGGGGTGGACTGTAGGGTATAGAGGCAGAATTGTACATTTGAAACCGTGTCTGTAAACAGTGTGCAATAGCCTGAATGTTTTCTCAGAGCTAGTCCCCAGGAAGGATAAAAGGAGGGAGGCAGAGAAAGGGGGATTTGTTTAAGCATTACTTAATCTCCCACGTCAAAGACGAAGCAAGAACTAGGGAAAGAAGGGGAGAAGTGTGTGTGTGTGTGAGAGAGAGAGTGAGAGACAGAGAGTCAGAGAGACATAGAGAGAGAGAGAAGTTGACAGAAAAAAAAAGCCGAAACACCCAACTGTTTTCATCTCTCCAAGAGGCTGGTGTGTGCTATATTAGGCTCCGTACAACACCAGACCCCCCCTTCCTCAGCTGAGACACTCCATTGGTGGATTATACAATGGGTGGGTCAAATCCTGAATGGTGATTGGTTAAAAGCGCATTCCAGCTGGTGTCTATTCCACAAGTTACCATCGGCTAAATCTTTGACCTTAAAATGCCTATTTACTCTGTTCCATCTGACTGGGCAATCCACTGTCTCATCAGCCCAGCCAGGGAAGTTATAAACTTGATCTCCACTACAAAAAGCATCTAGTTATTATCTCACATTACTTTTAGACTAACATTTAGTTTTCAACAGCGGAGATTTATATAAACATTGCTGTCTGTCTCGCCGACATTTGCAACATTGTTTCAATATTCAAATTCGATCTCCAACTATCCCATAGTAATGAACGTGTAGGGGTCGGGAGTCGGGACGAGAGAGAGGCAGGCAGTGTTTCTCAGCCACTCATGAATCAGCTGGCATAATTTTCATGGATATATACAAAGAAATGTCAGTTGAAAAAAGGTTAAATGAGATGAAGTGCAGCTACTTTGCAGTCTTTCCAGCTTCAGTTTGAAGTTATTGTGTTAGCTGTGTTGTTGGCTAGCTCCTCTGAACAACAGTGTCCTAACGAGAGAGCACATTTTCTATGCCAGGTGAAATCGTGCCTCATTAGCTCATTGTTAGGGTTGTGTAGAGAGATGGACCAAGGTGCAGCGTGATTGGAGTTCCACATCTTTATTTTTAGTGAAACTAAGATAAACCAAGAAACAAACAACGACCGTGCAGTACTGAGGTGCAACATGCACTAACTAAAAAACAATATCCCACAAAGCAGGTGGGAAAAGGGAACCCTTAAGTTTGATCCCCAATTAGAGACAACGAACATCAGCTGCCTCTAATTGGGAACCATACCAATTGCACCAACATAGAAATATATAACCTAGAACACCCCCTAGTCGCGCACTGACCTACTACACCATAGAGAACCAAGGGCTCTCTATGATCAGGGCGTGACAGTTATGGATGTTTCCAAATAAATACCACTAGAAAAGAGCTTAAACAAATGCAGCGACTGTTGTTATTCTGTCTGCACTGTTTGCACTAGCCCTGAGGTGTGTGTTACTAGTCTGGCACCTCCTATTCCAGTCCCACACATCAGGCCTCCAGTGCGCCTGCCCAGTCTGGGGTGTCCTGTTCCTGCTCCCCGCACTCGCCCTGAGGTGCGTGTTACTATTCCAGCGACGCCCCTCAGCCCGGAGCCTCCAGCGACGCTCCTCAGCCCGGAGCCTCCAGCGGCGGTCTGCAGCCAGGAGCCTCCAGCGGCGGTCTGCAGCCCGGAGCCTTCAGCGGCGGTCTGCAGCCCGGAGTCTTCAGCGGCAGCCTTTAGCCCAGAGTGTTCAGCGGCGGTTGGCGGTCCGAAGCCTCCGACGATGATCCATGGTCTGGTTCCTCCGGACATACAGAAGCGGGGGGATCAGCGGGCGGTGGGGGTACTACGCCCGGAACCAGAGCCACCGCCATAGACATTAGTCACCCACCCTACCCTCAGTTTCTGTTGTTTTTTTTGGGGGGGAGGGGGTTTGTTGTTTTTTTTTAGTTTTTTTTTTAGATGCGGTCGGAGTCCGCACCTTTGGGGTGGGGGGGGTACTGTCACGTCCTAACCATAGTAAGTTGTTATTTTCTATGGTAGAGTAGGTCAGGGCGTGACAGGGGGTGTTTGTCCATTTTTGTATTTCTATGGTTAGTTTCTAGTTTTGTATTTCTAGGTTAGTTTTTTGTTTGGCATGACCTCCAATTAGAGGCAGCCGGTCGTCGTTGTCTCTAATTGGAGGCCATATTTAAGTTGATGTTTGTCCCACTGGTGTTTTGTGGGTGATTATTATGTGAGTAGTGTATGCCTGCTCTGCGTCACGGCTTTCTTGTTTTTTGTATTTCAAGTTTATGGTTTATTGCATTAGTTTCACGACTGAATAAAAATGTGGAACTACGATCACGCTGCGTATTGGTCCGATCCTTCCAAAAGCCCTGACACCTATACTGTAGCCATACTTAATTGAATGACTACAGTATAGTAGCCGTAGATCCACTGCCCAGCCATGCAGTGGATCTGCATGATAAAAAGCTCATAACACATGAACTCGATGGTATTATTGCTTTTATACAACGAGTTACCAGCATTAAAATGCAAGATTATTTCACAAAACGTGATGCTACATTCACTAACACTGGTTGTCAAGTGCAATGTAAGGCATTCTCTGGTCGCTAGTTGTATTCGTATTGACTGCCATGTAAAGCAAAACTACCCAAGCATGGTTGATAGTTCCAGAACTTTGTAGGTTGCTATGGCAACAAAAATATTGCAATGGAGGCTCTTGCTAGCTAGCCAACTATATAGCTAACACAATCACTTCTGACTGAAGCTGGAAAGACAGAAAACTAGCTGCATTTAGTTTTGATTGACCTGTTTTTATATTGATATTTCTTTGTATATATCCATAAAAATGATGCTGATGAATGATTTCAACTAGCTGAGAAAAGCTGCCTGTCTGTCTTGTCCCAACACGTTCATTACTATGGGACAGTTTGAGATCAAATTTCAATATTGAAACAGTGTTGGAGATAATGTATAGATGCTTTTTACAGTGGAAATCAAGTTTATAAATTGCATGGCTGGGCAGATGAGACAGTAGATCTGTGGTGGTGGTGGTGGTAGTGGTGGTGGTATTAGTATTTAGTATATATTAGTATTTCAGCCAATCAGCATGCAGGGCTCGAACAACCCGGTTTATAATGTGCAACAGTCAAGTAGAGTCTATCTAGTACAGTGATGTAGGTACTAGCTAACCAGAGGACCAAGGCCATACAGTAGTAGCCCAACTCATGGTTTACAACTCTTTTTCGATACCTGTGTTGCAACATGCAGTCAGCAAGTTCAACTAATCCACCGAAAGACAATGGAACAAAATGGTATGCATTATATTTGTTTAGTTCTGTGTTTTATTACTGTAGTTTAGCAAATGCAACTGCTTAGAATATTCATATTGTCACACAATGACAGCAGGGGAGAGCAATACACTGGGAAGGGCACACATGCGCGCGCACACACACACACACACACACACACACACACACACACACACACACACACACACACACACACACACACACACACACACACACACACACACACACACATCCATCACAACAGGGCTCCTTCTAGTAATGTGTCCTTTGGACTTAAACAACCCTTTTACATGATTAGGGTTTCTTCACAATGAACTCCAGTGAACACACATAGGCCTATCCGTAAGGCTAGCCTGTTCGCTATCGCTAATTACCTTAGCATCGGACATATTGGAATGATAGCTTTAGGGTTATAGGGGTTAGCGATGATTAGTGTCTAGACTATTAGGGGATCAAGCGGGGATGTGTGTGTGGTAGTGGCACTAGCCTGGGGTAGCGTCACTCATTAGCTCTTCAGATCCCTGTCCTTTATAGATACATACAGACACACACATGAACGTGTGCGCATGCAGGCAAACATCCACGCACACATTGGGTGGGAATGGGTGGGTTTCTCAATTCCCTTCTCAGGCCGTTGTATTGGGCAGTTCAATGGTGAGAAATGTCTCAGTCCCTGGAGCAAAAACGTTACATGACATCAATAAGCTGCTGCCAAACATTTTAAACCAGCATCAGGAAATGGAGTCTATCATAGTTCACGTGGGATTCAATGACATTCTGAAGGGCAGCTCAGAACATCTGAAGATGGATTTTAAAGAACGGATGGGGTCACTACTTGACACCAGCAAGCGCCCCATAATATCTGGCCCTCTGCCCTCTCTAAATCGTGGCATTGAACCGTTCAGCAGACGTTTAGCACTCCATAACTGGCTACGAGACTATTGCAGCTCTAAGGGTGTCACATTTATTGACAATTTTGATAGCTTCTGGATACAAAGCTCATATTATAAGGAGGATGGGATCCACCCAAATCATTTGGGTTCCTGGATCCTTTCACAGCATTATAAGGCTGCGTTGAGACAATGACTTATCAGTGACCCAAGCCCAGCTCATTTAATCCCTACCATTGTGTCACTGAGTTGTCATAATGCTTCAGCAAATGTACATTATCCCAGGGGAGTTGGAAGACACAATGTAAGTAACCTAATTTATGTTCCTCTTACTGCCCTGAATGCCTCTGCTGATCCCACAGCTATTGCTTGCAGTAATCATGTGCCTATGAACCAGAGTGATACTGTTAGCACTGAGGCGGTGTGCCCTAGTAGGAAGTCCACTGTGTGCAGCTCACCCTACACTAACATAAATAACATGAGCATCTCTACCTTCCCAGTGAAGCAATAAAAACAATTAAGCATCCCAGAAAAGTGCTAAAAATAGCCTACGTTATCATATGTAGCTTAAGAAACAAGGTTCATGAAATCAGTAATTTGCTAGTAACAGATGATATTCATATTCTGACAATCTCTGAAACTCACTTAGATAACACCTTTGATGATACAGTAGTAGCAATATATGGTTATAAGATCTACAGAAGGACAGAAATGCCAAAGGTGGCCATTTATATTCAGAACCACATTCCTGTAAAGCTTAGAGAGGATCTCATGTTAAACAATGTTGAAGTAATATAGCTACAGGTTCATCTGACTCACTTAAAGCCCATTCTGGTGGGAAGCTGCTATAGACCACCAAGTGCTAAAAGTCAGTATCTGGATAACGTGTGGAATGCTGATAATGTTTCTGATATTAACAGAGAGGTATATTTTCTGGGTGATTTAAATATTGTCCGGCTTTCATCAGGCTGCCAACTCAAGAGAAAGCTTAAAACTGTAACTAGTGCCTGCAACCTGGTTCAGGTTATCAGTCAACCTATCAGGGTAGTTACAAACAGCACAGGAATGAAATCATCAACATGTATTAACCACATCTTTACTAATGCTGCAGAAATTTGCTTTAACACAGTATCCAAATCCATTGGATGTAGTGATCACAATATAGTAGCCATATCTACGAAAACCAAAGTTCCAAAGGCTGGCCTTAATATAGTGTATAAGAGGTCATACAATACGTTTAGTAGTGATTCCTGTGTTGTTGATATTTGCATGGTCTGTGGTGTGTAATGAGGAGCAACCAGATGCTGCACTTGACACATTTATGAAATTGCTTATCTCAGTTACTAATAAACATGCACCCAGTTACCCTGGATTGTAAACAGTAATGTTTAAAACATATTGATACAACAGTAGCTAAGAAGGGGAGAAGGTTGTCCATAATAAATTGCTGCTCTGCCTTCGTAACAGCACTATCAACAAGGCAGATCCTACAGGCCCTAGTTTTGTCGCACCTGGACTATATTGTTCAGTCGTGTGGTCAGGTGCAACAAAGAGGGACTTGCAATTGGCTCAGAACAGGGCAGCACGGCTGGCCCTTGGAAGTACAGTCGTGGCCAAAGGATTTGAGAATGACACAAATATAAATTTTCACAAAGTCTGCTGCCTCAGTTTGTATGATGGCAATTTGCATACACTCCAGAATGTTATGAAGAGTAATCAGATGAATTGCAATTAATTGCAAAGTCCCTCATTGCCAGGCAAATGAACTGAATCCCCCAAAAACATTTCCACTGCATTTCAGCCCTGCCACAAAAGGACAAGCTGACATCATGTCAGTGATTCTCTCGTTAACACAGGTGTGCGTGTTGACGAGGACAAGGCTGGAGATCACTCTGTCATGCTGATTGAGTTCGAATAACAGACTGGAAGCTTCAAAAGGAGGGTGGTGCTTGGAATCATTGTTCTTCCTCTGTCAACCATGGTTACCTGCAAGGAAACACGTGCCGTCATCATTGCTTTGCACAAAAAGGGCTTCACAGGCAAGGATATTGCTGCCAGTAAGATTGCACCTAAATCAACCTTTTATCTGATCATCAAGAACTTCAAGGAGAGCGATTCAATTGTTGTGAAGAAGGCTTCAGGGTGCCCATGAAAGTCCAGCAAGCGCCAGGACTGTCTCCTAAAGTTGATTCAGCTGCGGGATCGGGGAACCACCAGTACAGAGCTTGCTCAGGAATAGCAGCAGGCAGGTGTGAGTGCATCTGCACGCACAGTGAGGCGAAGATTTTTGGAGGATGGCCTGGTGTCAAGAAGGGCAGCAAAGAAGCCACTTCTCTCCAGGAAAAACATCAGCGACAGACTGATATTCTGCAAAAGGTACAGGGATTGGACTGCTGAGCACTGGGGTAAAGTCATTTTCTCTGATGAATCCCCTTCCCGATTGTTTGGGGCATCCGGAAAAAAGCTTGTCCGGAGAAGACAAGGTGAGCGCTACCATCAGTCCTGTGTCATGCCAACAGTAAAGCGTCCTGAGACCATTCATGTGTGGTGTTGCTTCTCAGCCAAGGGAGTGGGCTCACTCACAATTTTGCCTAAGAACACAGCCATGAATAAAGAATGGTACCAACACATGCTACGAGAGCAATTTCTCCCAACCATCCAGGAACAGTTTGGTGACAAACAATGCCTTTTCCAGCATGATGGAGCACCTTGCCATAAGGCAAAAGTAATAACTAAGTGGCTCAGGGAACAAAACATCGATATTTTGGGTCCATGGCCAAGAAACTCCCCAGACCTTAATCCCATTGAGAACTTGTGGTCAATCCTCAAGAGGCGGGTGGACAAACAAAAACCCAGAAATTCTGACAAACTCCAAGTATTGATTATGCAAGAATGGGCTGCCATCAGTCAGGATGTGGCCCAGAAGTTAATTGACAGCATACCAGGGCGGATTGCAGAGGTCTTGAAAAAGAAGGGTGAACACTGCAAATCTTGACTCTTTGCATCAACTTCATGTAATTGTCAATAAAAGCCTTTGACACTTATGAAATGCTTGTAATTATACTTCACTATTCCATAGTAACATCTGACACACACACACACACACACACACACACACACACACACACACACACACACACACACACACACACACACACAGTTCACTGAATAACTTCAAAAGCTCCTGAAGGGACTACAGAGGGCAGAGACGTCATAGCAGAACACAAACATGTCTGGTTTTATCTCACCTCAGCTATGAAGACCACAATGACACAGTCCTCCTTCTCTGCCGCACTGAGCTCTGTCATCAGAGAGCTGAGGGTGTCCGTCAGGTATGAGTGGACCTCCCTCTTCACACTGGGCACGCCCATCACGATCGACACTGTGACAGACACACACACAGACCGGTCACAGTCAGTACAGGGAGGGAAGGAACCAATGATGTGCTAGATTGGGTGGAATGAGCCAGTCAGTATATATTTCACAACAGAGACAGAATCACTTGTTTTCTGAAGAGAGGGGGAAGAAGAGAAGGTGAGAAAGCAAGCTAACCAGATGAGGAGAGAGAGAAATGAGAGGGCTGGATGGAGTAGGAATAGGGGAGAGTAGTTGAAGGACTTACAAGCACAATAGTACAATGTTGTCAACACAATCTGCAAATCTGTGAAAAATAACAATGCCCTGCAATGACTGATCAAATGCAAGAGAATAATACATAGTCAAGGCCGAACTACAATTCAGGTATTTTTACCAACTTCCCATTCTCATAAGGAGGAAGTCCAAATCAATAGCCGTGTTTGTGCAGCAACAGTTGATTCTACAACCCTGTACTCTTCCTCACCCTCCCCTCCTCTCCCATTGTGAGCTAACATAAGTAGACCCTAGTGGCCATCTTCTCCATTTATTACGCCCATAAAACGTACTGCAATTACTGGAGGGGAGCTAAGTCCTGGCTCGCGCTCTACAAGGTACCCTCATGGACGTGGCCCGCGTAATCCATTTAGATGGGGTTTGGTGGCCTAAACGTAAATCACACACACACACACAGATTAATTATTGGCCCCTTTGAGAGTCTAGCTGGCTGTCTGGAGAGTTTGGACGGCCTCTCCAGGGGAGTGGAGGTTTATGGGGTGGGGAGGGGGTGGGGGGGTTAGGAGGCTCGCTCCCCAGGGAGGGAGAAGTCTAACTGGGCTACTGGTACAGCCACAGTGGGGCAGAGAGCCAGAGAGGGAGGTGATGAAGGGAGAAATAACCAATGCAGGACAGAGCACACTGGTACTGTTGTCAGAGGAAGGGTGGGAAGAGGTGGAACTATGAAAGGATGGGGATGAACGTGTGTGTGTGTGTGTGTGTGTGTGTGTACTGACCCCCGGTGCGTCCCTGGCCCACGTGCACAGCAGGCTGCAGGCTGCTCTCCTTCGCAAGGAGATGGGGCAGGTGATGGAAGATACTGGGCAGCTGGAGCACATTCTTACTGGTCGTCACGTTCCACAGCTTCAGCTTGGTCTCATCTATCACACAACGAATACATGCACACACCACACACACGGACGAATGCACGCACACAGATGCGGAGCACGCACACACATTAATTTTCATACACACGAATGCACGCACAAACACACAGGGGTCGGAGGGGGGTCAAAATTAAAAATCTGATTTGGTTGACTGGTTCTGACAAGCTGACTACCTCCAACTGGTTCTGAATAGCGCTGGCTGGTTTTGACTGGTTCTGATTAACTCTTAGTACTTCTGACTGGTTCAAATTAGTTTGTCCTCTTACCAGATAGGCTGGCCCAGGTGCGATTGATGTCCCTAAGGGCCTGCTTTTCAGCGATGGCCCTCTTGATCTCGTCCAGCACCAGGTTGAGCTCCTTGGATCGCTTCAGGTTCTCCTGCTCGGCAGAGTGCAGACGTTCTCTCAGGGCCAGAAACTCCCGCTGGTAAATGTCCACCACATCACCTACAGAGAGAGGAGGGAGAGTGGTTTGTTAAAAAAAAGTGTTCGAATCTTATTAACTTTCTTCTGTGATTTGCAGTTTTGCATAATATTACATGGTTTCGACTCCTTGAAGGCCAATACATTCACTGCTCGTTTCATGCCAATAAAGCATGTTAGAATTGGAATGTAAGATAGAGAGAGAGAGAGAGAGACACACAATCTGTTCGGCCCTTTAACAAAAAACATATAGCAAAACCATATAAAGGATCAAATACAAATCTTAGAATCAACTATTAAAAACTACCAGAACACACTGGACTCTCCAATTACATTGAATGAACTACAGGACAAAACACAAACTCTCCAACTCAAAAAAGTTGTAGGGTTTGTGTCATTGATGGTTTCCTACATGAAATGATAAAATATTCAGAACACATATTCCAATTGGCTATACTAAAAAACTTTAACATCATCCTTAGCTCTGGCATCTTCCCCAATATTTGGAACCAAGGACTGATCACCCCAATCCACGAAAGTGGAGACAAATTTGACCCCAATAACTACTGCGGGATATGCGTCAACAGCAACCTTGGGAAAATCCTCTGTATTATCATTAACAGCAGACTCGTACATTTCCTCAGGGAAAACAATGTACTGAGCAAATGTCAAATTAGCTTTTTACCAAATTACTGTACGACAGACCATGTATTCACCCTGCACACCCTAATTGGCAAAGGAACAAACCAAAACAAAGGCAAAGTCTTCTCATGCTTTGTTGATATCAAAAAAGCTTTTGACTCAATTTGGCATGAGGGTCTGCAAAACAAATTGATGGAAAGTGGTATTGGGTGAAAAACATACGACATTATAAAATCCATGTACACAAACAAGTGTGAAGTTAAAATTGGCAAAAAACAAACACATTTCTTTCCACAGGGCCGTGGGGTGAGACAGGGATGGAGCTTAAGCCCCACCCTCTTCAACATATATATCAACGAATTGGTGAGGGCACTAGAACAGTCTGCTGCACCCGGCCTCACCCTACTATAATCTGAAGTCAAATGTCTACTCTTTTCTGATGATCTGCTGCTTCTGTCCCCAACCAAGGAGGTTCTACAGCAGTACCTAGATCTTCTGCACAGATTCTGTCAGACCTGGGCCCTGAAAGTAAATCTCAGTAAGACAAAAATAATGGTGTTCCAAAAAAGGTCCAGTTTCCAGGACCACAAATACAAATTCCACCTAGACACCGTTGCCCTAGAGCACACAAAAAACTATACATACATCGGTCTAAATATCAGTACCACAGGTAACTTCCACAAAGCTGTAGACGATCTGAGAGACAAGGCAAGAAGGGCCTTCTATTCCATCAAAAGGAACATAAAATTCAACATACCAATTAGGATCTGGCTAAAAATACTTGAATCACTTATAGAACCCCTTGCCCTTCATGGTTGTGAGGTCTGTGGTCCGCTCACCAACCAAGAATTCACAAAATGTGACAAACACCAAATTGAGATTCTGCATGCAGAATTCTGAAAATATATCCTATGTGTACAACGTAAAACACCAAATAATGCATGTAGAGTAGAATTAGGCTGATACCCACTAATTATCAAAATCCAGAAAAGATTTCTACAACCTTCCATAACAAAGACATCACCTACAGAGAGATGAACCTGGAGAAGAGTCTCCTAAGCAAGCTGGTCCTTGGGCTCTCTTCCCAAACACAAACAGACCGCACAGAGCCCCAGGACAGCAACACAATTAGACCCAACCAAACCATGAGAAAACAAAAAGATAATTACTTGACACATTGGAAAGAATCAACAAAAAAACATAGCAAACTAAAATGCTATTTGGCCCTAAACAGAGAGTACACAGTGGCAGAATACCTAACCGCCGGGACTGACCCATACTTAAGGAAAGCTTTGACTATGTACAGACTCAGTGAGCATAGCCTTGCTATTGAGAAAGGCCGCCGTAGGCAGACCTGGCTCTCAAGAGAAGACAGGCTATGTGCTCACTGCCCACAAAATGAGGTGGAAACAGAGCTGCACTTCCTAACCTCCTGCCCAATGTATGACCATATTAGAGACACATATTTCCCTCAGATTACACAGACCGCACAAATAATTTGAAAACAAATCCAATTTGGAAAAACTCCCATATCTATTGGGTGAAATACCACAGTGTGCCATCACAGCAGCAAGATTTGTGACCTGTTGCCACAAGAAAAGGGCAACCACTGAAGAACAAACATTGTAAATACAACCTATATTCATGTTTATTTATGTTCCCTTTTGTACTTGAACTATTTACACATCATTACAACACTGTATATAGACATAATATGACATTTGAAATGTCTTTATTATTTTTGGGAACTTTTGTAAGTGTAATGTTTACTGTAAATTTGTATTGTTTATTTAACTTTTGTTTATTATCTATTTCACTTGCTTTCGCAATATAAACATATGTTTCCCTTGCCAATAAAGCCCTTAAATTGAGAGAGAGAGTGAGAGCGCGAGAGAGCACAAGACCACGAGAAAGAGCGAGAGAGGGAGGAAAGATACAGGAAACAGGTGGAGAACGAGAGTCAGTTTACACAAACACATAGACTACACACAACCATAAACGTCAGCCTACTGCATCTGTACATGTTCTTTATTAGAAGATACAGAGAGAACACATGGACAACATAGGACAGTCCTTCCTTGGTGACTTTATGTAGCTTTTAAACAATGTATACGAAACGCTTCAGTCTGGTTTTAGACCCCATCATAGCACTGAGACTGCACTTGTGAAGGTGGTAAATGAGCTTTTAATGACGTCAGACCGAGGCTCTGCATCTGTCCTCATGCTCCTAGATCTTAGTGCCGCTTTTGATACCATCGATCACCACATTCTTTTGGAGAGATTGGAAACCCAAATTGGTCTACATGGACAAGTTCTGGCCTGGTTTAGATCTTATCTGTCGGAAAGATATCAGTTTGTCTCTGTGAATGGTTCGTCCTCTGACAAATCAATTGTAAATTTCGGTGTTCCTCAAGGTTCCGTTCTAGGACCACTATTGTTTTCACTATATATTTTACCTCTTGGGGATGTCATTCGAAAACATAATGTTAAATTTCACTGCTATGCGGACGACACACAGCTGTACATTTCAATGAAACATGGTGAAGCCCCAAAATTGCCCTCGCTAGAAGCCTGTGTTTCAGACATAAGGAAGTGGATGGCTGCAAATTTTCTACTTTTAAACTCGGACAAAACAGAGATGCTTGTCCTAGGTCCCAAGAAACAAAGAGATCTTCTGTTGAATCTGACAATTAATCTGGATGGTTGTACAGTCGTCTCAAATAAAACTGTGAAGGACCTCGGCGTTACTCTGGACCCTGATCTCTCTTTTGAAGAACATATCAAGACTGCTTCAAGGACAGCTTTTTTCCATCTACGTAACATTGCAAAAATCAGAAACTTTCTGTCCAAAAATGACGCAGAAAAATTAATCCATGCTTTTGTTACTTCTAGGCTCGACTACTGCAATGCTCTACTTTCCGGCTACCCGGATAAAGCACTAAACAAACTTCAGTTAGTGCTAAATACGGCTGCTAGAATCCTGACTAGAACCAAAAAATTTGATCATATTACTCCAGTGCTAGCCTCCCTACACTGGCTTCCTGTTAAGGCAAGGGCTGATTTCAAGGTTTTACTGCTAACCTACAAAGCATTACATGGGCTTGCTCCTACCTATCTTTCCGATTTGGTCCTGCCGTACATACCTACACGTACGCTACGGTCACAAGACGCAGGCCTCCTAATTGTCCCTAGAATTTCTAAGCAAACGGCTGGAGGTAGGGCTTTCTCCTATAGAGCTCCATTTTTATGGAATGGTCTGCCTACCCATGTGAGAGACGCAGACTCAGTCTCAACCTTTAAGTCTTTACTGAAGACTTATCTCTTCAGTAGGTCCTATGATTAAGTATAGTCTGGCCCAGGAGTGTGAAGGTGAACGGAAAGGCTGGAGCAACGAACCGCCCTTGCTGTCTCTGCCTTGTCGGTTCCCCTCTTCCCACTGGGATTCTCTGCCTCTAACCCTTTTACAGGGGCTGAGTCACTGACTTACTGGTGTTCTTCCATGCCGTCCATGGGAGGGGTGCGTCACTTGAGTAGGTTGAGCCACTGACGTGGTCTTCCTGTCTGGGTTGGCGCCCCCCCTTGGGTTGTGCCGTGGCGGAGATCTTTGTGGGCTATACTCGGCCTTGTCTTCGGACGGTAAGTTGGTGGTTGTAGATATCCCTCTAGTGGTGTGGGGGCTGTGCTTTGGCAAAGTGGGTGGGGTTATATCCTGCCTGTTTGGCCCTGTCCGGGGGTATCATCGGATGGGGCCACAGTGTCTTCTGATCCCTCCTGTCTCAGCCTCCAGTATTTATGCTGCAGTAGTTTATGTGTCGGGGGGCTAGGGTCAGTCTGTTACATCTGGAGTATTCTCTTGTCTTATCCGGTGTCCTGTGTGAATGTAAATATGCTCTCTCTAATTCTCTCTTTCTCTCTTTCTTTCTTTCTCTCGGAGGACCTGAGCCCTAGGACCATGCCTCAGGACTACCTGGCATGATGACTCCTTGCTGTCCCCAGTCCACCTGGCCATGCTGCTGCTCCAGTTTCAACTGTTCTGCCTGCGGCTACGGAACCCTGACCTGTTCACCGGACGTGCTTGTTGCACCCTCGACAATTACTATGATTATTATTATTTGACCATGCTGGTCATTTACGAACATTTTAACATCTTGACCATGTTCTGTTATAATATCCACCCGGCACAGCCAGAAGAGGACTGGCCACCCCTCATAGCCTGGTTCCTCTCTAGGTTTCTTCCTAGGTTTTTGGCCTTTCTCAGGAGTTTTTCCTAGGGAGTTTTTCCCAGCCACCGTGCTTCTTTCACATGCATTGCTTGCTGTTTGGGGTTTTAGGCTGGGTTTCTGTACAGCACTTTGAGATTTCAGCTGATGTACGAAGGGCTATATAAATACATTTGATTTGATTCGATTTGATTTTAAAGCAGTGTTTTACTGTGGTCCTGCTGGAGCACTTTTCAAGTCATTACCCATCTTAACAGCTTGATCAATAGGCACGAGGCCTGGACTGATACGTATCGATCATTGTGGACGAATCACCTCACTGAACCCACAGATTGTTGGCCGAAGCGACAGATGCCTGGTCCCAGACCTGTGTGTGCTGTCTTGCCAACTCCTTTAGCGTGACGATGACCACAGTAGTTGCCATGACAGCACACACACAGGTCTGGGACCAGGCTAAAGTGACCTCTGGTCTAGAAGACATGTTACTGTAGTTGGTATAACATTGATGTAGAATGGTAACATCTCTGTCATGAGGCTAGTTTAATGTGTAATCTTGACTTAATAGATAGTGTTAACAGTCTCGACAGCTACACAACCTGAGAGCAAAATTGATTTTCTCTGAATCTTGTGTCCATTACATTATAAGGCTGAGTATATCTCCATCACAGGAGGCTGGTGGCACCATAATTGGGGAGGATGGGCTTGTGGTAATAGCTGGAGTGGAATGAGTGGAATGGTATCAAATACATCAAACATCCATTTGCTCCGTTCCAGCTATTATTATGAGCCATCCTCCCCTCAGCAGCCGCCACTGATCTCCTCGACAGAGAACAGGCATATCTAGGTATGGATTAATGGTAAGATAGAGTTCTCTCTACACAAATGTAATAGAAATATAAAATAAATGCTTGTGAGATTCTTGTGAGCTAAACATGAAGGTGGTCTCTACAGTCATAAATCCACTAGGAACGGGACAGATTGTCAAGGTCAGAGCTGAGTCTCATAAAGCTTACGAATAACAAAATACATATATTTAACGACATGTTGCAAGGATATTCTGTGAACAACAGAGTATGATATAAATCTGCAATGGACAGCCTCAAAAGTAATGGACTACACAGGGTGCCAATTTGGGAAGCAGAGCAGGTGTTTCCAGGTCACAGACCTCCCTCTCTAAGCTGCTCTCACTCATATTCCTACCCTCCTCTATTCCACCTTCCTTTTTCTCATTATTCCTCTTCCCGTTGCTCTCTAATAAAAGAGAGCAGGGTTATACTGCTGCTGCTCGCTACTCTATGCTAGATGCCCTCTCTCAGAACTGATACACACACACATACACACACTCACTCACTCACGCAAGCACATGCCCACGCGTTGTTACGCACAGCACTAGATATGCATACACACACCTTGGGATGGACACACACACAGACACACACACACAGGACACTTACAGCTCTGCAGATCGCGTCAAATTGAAGCGGGTGGGAGAGAGAGAGAGAGAGAGAGAGAGAGAGAGAGAGAGAGAGAGAGAGGGCAGAAAAAAAGCGATATCTCAGGAAACATGGGACTCATGTTTCACTAATGCTCTCTGAACCTAAACCCCAGCGTGATCCCTGACATCACCTAGCCCTGATGACCTCGTTAACCGTACAGTAACCCAGGATTGAGATGGGACAGCAGGGACTTTAAGTGGAAAGGTACAAAAGACAATCCAATGTATTGTACACACCTACTGAGAGGCAGTCAAAAATCAAGCAATATAACATAATCAAAACAGGGAACAGGGGTGGAATAGCCATCTATGCTGACAGCTATGGTGGAAGTTGTTTTTGAGACAAAGTTCTTTCGCTCTCGGGAATTGTGTCACAAATATACACTTCTTGTGGGAAGTAGGGAGGAAAGTGGGGAGGAAATTAGGGAGGAAAGTAGGGAGGAAAGTGGGGAGGAAATTAGGGAGGAAAGTGGGGAGGTAATTAGGGAGGAAAGTAGGGAGGAAAGTGGGGAGGAAATTAGGGAGGAAAGTGGAGAGGAGAGTAGAGAGGAGAGTGGGGAGTGGAAAGTAGGGAGGAAAGTGCCAGGAGAGAGATGAAAGTATAGAAGAGAAATAGACTGTCTAATAGCATGAAGCTGGGGTGGCCGTGTTTAAATCCCGCTGTGGCCACAGACATGATGACACACAGGCTCAACACCTGAGTTTGGCCTCTCTAAAGCATTGATAGTATTAGGGACTGCTAGGGGACGATGTCGATATATTGCAACACTGTGTTAAGATTATTTCTAATTTTCCCCTCTCTATCGGTGGTTCTCACTCCCTCTCTTCTGCTCTCCATCAGTCTTGCTCTCTCCGTCAGTGTAACAGTCTTCCTCGTCTGAAGGAGATGAATCATCGGACCAAAACGCAGCGTGGTAAGTGTTCATGCTTATTTTAATAACCGAACACTAAAACAAAAATAACAAAGACAATACTGAAACAGTTCCGTAAGGTGCAAACACTAAACAGAAATTAACTACCCACAAAAACCCTGTGGGAAAAGGCTACCTAAGTATGGTTCCCAATCAGAGACATCGATAGACAGCTGTCCCTGATTGAGAACCATACCCGGCCAAAACAAAGAAATACACAAAACATAGAAAAGGGCACATAGAATGCCCACCCTAGTCACACCCTGGCCTAACCAAAATTTAGAACAAAACCCTCTCTATGGCCAGGGTGTGACAGTCAGTCTTGCTCTCCCAGTCTGTCTTGCTCTCGCCGTCTGTCTTGCTCTCGCCGTCTGTCTTGCTCTCGCCGTCTGTCTTGCTCTCGCCGTCTGTCTTGCTCTCGCCGTCTGTCTTGCTCTCTCAGGTCCATCTCTATTGTTTTCTCGAGTGTGGCAAAACCCCAAAGAGACAGAACGAGCAATCATTCAGAGAATGCCTTATCAAAATGTGGTATGGTGAAGACGATTGTGTGTGTTTATGTTTGTGTGTGTGTGAGTATGTTACCATACTCTGAGGTTGTGTGTGATTTGTGGACCCCAGGAAGAGTAGCTGCTGCTTTTGCAACAGCTAATGGGGATTCTAATAAAATACCAATTTGCGTAGATGCAGATAAAGACAGAAAAAGAGGAAGCTCCCACACAAAATCTCTGCCAGGTCACCCGTGATACAAGTCAGTATCCGACGTCCATCCACGTCCTGAGGACATCTGGAGATGACGTGGGAACCGAAACGTGGATGAATGTCTAATTTTGGCATGAGACCGTAAGAGCTAGTTGCAAAATCTAGTCACACACACACTTCCCCCATCCTAATGTGGAGTTTTAATTAGCATTCTGCATAATTATTTATCTCCTGTATCATAATGATGTTAATCACTGGACGGTTGTGTATTAAGTGATTACAGAGCCCATCTAGATGGGTGGCAGCATGCTGCATCGCTACAAAACAATAAGGAACATAATGCATTATGCATGGCTCTGGAATATATTACACTATGCAAAGGACTAACCTCCTCAAGACCTGCTTCTGGTGTGTGTGTGTGTGTGTGTGTGTGTGTGTGTGTGTGTGTGTGTGTGTGTGTGTGTGTGTGTGTGTGTGTGTGTGTGTGTGTAAACGCCCAGTGTGTGTTATTTTGTAGGTGTGTGTACGCATTATGTTACTCTTATTTTGTGATTGTATACATGTATGTACACAGACACAGACCAGTGATGCACAGTGCATTTGGAAAGTATTCAGACACCTTGACTTTTTACACATGTTGGTACGTTAAAGCCTTATTCTAAAATGTATTAAATACAAAATATTCCTCATCAATCTGCACACAATACCCCATAATGATGAAAAAAACAGAAATACCTTTGCTAGAGACTGGAAATTGAGCTCAGATGCATCTTGTTTCCATTCATCATCCTTGACAAGTTTATACAACTTGATTGGTGTCCACCTGTGGTAAATTCAATTGATTGGACATGATTTGGAAAGGCACACACCTGTCTATATACAGTTGAAGTCGTAAGTTAACATACACTTAGGTTGGAGTCATTAAAACTCATTTTTCAACCACTCCACAAATGTATCGTTAACAAACTATAGTTTTGGCAAGTCAGTTAGGACATCTACCTTGTGCATGACACAAGTAATCTTTCCAACAATTATTTACAGACAGATTATTTCACTTATAATTCACTGTATCACAATTCCAGTGGGTCAGAAGTTTACATACACTAAGTTGACTGTGCCTTTAAACAGCTTGGAAAATTCCAGGAAATTATGTCATGGCTTTAGAAGCTTCTGATAGGCTAATTGACATCATTTGAGTCAATTGGAGGTGTACCTGTGGATGTATTTCAAGGCTTACCTGTGTGATTATTTGTGTCTATGTACTCTCCTAACATAATATAATGTTTTGCTTTCGCTGTAAAGCCTTTTTGAAATGGGACAATGTGGTTAGATTAACGAGAGTCTTATCTTTAAAATGGTGTAAAATAGTTGATTGTTTGAGAAAATTTAATTGTGGTATTTTAGTTGGTTTTGTATTTCGCGCCGTGCGATGCCATTGGCTGTTGGCTAGCGGAACGTCTGTCCTCAACAGGTTAAAGCTTGGTAGCAAATGGGACTCCCAAATGGACAATGACCCCAAGCATACTTCCAAAGTTGTGGCAAAATGGCTTAAGGACAACAAAGTCAAGGTATTGGAGTGACCATCACAAAGCCCTGACCTCAATCCTATAGAACATGTGTTGGTAGAACTGAAAAAGCGTGTGCAAGCAAGGAGGCCAGCAAACCTGACTCAGTTACACCAGCTCTGTCAGGAGGAAGGGGCCAAAATTCACCCAACTTATTGTGGGAAGCTTGTGGAAGGCTACCCAACACATTTGACCCAAGTTAAACAATTTAAAGGCAATGCTACCAAATACTAATTGACTGCACTAACTACTAATACTAACTATTTTTCTGACATTTTACATTCTTCAAATAAAGTGGTGATCCTAACTGACCTACGACAGGGAATTTTTACTAGGATTAAATGTCAGGAATTATGAGAAATTGAGTTTAACTGTATTTGGCTAAGGTGTATGTAAATTTCCGACATCAACTGTAAGGTCCCAGAGTTGACAATGCACGTCAGAGCAAAAACCAAGCCATGAGGTCGAAGGAATTGTCAGTAGAGCGCCGAGACAGGATCGTGTCGTGGCACAGATCTGGGAAATGGTACCAAAACACTTCTGCAGCATTGAAAGTCCCCAAGAACACAGTGGCCTCCATCATTCTTAAATGGAAGAAGTTTGGAACCACCAAGACTCTTCCTAGAGCTGGCAACCCGGCCAAACTGAGCAATCTGGGGAGAAGGGCCTTGGTCAGTGAGGTGACCAAGAACCAGATCGTCACTATGACAGAGCTCTAGAGTTCCTCTGTGAACTCTGTGAAGATGGGAGAACCTTCCAGATGGACAAAAATCTCTGCAGCACTCCACCAATCAGGCCTTTATGGTAAACTGGCCAGACGGAAGCCACTCCTCAGTAAAATGCATGACAGCCCGCTTTGAGTTTTCCCAAAAGGCACATAAAGACTCTATCAGACCATGAGAAACAAGATTCTCTGGTCTGATGAAACCAAGACTGAACTCTTTGGCCTGAATGCCAAACTTCACGTCTGGAGGAAACCTGGCACCATCCCTACGGTGAAGTATGGTGGTGGCAGCATTTTGCTGTGGGGATGTTTTTCAGTTTCTGAATGTCCTTGAGTGGACCAGCCAGAGCCCGGACATGAACCCGATCGAACGTCGCTGGATACACCTGAAAAGAGTTGTTCAGTAACGCTCCCCATCCAACCTGACAGAGCTTGAGAGAATCTGCAGAGAAGAATGGGAGAAACTCCCCAAATACAGGCGTGCCAAGCTTGTAGTGTCATACCCAAGAAGACTCAAACCCTGTAATCACTGCCAAAGGTGCATCAACTGAGTAAAGGGTCTGAATACTTATGTAAATGTCATATTTCAGGTTTTTATTTTTTATAAATTAGCAAACATTCCTAAAAACCTGTTTGGACCATTATGGGGTATTGTGTGTAGATTGATGATGAAAAAACAAACAATTCAATCCATTTTAGAGAAAGGCTGTAACGTAACAAAATGTGAAAAAGTCAAGGGGTCTGAATACTTTCCGAATGCACTGTATAAACTAGTGATAGCTAGTGAATGTAAGTCAATCAACCAAAGATTATTCTCACTGGATGGTTCTTCAGGTCTGGGGCCTTAGAGGATCATGGGAAATAGAAACCCGTCTTCACTCTGTCTTAACCTTTGACCTATAGCTGTGTTTGTGTGTGTGTGAGTGTCTGTGGTTGTTTGTGTGTTTGCAATTGGGCACACCTGTGCATGCATCACCGAGGATTCAAAGACCTTTCCAAAAGCCCTCCACAATAGGACCCAATCAGCTAATGTGCATCTTACATTGTTTAACAAATAGACAATCATCACAATTCTATCATTACTTAGTGATTGACGTCAGCATCCACAACAGGTCAAATCTACACATACTGCAGACATCACTACATAGGGGATTATCAAGACTGAAGACATGTTTTCTCTCTCTATTCAACAGATCAGGCCGATGCAATATTCACTGAATACAAGGGGATTCATCAAGACTTAAGACGTTTTTCACGCATCTTTTTCCATTTGTCCTCTGAATTCATATGAGGATGGGGTCAACATTTATGTTATTTAGACATTGTGTTCCAGCTGTATCTCGTAAAGAGAAACCCTTTTCAAGATAAGTATCAAAAGCAGTATTAAAACTAGGAAAGACTGAAACCAAACTACTCACCCTACTGAGTTACTCACACTAGGACTATCAGAGTACACATGTACACATCCAGCCAAGGTAGTGAGAGAGTCACATTTCAGCACATGGAATGTATATGTCTAACAGTAACAAGAGCCTGGTAGTGTTGATGGTTGGTGAGATCATCATTCTGGATACTCTATCGATCTTTCCTCTTCCTGTTGTTTACTTCTTAGAGGTAAACGGATAGTTACTTTTACACAAAGGCCTATAACTGATGATTTGAAAATACATGAATAAATAGTCATAACGCGGCGAAAGATCTAACTCATCTGAGAGGTTTGCTATTGACACACTAAAACCAACAAAGCGATCAACTAATTCACTGCACTCAGCCTGAAACAGACTAATACACAGTAATCCCAGATTAGTGGTCCATCAAACACACATATCAACAAAGACTGAGGTCATTTAATCCACTCTGCATACCCACTGTCCTCAATAGCAACACTTCTGACACACACTTAAAACTGAAACACACCAACCCACTCAACTTTACACATTGACACATAAGAACACACACACACACACACACACACACACACACACACACACACACACACACACACACACACACACACACACACACACACACACACACACACACACTACTAAAACACCCCAACCCACTCAAACACACTCACTTCCACTGGGGTGTGTTCAAGTCCATAGTAAGTCAGTCAGTCTCTCTCCTGTAGTCTATTGAATACCACCAGAGGGCCCAGAGCCAAGAAAGGCACCAAAACCTAATCCCAGTTTAGTCAATGACTAAAAGAGCAGCCATATCGCTCACACACACACACACACACACATTCTAACACAACAGAATCCGCTGCCTGACTGCGAGCCCTGTCACGCACAGATTGTCACAGTGAAAATTCCTTTGTCTCTGGAAAATTCTTCCCATAGGGACATGGGGAAAGAAGAGGATTTGAAATGCCTGAGGTGTGTGACCGCGATGG